>NC_141617.1:825006-1425006 GCF_047967505.1 Dipteris shenzhenensis | reverse complement strand
AGATAGTGGGAGAGAGGGAAGGAGTCTCACTTGTGGCTTTCTCACATGCACAATGGGGGAATACACACAAAGGTGGAGGCTGAAAACACTTTTCCTCTTCTTAGTTGTGAAAGCCAAAAGAACTCTAGTACAAAGAAATAGAAGAACCCTATATGTGGGTCTCAAACCAAACTAAACTAACTAAGGTGGCATACTAACTGAGCCACAAACTAGTGTAGATAAGGATAGCTGTCATCCAGCTATTATTTGTGGGCGGTGTACCAACCGCATCTCCAGCTAACAAGTCGGTGACATAAGTACACAACGGTCACCCTGGCATATCTCGAGTGGAGCTCGATATCTCAACAAAAAGTAGGCTGAGCATAGTTCAGAATACTATCCATGGGCTCAGGTTTCGTGGACAAAATTCATCCAGACCTCAAGTGCATGTATAAAATCTCTGCGGAGGTACACTCTACCTCGAATTTAACTATGTAATTTTTGACAGTTCTGTACCTAGATCTATCCCCACAATTGTAGCATTAGTTGTAAGGCAACGGGCATAGGGATAGACCTATAGCAATGGGCATAGGAATAGATCATTGATATATGTCGACAGGTTGGGGTGAGCATAGTATGCCCATCGACGTGGGGTTAGCGCTAAAGAAATGGACAGCGGGATGATCAGGTCGGTGGGATGTGAATATGGCATCGGTTGGAGGGCTATTTGTAAGACGACAGGTGTGTTGAGAGTTGTGGTGCCATGAGCACATGTAGAGCAAAGTTATGAGTAAAGGGAAAGCTGCCACATGGCATGGAGGAGATATCCCACATGTGAGCAAGCAAATGGATGTAAGTACCCTCACCTATAAAAGGGAGGTTCATTTGAAGTAATATCAATCAAGCTCTTTACACTATCTCAAGATTCTCTTTAAGAGTCCAAGTTAATCTATCTTGGAACCTAATTGACTTGAGATACATGTCATGAGCACTCTCTTCATCATGCTTGCACTTAGGTTGCATCCTTCGTAGATTAGTGTTGTATTAGGATGTTGTCTTAGTGACTAGGAGAGTAGGATCCTCACTTTGTCATGGTATCAGAGCTTAGGTCTAGTCTCCTAGATTAGTTGTAGGTTGCCTTAGAAGCACATGTTTTCTCTTAGGTTAGTTTTAGTTTTAGATTGAAAACAATTTTCCGTCCATGAGAGTTGAAGATTTCCGTTCAATTGTTTTGTGAGAGTTCCATTGTGAAAAAGAGAGAGCTCTTGTGAGTCCACTCTTTGTGCTGAGAGAGAGAGATAGAGAGGTGAGGGATTTTAGTCTGAGTGATAACCTCCTTTCAACAAGCAAGACAGCGCTCCTTCCAATGAGCAACAAACTCTGCAGTTCCCCATCTCCAAGAGCAAGCTATCAAGTGCCTCCATAGATGGCTCTGCATTGACGTGCTGTAGCACGACCTCTACTGAACCAACCTCCTACAGTATCTCTTGGCTAGCTCCAGCTGCCAAATCTTTAACTGTTGTGACACAAAAGCCATCTCCTACGAGTAACGCTTTGCAGTCGACCGCCCTGCACACACAAGATCTGACGCTCAGCCCGAACAACTCCCAAGCAGCTTCTACAGCACTCTAGCCTAGCCCAGCGTGCCATCTATGACCTCAACGACCTCTCCAAACGTTGCCAACAGTCGCCATCAGCGCATTAGCAGCCCGGCCTTCATCAACAGAGCTTCCTCAATGACTTGCGACACCTTCTGCAGCAACTATTGATGACAATGACCACACTTCAAGAGCCACGGCTACAGCAAACCTCAGCCCATGGATAGCCTCCTTCAAGCCCCTACAGCCAGCGCCATACACGACTCACAGAGCAGCCTCTACAAAGCTCTACGGATGAGCTTCTTCAAGCAGCCAACATGCTTTAGCGACCAGCTCTGGCTCCCGAGCACACGGGCCATTTCTAGTGAGACGCTCCCTTCACCACGACTCAGGCAAAGAGCCAAGTCAAAGGAAGACTCGGTGCTTCAAACACCCTCTAGCGAATGATAAGTCCTACGTGAAAGCTAGCAGACCTGCAAGAGCAGTGCACGAGCAGTTCCCATCAACCGACACACAAGTTTCCAACATGCCATTGCAGTGGCAGTAAAGAGGAAAAGCAACGATGGTTCTAGCTTCTCAACCCGCCCTCCGCTAGGAATGCCGAGAATGAGAGCACACAGCTCCAACGCTGATGCCAACGTAGCTTCCAACAGCAACGATGGCTCTTGCACTTCCAAAAACTAGTGCAACCCCAGCTCAGATCTGTAGAAGCAACGACTCCTTTTATCAGCATATGCGACGAAGCTCCAACAGTAGAGACGGAGACGCACTGACAGAACAGGCAAAGCTCCATCCACAAAGTCTCCTCTAAGATTGTCTACCCACAAAAAGACACGTGGAAGATAATAACTAACCAGGGTTAGTTAGAAGCACCCTTGGTTAAGTTTGGAATTACTATGGTTAAGTTAACCTTGGTTAAAATTTATGGTTAGTTTAAGTGTGTAACCTTGGGTTAACTAACTTGGGTTAGAAGATTGCCACATGGCACAGGGCCACCTAAGCACACAACCCCTGCCAAGCACAGTTCTGCAAGCAGCATATGAATGCCTATGCCACATCATCAAGGCCCCCTCTTCTTCACAAAAAACCTTCAACAAGCCATAACTTGCAATCCAGGAGGAATTTGGACATGCTCCAAAAAGGAAAAGTGATCGTCTTTTTGAGCTCTACGCGCATGTTAGATCAGAATCATTGTATGCAATTAGACACTGCCAATATTGAAAGAAATCAATTGGTAAGAACTTTGCATCAAATGGAAAAGTGAAGCATGAATGCACACATCATTGTCATAAGCATGCTAAAAGCACAAGTGCATGAGATGACCATAGCACGAAGCATGGCATCCACACATAAAGCATCAAGGCACATGGAAGAACAAAGCATCATGCATCAAATTACGTCAAGAAAAGAAGCAAACGCCATCGACATGAAGCATTGAGAAACAAAAACCTTGCCAACCTTGCCTATATTTTGTAAATCAAACTTGACCACCTGAGAGTAGCTATGAAAGCACCCAGGGGAGGTATTGACATGTAGAAACCACACTTGACCACCTTAAGTAGCAATGTATGCACTAAGGGTAGGTGATGCAATGTAACTCACATTGACTACCTTGCAGTAGCCAAAGGATTATGGCACCAAGGGGAGGTGTTGAGAGTTGTGGTGCCATGAGCACATGTAGAGCAAAGTTATGAGTAAAGGGAAAGCTGCCACATGGCATGGAGGAGATATCCCACATGTGAGCAAGCAAATGGATGTAAGTACCCTCACCTATAAAAGGGAGGTTCATTTGAAGTAATATCAATCAAGCTCTTTGCACTATCTCAAGATTCTCTTTATGAGTCCAAGTTAATCTATCTTGGAACCTAATTGACTTGAGATACATGTCATGAGCACTCTCTTCATCATGCTTGCACTTAGGTTGCATCCTCCGTAGATTAGTGTTGTATTAGGATGTTGTCTTAGTGACTAGGAGAGTAGGATCCTCACTTTGTCAAGGTGTAGGTGTAGACTTTAAGCAATGGTCAGTGGGCTAAATGGCTTAGAGGGATGTGACTATGGCAATGGTCATAGGGTTGAAAGTAAGCCGATGGGTCATGGGCATAGGCTCAAGGCCACAGTTCAACGCCTATCAGACCAGTGGGATAGAAGATTTTGACACGTATTAATTAAGGCGGTGGGTTAGACGACGGACAGTTGTCAGGCTGTGGCAAGGATAAGAGCTAAGCTATCAGGTCAACACATGTTTGACCATGAGGATGGCACTAACGTTACGTCAACTATAAAACCATGACCACGATATATGACGAGAAGCTAGAGGGCTTGGCAGCACTTGCATTAGTAGGGCCTAAAGGGCTTGGGTCTAGCTAGGGTCATGCCTAGGCCTAGGCATTTATGAGGAGGTGCATAAGGAGTCCTAGAGACGGCTAAAAAGAGAGGAGTCCCTTGTGGGACATGTGGCACCAAAGCTAAAAGCCAAGTGGCAAGTGCTGAGCAAGGGGGAGGATTTTGGAAGAGAGCTCCACATCAAAAGTGGGAGAAGGAGGGAACTGGAGGAGAGTTACGGAGGCAAGGAGGAGCTCACAGAGTTCATGGTTGGGAGAAAAAGAAGAAAAGCCCTCAGTTGCATATTGTAGATGTTACATTGGTATCAAAGATTTGTATGGTTTGTGTGGGTTGGCTAGAGAAGCTTTAGTCGTCTTGAGGAGATTGAGCAGGAAGGTCTTGAGGAGATTTAGTGGGTTGGCCAGGAAGGTCTTGAGGAGATTGAGCAACATCATGCAGGACCTTATGAAGGCTACAACCAAGTCTACTAAAGACTCTGGAGAAGCTTGTAGCAACAGAGAAAAAGCCAGTTCATGAAGATGAGCACATAAGTGGAGATGATATATTTTCATGTGAAACAGGACTTCAGAGAAGAGAAACACAACTTGTGGATACATTTAACTTCATCAACATTAGCAAAGCACAAACAACAACTGTTGATGGTCCCACAAGAAGAAAACTCCCTATGACTTTATATACACCGATAGCTATAGCATCTCTTAATCTAAGTAGTGTTGATCTGAGGTGATGCAAGAAAGAATCAGCAGCTTGCGACATGTGGTGTGATCTTTGCATAGAAGAGAAGAGATGGAGATCTTTGAGGGGTAGAGAAGTGGCTGAGTAGCATCAAGGAGGCTCTAAAGAAGAGAAAGAAGCCATGGTCATCATCTGCACATAGAGCAAGGAAGTAATTATGACATAGCCACATCATCCTAAGGTCATTGGACCTTAGGAAAAGCCACCTCATCATTTCTTTTTTCCCTATTTCTAAATTTTAAAGAATCCTTTTAATTTCCAAAGGTTCTAAGGTCCTTTGCACCCCCCTATCCCTCTCAGAGTTCATTACTCATAACTTCCAAAACTCCTTAGCCTCGCCAAACAAGAAGAAGAAGATCAAAGTGAGGAGTTCGAGATCAAGGGAAGTGAAAAACTAGAATCAAAAGTGAAGATCACTTGCGAACTAAGGGATGCATCAACTTTAAAAGCAAATCAAAAGCCATCAAAAAATATTAGGGAAGTGGGCATCGCATGTTTCTCTTTGTTATAAAGCTTTTGGCTTTATATCTTTCAGAATAAATTTGCATTTGATATGACAACTCCAAAAAGGGACGATATGGTTAGAGAGGTTGAGGAAAGGGCTAGGAAAGGAAAATCTGTAGTTGGAGAGGAAATACATGAGGAGGTATAAAATGAAACTCAAGATGATAATGTGGAAATGGAGGAAGTTGATTACGATGATTATGGAATTCCGTATACGGAGTTCACTAAACTTGAAACTCGAACACAAAATATAGAAACATAGCTAGGACCTATTAATGATACATTAAAATCCCTAGTTGAATCCATAACTAAGTCAGCCAATTCTCTATTGGTAACTACTATAGAAAAATCACCGATTCCTCCAAATCAAGTTGAGAAGTCCACCTCTCGACTCAGAGAAACCTCTAACATCTTTAAGGACTTGAAACCACCAATTTTCAATGGGGAAGAAAAGGAGCATAATAAAGATGTGATTAATATGTTTTTGCAAAAGTGGCAAGACTTCCATCGACTCAGGAATACTCCTACTCCCATAGTAGCAGTAGCCCCAATGTATGGGGGAGCAGGCTTCATAGCCCTAATGTTGGTGTCGGGGCAATCCATGTTGAGATATTGAGCTCCACTCATGATATGCCAAGGTGACCGTTGTGCACTTATGTCACCGACTTGTTAGCCTGCAGATGCGGTCGGTACACCGCCCATGAATAATAGCTGGATGACAGCTATCCTTATGTACTCTAGTTTGTGGCTTAGTTAGTATGCCACCTTAGTTAGCTGAGTTTGTTTTGAGACCCACATATAGGGTTCTTCTATTTATTTGTACTAGAGTTCTTTTGGCTTTCACAACTAAGAAGAGGAAAATTGATTTCAGCCTCCACCTTTGTGTGTATTCCCCCATTGTGTATGTGAGAAAGCCACAAGTGAGACTCCTTCCTTCTCTGCCACTATCTTCACATGGTATTAGAGCCTGGTTTGTGGTAAGGAGCTCAAGAAAGCAAAACAAGTTCGCGGTGTCCTAGTAAGAGGACCAATGTTGCTTTCCTTTTTCGAGTGTGGGAGCAAATCTCTGCAGGTAGCACAACCAGAGAGTGCAAGAGTGCATTGTCTCAGATTGAGATGCCCTTCATGGTGTGGCGAGAGGGCAATATATGCTACGGGAGAGGGCGAGGCAGAACTTCTCTACAAGCACTGAGAAAAAGGCCCTATTTTTGCTGTGCGACCACTGCTCCACAGGTTGGTGAAAAGTTTCCGCATAAATTGCATCGTATGCCTGTGCGCAGAGATACTAGGAGTTACAGAATCATCCTTATTGCTTGTTGTTGCAAAATCATCACTAGGAAGTGACTGTGTGGTCAAATACCACTTTTGTTAGTTTTTCAGATTTGCCCTTGTGAGGCAGAAGCTGTGTTTTTTATAGTGATAGAATATTTTGCAGTGTTCTGTAATGGCATCTGATTCTCTTTCATAGATTGTCACTGAAAAGCTTGACAAGAACAACTTCCAAGCATGGAAGTTTAGAATGACAAATTTACTTATGGGAAAAGGCTATTGGGAGTTCATTACAGGAAATGAAGAAGAACCAGTTCTTCCTAATATTCTCAATCAATAGGAAATGCAGGCATTTAAAGGATGGCATGAGAGAGCTAAAAAAGTTATGTACTAGCTGTCTATCAGTATTTCAGATTCTATGATAGTGCATATTCAGGATGCAAGTACGCCAAAGGAGGCATGGGATACTTTGGCAAAAATGTATAGCTCAAATACGCAAGCTAGGAAAATGCAGCTCAAGCAGGAGTTGCACAATGTGCAGAGAGAAAATATGAGCATCAATGACTACCACATGAAGGTGAAGAAAATTATAGATGCACTTGCTTCCATTGGGTCACCAGTGGAAGATTATGATTTAGTTTTTGTGACCTTGAATGGTCTAGGAAAGGATTATGCACAGTTTCGGACAGCCACTGCCGTCCATGAAAAATTTCTTGATTTTGAGGAGTTGTTTGCCCTTCTAATTTTTGAAGAGCAGAGAAATGGTGGTGCATCTTCTTTAGGAGGAACTTCAAAAGAAACTATCTTCTACTCAAATTCTAGAAGAGGTAGAAGTAGAGGTAGAGCAGGCTGATCTAGAGGCCATGGTAGAAATCAGAATATGCAGCAAACTCAAGAAAACCAGTCCTATGGAGGAGGACGTGGTCACTCTAGAGGCAGGGGGAGCCAAAGAGGTCGTGGTGGATGGCAGAGAGGCCAAAATGCAAACAGCAATGTTGAATGCTATTACTATGGTAAAATGGGTCATATGGCTAAAGACTGCTATAAAAAGCAGAATGGCATCATGAATGGAAAATTGCAGTAAGGGAATTATGCATCTTCTAGTAGAAAGGGTGATGACAGAAATGAGCATTTGTTTATGGTGCAGCACATGACCAATTCTGTGACAAGTGCAAAAGAAAGCAATGATGTGTGGTATGTTGACTCAGGTGCATCAAACCACATGACAGGTCATGAAGAATGGATGCATGATGCAAGGAAAATTGAAAACCTAGGATTTGTGGAGACTGGTGATGATACTGCACATCCTATTGTGCAGATTGGTAAAATTCCTTTGTCTATGCAAGATGGGAAAAAGAAATACCTGTCTAATGTATTTCATGTCCCGAATATCACCAAGAACCTGGTTTCTATTGGTCAAATGGTTGAGCAGGGCTTGCAGGTCAGATTTAGTCCTCATGGATGCTTTGTTGAGGATATGAAAAATAAAGGTCGCTTGATAGCAAAAGGGAAGAAGAAGGGCAGGATGTGTACGTTGGATGCGGACATGCCTGAATTGAGTGTAGTAATGTTTGCACATGGGACCAGTGTAGTTGTAGATATTGATATCTGGCATAAACGCATTGGTCAAGTTAATGTACAACAACTAAAATTAATGCAGGCCCAAAATATTGTTGCAAGATTGCCTAAGTTCAAGGTTGCAGAATGCATAAGGTATGGGAAGCCTGTCAATTTGGAAAACAGGCAAGGAAATTATTTCCTAGACATGTTCAAGAGAGTAAGAGGCCATTGGAATTAATCCACTCTCATGTGTGGACGACTAAAGCTGCATCTATTGGAGGCTTTCATTATTTTGTCACTTTTATTGATGACTACGGCAGAAAAGTTTGGGTTCAAAACAAACTCAGCTAACTAAGGTGGCATACTAATTGAGCCATGAACTAGAGTACATAAGGATAGCTATCATCGAGCTATTATTCATGGGCGGTGTACCAACCACATCTGCAGCTAACAAGTTGGTGACATAAGTGCACAACAGTCACCCTGGCATATCACGAGTGGAGCTCGATATCTCAACACTTCCCCTTGAGCTCAATCCCAATTCCTGCACACCAAGTAGGTCTCTGAATTGCACAGCTTCTCTACACCCAATGCCTTCGTGAATATGTCAGCTACCTGATCCTCTATGCTGACATAAACTAGATCAATAAGACCTAGTAAAACCTTCTCCTGCACATAGTGATAATGCACCTCAATGTGCTTTGTTCTAGCATGATAGACTGGGTTATTTGCCAATTCTATACTACTCATGTTGTCACAATAAATGACAACTGGCCCATCTATAGACTGATGCATATCATAAAGTAGCTTATGCAACCAAGCTACCTCACATGTAGCCATTGCTACACCCCTGTACTCAGCCTCTGTGCTCAACAAGGCAACTGTAGGCTGTTTCTTGCTACTCCAAGTGACTGTAGCACTCCCAAAAGAGAACACATATCCACTAGTAGATCGTCTATCAGAAATACTACCAGCCCAATTAGCATCAGTGTATCCATGCAACTGTATCTAAACCCCAGCCTCATAAAATAGTCCATACCTGAGTATGCATCTAGCTGCATCCAAATGCAGTTTCCTTAGAGCCTGCATAAACTGACTTACCAATCCAACAGCATAGCTCAAATCTGGCCTGGTAATAGTCATATAAATCAAACTTCCTACTATGCATCTATACATAGTAGGGTCTTCTAGAAGCTCACCTGCATCTATGCTTAGCTTCACATTCTACTCCAAAGGAACTGAAATAGGCTTACAACTTGTCATCCCATATTTGGACAACATGTCCAATCCATACTACCTCTACAAGAGCCATATCCCACTTGGTGATCTAATCACCTCAATGCCCAAGAAATAATGCAACTCCCCCAAATCCTTCATCTCAAACTTCTACTTTAATAGCATTTTCACATGAAGGATATCTTCATCACTATCACCTGTGATGATCAAATCATCAACACAAATGACAAGCAGCATAATACCTTTCTCTGTTTTTCTCACATAAAGTGAAAAATCTACCTTGGAAATTTGAAGCCAATAGTGACAAGATACTATCCTATCTTGTCAGACCATGCTCTAGGTGCTTGCTTCAAGCCATACAAGGCTTTCTTCAACCTACAAACAAACTCATGATGAACAGCATGAACATAACCTGGTGCCTACTCCATAAAGACCTCTTCTTGCAAATCACCATGCAAGAATGCATTCTTTACATCCAACTGATGTAAATACCATCCCTCTAATGTAGCCATAGTAGTGACTGCTCTTACAGTTGCCATCCTTGTAATCGGGCTGAATGTTTCTTCATAATCAATGCCATATGTCTGTGCATACCCTTTGACAACTAATCTTGCCTTATATCTATTCACAGAACCATCTGCATTGTGCTTCACCTTATAAACCCACTTACAGCCAATTGCATTCTTGTCTTTAGGCAAAGGCACCAATTCCCATGTAGCATTTGCTTCCAAGGCATCCATTTCTTCATCCATGGCTTTCTCCCATTTTTCTTTTCCCATGGCTTGCTCAAAAGAAGTGGGTTCTGGTTCTTGCCTCTAGAGTTACCACGTCCTCCTGCATAGGACTGGTTTTCTTGCGTTTGCTGCATATTCTGATTTCTACCACGGCCTGCAGATTGGCCTCCTCTACCTCTGCCTCTACCTCTGCCACCATTTGAGTAGAAGAAAGTTTCTTTTGAAGTTCCTGCTGAAGAAGATGCACCCCCATTTCTCTACTCTTCAGAAATTAGAAGAGCAATCAGCTCCTCAAAATTAGGAAATTTCTCACAGACGGGAATGGATGTCCGGAACTGTGCATAATCCTTTCCTAGACCATTCAAGGTCACAGAAACCAAATCATCATCATCCACTGGCGACCCAATGGAAGCAAGTGCATCTGCAATTTTCTTCACTTTAATGTGGTAGTCATTTATGCTCAAATTTTCTCTCTGCACATTGTGCAACTCCTGTTTGAGTTGCATTTTCCTGGCTTGCGTATTTGTGCTATACATTTTTGCCAAAGTATCCCATGCCTCCTTTGGCATATTTGCATCCTGAATATGCACAATCATGGAGTCCGAAATACTGATAGACAGCCAGTACATAACTTTCCTGGCTCTCTCATGCCATCCTTTGAATGCCTGCATTTCCTGTTGACTGGGAACATTAGGAAGAACAGGTTCTTCTTCATTTCCTGTAATGAATTCCCAATAGCCTTTTCCCATCAAGAAATTCGTCATTCTAAACTTCCATGCCTGGAAATTGTTCTTGTCAAGCTTTTCAGTGACAATCTGTGAAAGAGAATCAGATGCCATTACAGAACACTGCAAAATATTCTGTCATTGCAAAAAACACAACTTTTGCCACACACGGGCAGATCTACAAAACTGACGAAAGTGGTATCTCACCACACAGTCACTTCCTAGTGAAGATTTTGCATCAATAGGCAACAGGCATGAATCTGTAACTCCCAATATCTCTGCACACAGGCATACGATGCAATTTCTACGGCACCTTTCCACCGACTAGCCGCGCAGTGGTCGCACAGCCAAAAATAGGGCCTTTTTCTGAGTGCCTGCGAAGAACTCCCGCCTCCAAAACGGGCCCCAAAATGGCCTCAAATCAGAAAAATAAAGTCACTAAGGGCTTCGCCCTTGCCCGCAGCATATACTGCGCTCTCGCCACACCACGAAGGGTGTCTCAATCTGAAACAGTGCACTCCTGCACTTCTGGCTGTGCTACCTGCAGAGATTTGCTCCCAAACTCGAAATAGGAAAGCAACACTGGTCCTCTTACCAGGACACCACGAACTTGGCTTGCTTTCTTGAGCTCCTTACCACGAACAAGGCTCTGATACCATGTGAAGATTGTGGGAGAGAGGAAAGGAGTCTCACTTGCGGCTTTCTCACATGCACAATGGGGGAATACACACAAAGGTGGAGGCTGAAAATAGTTTTCCTCTTCTTAGTTGTGAAAGCCAAAAGAACTCAAGTACAAAGAAATAGAAGAACCCTATATGTGGGTCTCAAACCAAACTCAACTAACTAAGGTGGCATACTAACTGAGCCACAAACTAGTGTAGATAAGGATAGCTGTCATCCAGCTATTATTTGTGGGCGGTGTACCAACCGCATCTCCAGCTAACAAGTCGGTGACATAAGTACACAATGGTCACCCTGGCATATCTCGAGTGGAGCTCGATATCTCAACAGAAGGTTATCACTAGTTGGGATGCTATGTTTGCTAAAAATGCAGATCTAACTTTTGCTAGTTTTGATAGAAATCATAGTCCTTCTAAGCCCTGAAACCGAATGTTGACCATTTCCTTTGATGTTGCACCTAATATGCCAATAGAAAATCAGAAGATTTAGATTTTAGAATTGCAAGCCCATCTCTACTCCCATGGAGTTGGGGCTTTAAGCTATCATTTACGATGACAATGTACCTTTTGACGTCTTTGTTTATAGCCAGGCTGTGGGATGCCTCATTTATTTATATAACAAATGCCTTGACATTCAGTATGTAGTGTCCCAACTGAGCACATTTATGGACAGCCCAAGGATTACACATTGGCAAGCTATGAAGTGTGTGTTTGTTATTTGCAAGGCATGTGATCTCTTGGTTTGCTCTTTCCCAAGGGGTGACTTTTACTTAATGCTTTTAGTAATTTAGATTGGGCTAATGATTTTGATACTTGGCGTTCCACTAGTGGTAACTATTTCTTTCTTGGACTCTCATGCATTTATTTGTTAAGCAAGAAATAGTCTATGGTGGCTACCTCATCATGTGAGATGGAGTACAAGGTGGCCTTGACAGCCATAGTTGAGTATATTTGGGTTGAGGTGTTTGTTGGCTAATCTTCATGCATCATTGGAGGAGCCTACTCAAATTATCACTAAAAATCAGAGTGTCATTGCAATGGTGTTGTTTCATGCAGGACAAAACACATTTAAATTCATCATCATGATGTTAAGGAGTGGCTACATGCATGAGACGTCACCTTGGTCTTCTTCCCTACATAGCAGAATGTGGAAAGTCTCTTCCACAAAGCACTACTACATCCAACTTTTTGCAAAGCTTTAAACCTATACCCATTTGGTGATTGAAGTGTACCTTGTACATCGTGACATTCTCACTTCAAGGGGTTGTTAGAAATATTTATATTTTTTAAGGAAGTGGCCAATGTTTTGTAATAAGGGGCTAGGGGCACCTTTTCCTTTTGTTAAACCCCTTACCTCAATTAGAGGTTGAGTTTGTGGGTGAGTTAGTCACCACACATCTTTTGACCCTAGTTAGGGTCCATCCTAGGGTTTTGTCTCCATGATTACCCTAGCTTTGTAGTTCATTTGTGTTGCTCAATTCAATTCAAGATTGCTTCAAGTCTTTTGTCTAGCATCTTTTGCTCCCATTTCCAACAATGTCTTCCTCAATGCAAATGCAAACTGACATAGCTATCCAAAAACTAATGTGATGTCAAGTCGAGTATTTGCTAGATATAGTAGACTCTTGACTAGTTGTCAATAATGGGGGTATAGTAAACTCTTGACTATTTGTCAATAATGGGTCAGGTCTACTGAGTGAGGAGCATCTTTTAGTTGCTTAGCTCTGTGCTTCCAACCTCCATTAGAACAATTGTGGCCTTGCATCCTCCATTTGAAATCACTACAATATCTTCAGGCACTATTTCTCTTGCAATGTACATGTTGCCTTGCTCCTACAAGGTTGTGATGCTAAAAAGGCAATGAAGTAGACTGAGGTGGGTCATATCAAACTCTTTTTTCTTCAGAGACTTCATATCTTCAATTTTTCCTTTGTGATCCCCCATTATGATCAAATCATCCATGTATAGGAGATAGACCATCAATTTCTTGTTCCCATTTGAATGAGGGTTTAGGTTTGCATCTAGACGAACTTTAAACTAGACCAATCCTTCTTAAGAAATTTTGATCCCCTAGTACCACTCTTGAGGCATATTTTAGCTCATACAATGCTTTCTAGAGTTTGCACACCTTGTCACCATGGATCTAGAATCTAGCTGGCTACTCCACGTAGACCTCCTTCGTGATATCTCCATTCAAAAATGGTGTGGACCACTACAAATACTTTTCCATTATGATCATGATTCAGATCATGTTCATTCAAGGAATGGGAGGAAATTTCTTTTCATAGTTGAGAGGACCGTGCCTTATAGTTGTTCTGTCATGTCAGACTTGTATAAAATTGTATTTGACCTAGTATAGCAACTTTGTCCCTATGCCCTCATACCACTAGTATTATAGATCCAAAGTTTGATTCCTATCAATGGATTCCATTTTGGTTTCTAGGGGGATCGTCAATCCAAATGGACGATTGTCCCCTAGTTATTCAAAGGACCTCATCTCTGTGATGAATTTGATGTGAGCTAGCAAACCGTAGTTTACTATTAATAGATTCCATACTCTTCTTCACCTTTGTACCCTCATAGAGCTAACTGTTGGGTTGTGGCATTCCTAGGGCCTTCTAGTGCCTTATTACACCAAAATCAATCTCCAAATCTGCTTTGCTAGTACTTCTCTCTTCTAGGGCACAATTCGAATCTAACTTTCCATTGTCTAATCTTGGATCTAGGTCTAATACTAGAACCAAATTCAGTTTTTCATCAAAGTGTGATCTTGAGGATAGTCTGCTTTCATAAGTGTTGGTCACTTACCACCAACTTCTTCATAGCTAGCTCAAACAACTTGTAGCCATTGTAATTTTCACTGTAGATGATGAAGATGTACTTTTGACTCTTTAAATATATGGTCCTCATGTCACTGTGGACATGGCCAAGCATCATAATTGGAATTTTCATTGTAGACGATGAAGATGTACTTTCAACTCTTTCAATATATGGTCCTCAGGTCACTATGGACATGGCCAAGCATCACCATTAAATACCCAAAGATGATTGATGATGGACTTCTTCCGCATGTATGCCTCTAGAGGTGTTTTGCATCAACTATCATTGTCACAATTTGGTTCTAAATATGAAGAGCTAGATTGAACAGCCTTGGCCCAAAATGGAAGTTGAAGATTCTTTCTTCCCAACATGCTTAGCCCCATCTCAACAATCACATGGTTCTTTCATTTTGCCATGTTTTTTGTTGGTTTATTCTTACAGTTGTTCGTTACCTCTAAATCCTAGATTGATTGCAATACCTATTGAACTCAATTGATGTGAATTTGCCCCTTCTATCCATATAAACCATCTTTAGATTCTTCCTAGTCTAGCTTTCTACCTTCGCCCTCCATTTCTTGAATTTGTCAAAGGACTAAGACTTCTTGAACACAATAAGGATCCATGTCATTCGATTGAAGTCATCAATGAACTTGAGGAAGTACACTATTCTAGCATGTGACTCTGTAGGAAACGGCCCACAAGGAATGGAGTGAACTGAGACTGCAATGGTTTAAGGAGAAAATGTAGATTAGGAGATAAACGGCACAAAGTTTTTTTAAAAAATAATTACTAAATTGTAAAATAGAAAAAAAGCTTTTATTAAGGGAAAATTTGTAAAGGAGGAAGTGTAATAAGGAATATGTTTAAAAGGGAATAAACTAAAATGGCAAAAAAGGTAAATTTAAAATTTAAAATTTTCACATTAAAATATAGGAGAATATACGGGATAAGAAAAAATTAAATATATGTGTTTTTAAAGGAATAAGGGGGTTTTAAAGGTAGCCCAAAATAATAAATTGTAGAACGAAATAAGGGAATATCGAGAAAAATGAGAGAGAAAAATGAAATAGGGGAAATTAAAGGAAATTAATGAAAATTAGGGGAGGGGGGGGTAGGTGTGAAGAAAAGGTAGCGTTTAAACAAAAGGGAAAAAGGGTTAGGAAGTGTGTGTGTGTGTGTGTGTGTGTGTGTGTACCCACCTTTGCCCCAATAGGGTACATCACACTAGGTGAGACAGTAGGTCATCACCTAGTGTGATGACCTATTGTATATAGAAGTGTGAATAAATCAAGTTTGAGTTGAGGGATGGTATTAGAAGAGATGTAGTCATTGATAATATTTTTGATTCTATCCGGTTGGAAGCCATTGTGCTTGCAACTGACTAAGAGAGTGGATATGTGGAGGAAAGCTTCGAAATTGTCAGAGCAAGGGGGAAACGGTGGGGAATTTGAGAATTTTTTTCTTCTTGATGAAAGTGGTAAAGAATTAACCTAGGAAAGATGGCAAAAATGTAATGTGTGTGTTTAGAAAGGTGGTGACGAGGCCGATGAGATTTTGATTAGAGTCAACAAAGAAGAGGAAAGACTGCATTTCAGTGAGATAATATGTAGTGCATAGATGGTAAAGGGGTCGTTGTCATGGAGTGGTCTAGAAGGGTCAAGAAACTTGGTGATATAGGGATTATTTATGAAGAGGATGCCATTGACATATCTGAAGGTATGGAGAAAGTGAGATAGAAAAAGGGTTTGACCAAGATGTGCAAGTTTCTTGATGAATTTGAATTCAAAATAAGTAAGATATAGGTGGCACCAAAGCAAGGAGCATGAGAAATCCATGGGAATGCCTTTAGATTGGATCCTGCAACATGGGCCAACCTGACTGACACAAAAGTTGAGCAAGAAATGGTTGTAACTGAGAAATGTACTAAAGGTGTAAAGGGCTTGGACTTTGGCCAACTTTGTGAGACAAAAACAACCGTTTTTTTGGAAGAATACTTTAAAACCTAGTTTGGTAGCAAGATTACATAAATAAGATACGGAAAGACTGGAAGTGCCATGGTGAGGAATGGCTTCATAACAGTTTGCAATGTCAGCAAAGTAGAGAGTATGGATTTCATAGGGTAGGTTAATACGGAATTGTAAGTTTGAGCCTATACCCCAGAGTAAATTGGTGTTTACATTGAGGAAAGTTTTGTAGGTAGCCTGGAGTTTATCTCCATGGGTGGAGATGACATTTTAAATCTCCTTTAGTCCTGAAGAAATAAGGTCAATGAGAGGAGAGAAAATGCAATCACGAGCATTAGTTAGCCAACAAAAGCCGTGTTTATGTGCTTTATAAGTGCACATGAGATAAGGAAGGTTCATGGAATTATAGGGAATTCTAAGGGTGTCAATCATGTTAGTAATGGATACTAGTGTATCAAAAGATGAACCAATTTGGGGTACAAATTTGGGAGAGATTATTCTAGCGAGGGTGAGTTTTTGAACTAAATATTTGCAAAGGACAATGGGAGTTTGGGAAGCTTTGTCCAAGCCAATGATAAACATATGTTTAGAAAGCCAATTAACTTCATCAAGAAGACTTTTGTTTTCCAAAATATATTGTTGGGTTTTTAGGTTGGGGAAGAGAATGAGGAATCTTTTCCAAAAAAAGTGGGAAAGGGAAGCTTCGGGTCGTGTGGTCTAAGTTAAGATAGAGGCAAATTTCTTGAAATACAATCGTAAGTGCTTGAAATGCTGCCTGAGGATCTAAGGGGGTAATGGAAATGTGACTGAGGCCGAAAAGGATATGAGATTTAAGAAAGGGATGATGAAAGAAGCTGGGGTCCGAAGTGCAATCATGTAATTGATCATCAAAAGTTGTAAGAAAGGAAATGCTTAAGTGAAATACATTAATAGGTGGAGCTAAAGGATTTTGCTAGGAACGTGAGTTTTGGTTTGTAAAGTAGAGATCTAAGGGGTGGAGTATATCTCCAGCTAAAAATGAAAGAGTCAAAAGTGTGGAGAGTGTTGGAATCAATGTTAAAGTGTAGCAGCATTGTATCTCTAAAAAGAGATTTAGAGGGGATTTTAGTTAAAATTTTGTTAGCATAAAGAACATGAAAGTAAGTAGAACTTTTCTTTTTTGGAATAGATTGAAAAAAAAATAAACCATTATTGAGTAATTTTACAAAACGTACCTCGAGGTCCTCAGATGGAGTGCTTTGCAAAAGAAAGCATGTTGGATATTATCAGTGTCTATTCCAGTCAATGGAGTAGTGTGACATATCATCATTATCTAGTGCTTTTCTTTTGGGAGTAGAAGTTGTAGAAGACTCTGGTTGGTAATCTTTGACATGCAAAGCAAGAGAAGGGTTTTTAAGAGGGGTAGACAGGGTAAATTTTTGAAGTTTGGGGGTGTATTTTGGGGGAGAACTGTGCCTTCTTTTGGGTACAAGAGGAGTGAGTTTGGCAATAGAGGAAAGGGAAAGAATGTTGAGGGCGAGGTAGCCTGGCAGGTTGAGAAAAGATGATGGGAGCGAGAAGTTGATGAAAGGAGACATGGATTTTGCCGTTTTAAGGAGTAATATCCTGAAGTGGTAAAATGTGACAAGGGAGAAAATCACCTCTTTGGGTAATTGTACCATCTAGTTTAAGAAGGCAAATAAATTTTCTTATACAAATGGTTGAGAATATGCCAAAGCACATGGTCAAACCATAGGATAGAAGATTAACATGACATGTTTGTTTTCTTTATGAGACAGGTGCACTTAATGTAAGCCCTAAAGACGTTCCAACAGCTCTTTTGACATAATAGTTCTCATCTTTGGTAGAGGAGCCGACATCACTTTTGAATAGCACCTTTTGAACGAAAGAAGACTTCTTTGGTGGAACCACATTTAGAATGGTCAATGGCATTTAGGAAGAAGTGGGAGTTAAAAAAGTAATTTGAATTTAGATGTTAACATCCCTGGAATGCATATTGCTTGCATTGATCCACCTCTTTTGAAGAGAGGTTACAAATGAAGGGGTATGGAAAAGAGTGCGAGAGAGCTAAGGTTATCCAGGCACCAAATTTTATGATCCACAGCTAGAACCTTCATTTCTATTTGTCTAAGAGGAAGAAGGGGAACATATGAAGCAAAATTTTTAAGCTCTCTTCTGTGGAGGGTTTTGGAGGTTGAGAGAGGGATTGAGAGAGTGTTTCGAAGAAAGCTTTATCTTCAGGGGAAAGAAGGTCAAGATTTGTGAAGCTGTGAAAAGTGGAATTAGCAGGAGCTAACCCAATAGGGATGGGGAGCGGAAAGGCACCATTGAGGACAAGGATGTCTTTGGTGAGGCTATGGAGGATGGTATGGTAATCATTCAAAGCCCTAGTGTCATTGAGATTGATAGTAGCTAGGTTTGAGGCAACTTTTTCAAGCAATGGCGAGGGCACCATCGCTTTCACTTTGTGAGAATTTGAGAAGCTTGATCCAATCATTAAGGGAAAGCGTTCTAAGGATCAAAGGAGTGTTCTTTGCAAGAGCCTCAAGAGCATGCATTCTAATGAAAGAAAAGAACTCGGACTTTTGAAAACATGAGAGTACCACTTGAGTCGCAGTAGAGGGAGTGGGGAGAGGAGTGTTGAGTGACTTGGACTGGAGTGTAGTATCCCAAGAGTATTTCTGCAAATATAAAAAATGGATTAGTAATAATGTTATGTGAAAAAAACTATTTTGAGAAAGGAGTCAAGAGGCTAAGAAGCCTTAATGACTAAAGTATACTATGTGCAACCGTCCAAAGTTGCAGGGAAAACAACAAGTGTGTGGTAGACAAGACAACAACCCCTTTTGCATAGTTAAAAGACAAAGGAAATAGGGAAGAGAAAAAATTGAACATTATAGAGTGAAAGGAAGTGCTTGAGTGAGTAGATAAAACACCTAAGATGATGTATAAAAAATTATGTAAGAGTTTAAGTGACAAGGAATGCCAATGATGTTTTAGCAAAGAATATTTGCAAAAAAGTAGAGCCAGTGAAGTCTTGACAAGCATCTCTTTTATTGAAGAGGAGAATCTGCATACCTGCCACGATCCAACAAGAAAACATGATGAGAACTAGTTTAACCTTAGTTGGGAAGATAGGTGTCATAAACCTTTCTCCCTTGTTATCGGGGTCACAATAAAATAGAAGCTTAAGAAAGAACTTAAGTAGTTTAAAGTAATATAATGAAAGTACACTGATGCTTTTTTGAAAGAGTGAAATCTAATGAAGGATGGGAAAAAAGACCGGGGGGACAAGGGGGTTGATAAGTGTGTGAGTGAGAGTTTAGTAATATGAAGGGAAAAAATGGTTAAAACATTGTGTGTAGCAACTTGTGAGGAGGTAATTTCATGAAGGGAAATGAAATTATAAGAACAAAGAAGAAACTTCTTGAGTGGTTAAATCTAAAGACAGGGGAACAGGGAGAGAAAATGAATAAAGTGGTAATGTGCAGAAGAAATTATGAAAAGAGGGGGATTATAAAGGGAAGTTTACAAAGGGAGATTGTAAAGACAAAATAAAGAACCCTTAAGATTATAATAAGAAAAAAGAAAAAGGGGAAAAAGGGGGGGGGACAGAATATAAGGGCATGCTACAAATGAAAGACTAAAGGGTGGGTTTTAGAAAGGAAGAGATAAAGAAAAAAGCGAAATAAAAGAGGATCAATCCAATGGGAATTTAGGGGGGGGGAGGAAAATGAAATTAGAGGGGAATGTAGAGGGGGGAAGGATAGTGTGAAAGAGAGGAAAAAGGGGGGGTATATTTAATTAGAGAGGGGGTTAGAGAGAAAAACATATATATATATAAATAGAAGGGGAGAGGAAAGGAAGAAGTAAAGAAAAAAGGGGAATAAACGAGGATAAATCCAATGGGAATTCAGAGGGGAGGAAAATGAAATTAGAGGGGAACATAGAGGGGGGAAGGATATAGTGTAAAGGAGGGGAAAAAGGGGGGAGGAGGGGGGGAGTATATATAACTAGAGAGGGTGTCAAAGAGAAATATATATATATATATATATATATAAATAGAGGGGGAGAGGAAGGGGGGGGGGCTTTAAATAAAAATTAAAGGAGAGGCAAGGAGGGGGGGGTTGGGAGGGAAGAGCAAATTAATAATAATGAAAAGGAAAAAGGGGGGGTGTTAATTGAAAACAAAGTAAATACAAAAGAAAGGGGGGAACATCCCGTTGTGGATTGCACCTATGAGTCCATGGAGCTAGAAGGCCATGCAAACCAGAGATCGTGTAGTAGGACCAGGAAGCAGTGCAGCAGTCCAGGTCGAGAGCTTGGAGGCAGAGGTCAAAGCAGGAGAGCAGCGGCATAGTGACGTAGTGATAAAGTTGACTATCGATGAGCAGTATTTGGAGATGTAGCAGCACGAGCAGTGTGGAAGGGAGTTGTGCATTTGAAGGAACTACAGTGAGGGGACCGGGTAGTTTGGGGGCAGTGTAGTAGATGGGAGTTTGGAGCAATAGAGGCTACAGCTAGGTAGACGTGTAGTGGCATAGTCAAGGTACTTAGAAAATTATTGGAGAGGTATCAGCGCAGTGGAGTGGGGGCTTGGAACTTTGGAAGGTACTATAGGTAGTGGAGGCAGATAGCTCACACGAGCAGGTGCTAAGGATTAGGTAGCTTAGACTATGGGGGTGGTAGAAGCAAACTACAACGATGTGATGGGAGAGGAGATGGGGAGCCGGGCCCTTTAAATAGGGGGTGTTGGTCAATCGTGGGAGTCGGGATAGTGTATAAATGGTGGGGCATGTCTTTAGGGTGGCTCATTGCATGTAGATGCATGCCGATGGGGCAAGTAGGACGCCCAAAAAAACATGGGTGGTTAAAAGTGTGGGATTGTAATAAATTACTGCGCATAAAAAATGTGGGAAGGGGGATTTTATTGAGGTTAGGACAATAAGTTAGGCCATAGGATAAAATCGATAATTATAAAAAGTTTGGAAGATAGGAACAAATTAAAGAAAGAAAGTGGAAGATTTAAGGAGAAAATGTAGATTAGGAGATAAACGGAACAAAGTTTTAAAAAAATTAATTACTAAATAGTAAAATAGAAAAAAAGTTTTTATTAAGGGAAAATTTGTAAAGGAGGATGTGTAAATAAAGAATATGTTAAAAAGGGAATAACTAAAAGGGCGAAAAAAGGTAAATTTAAAACTTAAAATTTTCACATTAAAATACATGAGAAAATATATGATAAGAAATAATTGAATGTATATGTTTTTAAAGGAATAAGGGGGTTTTAAGGGTAGCCTAAAATAATAAATTGAGGAAGGAAATAGGGGAATTTAGAGAAAAATGAGAGAGAAAAAGGAAATAGGGGAAATTAAAGGAAATTAATGAAAATTAGGGGGGGTAGGTGTGAAGAAAAGGTAGCTAGAGTTTAAACATAGGGAGGAAGGGTTAGGGAGAGAGAGAGAGAGAGAGAGAGAGAGAGAGAGAGAGAGAGAGAGAGTGTGTGTGTGTGTGTGGGTGGGCACATGGGTGTGGGTGGCATGCGCACACGTGTGTGTGTGTGTGTGTGTATGTTTTAAAAAATAAAACCTTTTAACAACACGGCGCACGATGCTCAAATAAGGGTGGATAATAAATTGGGTGCACATAAAATATGTATAGAATTGGTACAAAAAGTGTTGAATTCGTCAGGTAGTCCAGGCTCCAAGGTCAAGATCCACTAACCTATCACCATCCACAAAAAAACATTTGTTAGAACAAAATTGGCATCATGTAGGAAGACAAGTAATGCCTATGTTCCCTAGCTTGTTATCGCTTATACCAAAGAGACTTGGAACTACAAACAGATTCTAAGAGTGAAAACAAATAAATTGGATGGATTTATCAGAGGGGTAGTCCACACCCGAGAGGAAGGTTAACCTAATCAAGAAAATAGATGTTGACTAAATTTAGATGAAAATTTTAAATAAACATAAGATTAAGTGTGTGTGTGTGTGTGTGTGTGTGTGTGTACATGCACCTCTTAGTGGACATGCATATTACAACTAAGTCTTAATGGTTCCTTGAGGCTTCGTCTCTCTGGTTATTGCTAGCTAGCTTGTACTGAATCATCATTGCCTCTATATAGAATCTATCTAGGTGTCTTCTCCCACAATTAATGTAGTTGATTATGCTTGCTTCTTTAAAATCTAGTAGTGCTTTAATGCTTGTTGCTCTCTACTTTCCAACACCACCCATCTGCCACATTCACAGTGAGTCTTCTTGCATGGTTGTTGGTCATCAATAATTATTTCATCTTTTTCCCTCGGTCTTTTTCCCTTGGTCTACTTGCTTAGTTGTTATCGCAACCTATCAACTATCTTATGCACTAATTGCCACTATTGATACTTTAGAGTATAATAGACTTTCACTATCTCTCAGTCTACTCAGTTACTCGTTATCACAACCTAGCAACTGTCCTATGCACCAAGTTCCACCATTGATGCTTGAAAGTATAAGGAAAATTAGACCGTCACTATGATAAATTTGGTTATAGCATGATCGTAAATGTATGAAGACAGAAGGCAAAATGAATGACATCAACTAGGCGAAGAAGGAATGCTAAGTTGTACTCAAAATAGGGGGCTTTGGCACCATTTCCAAATAGCCATAGCTGCATGCTTGGCACTTTCCCTACTCCCTTGGTTTTGAGATCATAGTCACGTCATTCGACTGTACAGGCTCACCATTGCTGGAAGATATTCCAGTGCAATTACTTGAGCTAAGGGTTGGTACATGGAAGTGCTCAATGAAGTTCCAGCCCTTGGTTTCCAATTTCATGTGCTTGATTTCTAGGCTCTCCTATCCTAGGGTGATCATAATCACTTTGTGGAGAGTGGGACATCTATTGGCAACAACATGTCCAAGGTTGTCGAGAGTGGTTCAACAACCTCATAAACTTCCTTGGTGCTTTGGTAGAGAGGTTTGGAATTGGCAAGGATTGAGAATTTGGGTTGGCTCATCCCTGATTTTTCTCTATGCGAGCTATTCCTAGATGCACAAGACCTTTTGAGGTGGTCTGAACCTCATAAGGAAAGTGCATCGAGTCTCTTGAGGCATGTGGCTTCGGTGTGAATTTGGAGATGATTTTGAGACTGGGCCATGGGTCGACTCTTAATCATTTTCAAAGGGGAGGATTGTGGAAGGGGTGCCATAAGCACTAAATGAGGACCACCAGTGCAGACATTTCCCTCTATCTTATCTTGGTTGATGGATTTTGCATGGAGTCAATCGATGTTTGGCCCTACTTCTGTTGTGTTGTACAGCGAGAGGGAATGGCCAATTTTGAATAAATGAGTGCAGGTCTTGGGAGATTGTTCATTCCTCAAGGTTGTTTGGGTACCATTTCCTTGGTGATAGCTTTGAGGCGTGCTCATTCGAGGCTTGGAGGCTCATACCAAGTCTTAGATCTAGTTGAGGGTCCTTTCTTTCTTAGATCTAGTTGAGGGTCCTTTCTTGTTCATATCCCTTTGATTGATACTACTAAACCTGCACATTGAGGGTGTCATGATCCACAGTTAGTTCCTCCACCTCCTCCTGCCCTACCCACTCATTTGCCTCTATTTCCATGTGATGGTTTTTCTTGTATTGCACCTTGCATCATCATCTTAGGTGTGCCACCTTTGTTTCTAGTTGTGCCCTCTGGTCCTTGGCATTTGATCTTTCTTTCTCTACTCTTTGTTGGCTGCTATTGTCCTAAGTTGTGTAGAGGGAATCATTGTCTGCCCATAGCACAGCATATTCTCCTTGGAATAGGTGCAATGGCTCTGTTATACATTGTTAAAAGGCCGTCTTGTTGAGTTCAAGATCAGTGTTATGTTTCTGAAGCCTACTTTCTTGGAGCTCCATCTTTTGCTTGTTTTGTATCAACATTTGGGGAAGCTCCAATGTGTTGAGATGTGTTGCAAACTTACATTACTTTCACGACCTCATGGCTAAGCTAGTCCCATGTTCCTCATCCTTGCTTGTTTTGAGGTTCTCCAAGTTGAAGTAAAATAAACTTTGTACTACGGTCAATTCTTGGGATTGTGGCCATTAATGCAATGACTCCCACTTGTCTTTGTCATTTTGATTTGTGGAGGGGTAAGACTGATTTATATGGCTTGCCCCTGATGAATTTGTCTTTGCTTTGTAGGGGTGGTCAATTCCCTTGACTGCTCCTCCTCAGTCTATTTTCTAGCTTGGGCATCATTCTATGGGAGGCTTGAATCTGAATCTAACGAGGTTGCCTAAATTTTTGGCTACATCAATAGTGCCAATGGTATGTTGGTCAATGGAAGCCTTTGCTCTATGCCTAAGTCTAAAGTTGGCTCTTTTCCTATTGAGCCTTGGTCCAAGGTTCTTACCGTAGTTGATGGGTTGGGGTGGTCTAGCCATTTCCCTATCATCAACTTATGTTTTAGTCATTCAAGTTTGAAGTTCGCTTGCTTTTTTGTGATTGCTCAAAGTTGAGATATGAAATTGTTGTAGAAGGGAGTTTCCCAATCAATTGTTGAAGATCTGCATAAGCAGAAATGGTCTTATTTAGCCCAATTATTCAAAAACAAATATGAAGAAATTCCTCATTGACATGTCTTCTGCTCAATTGATAAGATATCCCTGTGAGGATTCAAAACTATCTAACTAGAAGTAAGAACTGCGCCTTTGAGTTGTTGAGTTGGTGCTTATGTGTTGTATAGGCCATCCCAAGACTTCTTCAATGAGATGCTAGTTGATGACGACTTTACTTTCCTTGATGATGATTGATGAATCCTTGGCATCATAGGGTTTTTGCAAGTCGCTTTTGTTTCGCAACTACTAGCTCTTTGGCATCCAATCAATTGGGTTTAGTGGCACTACCTGCAATGCTAGCTATCAAGATCTCTTGAGTTTGAGTTTGGGGATAGTGAGAGGCACAAGCAATGTTTGTGGGAAGTGCAAGAAGGCTATGTAGTGGCAAGCTAGGGAGAGAGATTGCAATGGAAGACAACTGTGTTGAGCTTGACGGCAGATTTTGTGTCTAAGTAATATGAAATGGGCAAAAGTGTGACTCTTCGTGAAAAGTTCCCTTGTGTTACAACCACCACCATTGGTTTGGACTCTGTTGAATGGTAGCACCAAGTTTGCATGATTATGCATCGTGGAAGATTTGGTTGGTGATCCTTGCACACATAATTGTGCTCCCTCATTAGCATGCCATAAAGGCAAAATGTGAAATGTGGTTGCATGCTAGGCATTTGCCTTACTTCCATTAAACATCTCAAGGATCACCTTCCCCTGCTAATGCTACTAATGCTACTAATGCTACTAATGCTCCTAATGCTACTAAGTGCCACATTAGCAAAATTCTTTAAGCGAAGACCAACCAAGTCATCACTCTTCATTAACAATGCACCAAAATCCTACAAATACACAGCAAACACCTCCCTCTTGAAACGACACTCCTCCTCTTGATGACACAAAGACGCTCTTATGCTCCACGCAGATGAACAGTTACTACATGAATGCAGGGCCAATAGGCGGCAAAGGTCGCCCCTGAAATCATCTTGCACATGGACCCTGAAGAGACGAGAAAGCAAGAGAGAGACGTAAGCAAGATTCGTATGGGGTTTGGGAAATAAGGACTAATGCGTGTGGTCTCTTAAGAGTTCATGCTTGTGCGACCGTATTATATGCCATGGATCTCCACAACGACTAACTAGAGTGCTTGTCCAGCTGGGCTATCTTGTTTTTTGCTATCTTGTTCAATTGCATGTAACCTTTTTTGGAGATGTTCTTCGGAGAAAGACAAATTCCTATTCTTTGCATTGTAAGCAAATCTATTGTCATTCCACTTCGAGCGAACGACGAGGAGATGTATTTCAGAAATGTGTAAATAATAAATCTAAACGAAATTGAGCCAGTAGCATGCAAGTGTGACAGGAAAAATCCAAACCCAAAGCTGCATTGCATGTACGACAAAAGTTGCAAGACCATTTGCAACTTCATTGGATCCCTTTTTTCGAAGGCACAAATGTATATTTTTTGGGTCAAATTATGTTCCTACGCTTTAGGAAATAGTACTTCCGCGCTCTGGCCGGATGGCCCTCGAGCGTGTTGTAACCTAATGGACCTACTGTGTTGTGGCTCCTTATGTAGTACTGCTCTAAAGTTCGTGCTTTGTCTACGGTGTCTGTTGTTTCCAAAACTTTGATTTCGAAATTTTCTTCAAAGGGCTTGTAACGTTGCAAGTCCTCTTTCATTTTCGCCGGTGGTTTTTTATTGTGCTGTTTGATCCTCTGCGGCAGGTCCGTCGTGCTCCCTATGTACTTTCTGTTGTTGGGCTTGCACGTGATGCAGTAGACGACGAGGCTCGCGCGATTCCCTTGCGCGGGCGCTTCAGTGGAGGCTCCTCCTTCATCTCGAGGCTCGCGTCTTTCAATGTCGTACCTGCGAAAACATTGACAATTACGTTACTCATCGAGGTTTTCGGTTTTTTTTTTTTCATTTGATGTCCATAATAGAATGCATTTATTTACTTGCCCTGGTTTTTCTCTGTTGCCGTGAAAGGATCGTTTCCAATCCCGAAACGCTCCTCGTACAAGTCCCTGTCGAAAATATACGTTAGCTTCTCCATTGTCGTCACCGGGTGCGTCGCGTCATGCGTCCCTCCAAATTGTTCCATGAATTGTTCGAGTATAGCCGTTGCTTGATCGCGCGTCGTGTCCCTCAGCAACTCCAAGGATACGTTGTACCCGTAATGCAGCAGCTCGCACGCATACGCTGTGATCCCTTTCGTCTTCGTGTCTAGTAGCTTCTGCCCCTCCAAACTTTCCATCATCCTATCGGTCTCATCGAACTCAATGTCAAGCTCGACAAGGATCTCTTTTAGCAGTCCTGCAAAAGGAGTGCAATCGATGATGAGTTTTGTTGTTCTTGCAACTCGTTAATTCTTTTTCTCAATTGTTGGGTTTTTTTTAAATATCCGGAAGCTTTACGCACCATTTGCGAATCTCAAGCCTCCAGGCTCTCTTTTAGCTGGCAAACGCCTATTGCAATTGTCAATGAAGTCGCGTAGTTCTGCATACGTGTTGAAGCCGTTGATGTAAGCTCCCGGACGTTCTCCTGCATTGTTTGCTAGCCGGAATTGCTTTGTGGTTAGGAAGAACCTCCTCTTTGCTGGTGGAGGTTTTGTTGCCTTCGCGTTGCTTTTGTATAGCGCAAATAGCTGCTTGCAGGCACGACTTATTACACCGTCTTTTCAAATGAGCCGTCTTTTTAAATCTTCAAGAAAAAAAGATTCTTTCACGCTGGTGGAATTTACCTTGTCTGCGTCCATGTCTTATGCTGCAATGTCCCGAGCTTTATGATTCTCTGCACCTGTTCTCGACAACAGACAAGATATTAAAACCATTTTCCTTGCACGCATGTTTGACGCAACATATTCATGACTTGCCTTTGCCTTTTTCAATCTCTGGTAGTGAATACCTTTATGTGCGTGGTTGTGTTGTCGGCTGTGAGAACTCTCGTGGAATTGGTCTAAATATGTCTGGATGTGGGCAATGTAGTATGCGCAGCCTCGTTCTCTCAGTCACTCTGGACAACATCACGTATGCCAGGCCAGGGGCAAACACTCCTCGGAATATGAGCAGCGCTTTGTTGGATATGGTTGCGCCTTGGGATTTGTGTCCCGTGATAGCGTATGCTAGGGTCAGTGGAAATGTGGACTTGTGGAACCATTTTCCATTTATTGCCTTTCGCTGATGCTTCGAGCGTCGTAATGTGAGCACGGCCGCTGTTGTGTCCACGACGACAGTGATACCGTTGATTTCTCCCCTGCTAGTTGCATTGATGCTCTTGATTTTGCACATTGCTCCATTTGCGGCACCTATTGCGAGGTCGATGTTTTCCGTTATCATTGCCTTCGCCCCTACGCAAATTTTTCCTATCTCGTTGAAGCTTTTGTCCTCCAACCATTCTTTGAGAGCTGGTTCGCTTGCGGCGTTACTGTGTATTTGAACATGCACAATCGTCTCGGGAGTGTTGAATTTCTCCACAAGCTCATCGTTGAAGGTAGCGACATCAACTCTGTGTGTGCAAATGATGGTTGTTTCGGCATCGATGAAGTGGCATGCACCTTCCTTGTCGACAATGCACTGTCCCAAACAGTCGGAAATCTCGTCAGTTGTGGGCGTCCTGAGTCTTATGGTATGCAAGAATGCTAGGAACGGCATGTCTCGTGCATGTCGCACCGAGAATTGCATGTGGTACATTTTCGCTGCAGGCCAGTGCGCGGAGGACGTGATGTGGCACGGCTCGCAGAGATCCTCGCGGTGTTTGCAGACTGGGGGTAATTGTGCCAGGTCTCCAAAAATTATCAGCATTTTGTGTTTGAATGGCTCATGCAATGTGCCATTCGTGACATTGACGATTTGTCTTACCACGAGATCGAAAGTCATCCTTGTTAGCATGGACATCTCGTCAATGATGATCGCGTTGGCTTCCTTGATTGCGAGGTGTCGTTCATCCGTCTCATGGATGTTCAGTGGGTATTGACTGCTGCGCACAGGGATCTTGAATTGGTAGTGTACAGTGGTTGCAATCCCGCTTAGCCGCGTCGCAGCCGCCCCTGTTGATGCACAGAGTATTGCCGTTTTGTTTTGCGCTACCAGATGCGAAACATAGTATCGTATCAAGAAGCTTTTGCCGCTACCTGGTGTTCCACAGACAACGTGTAGCCCCGAGCTTGTTGAAGCCAAGCTTTCGAAGACTCTTTGTTGTTCTACTGTCAATGCGGCATTGGCGACGGTGCGAAACTCGGCCATTTTTTCCAACATCCTCGCGCGTGTTGGCCCTTCGACGGTTTGCTGGTCGATGTTAGGCGCTTCCATCGGGCAGTCTCGGATGATCGCAACCTTTTGCAATATCATGTTGATCAACTGGTCCGTGTGGTCAGTCGCTAGCAAGTTTCTTTGCGTGTATTCGGTCACATACATCTCGAGGTCCTCGTTGCTCAATATGAGGCCGCGCATTTGGCATTCGACAAAGTAGGATCCAGCTGTGTTGGCAGGTGATATGAGCTCCGTTTCATTCCTGAAGGTGAGTTTTCGCAAGAGCACGTTGTAAAAGTACCCCTCTGGTTGATGTCCAGGGTGGTAGTCAGTGAATCTGACTACTCGCTCACATTTTGCGATCCTGTTGCCGAAGAGGTCAAGACCGACCGTTCCACGTTGCGTTTCCTTGGGCTTTCGTATCACATACTGCCTATGGTAATCGTAGAACGTGCTCTCCTCGATGACGCTCGGTCTCCCGCAGTATATGTCGACTGGGTGCAGGGTGACGCTGTTGTTTCGCGAGACGATGCGCTGTCTTAGAGATGGTGGCGAGGAGTCGACATAGTGAACGGTCTCGCTCCTTGTGATTATTGGTATCTGCATGCAGTTTAGCGCGGCCTCTGTTGGAGAGGTTGGTTTTGATAGGAGGCTCGCGGCGATGAGTTTCAGCTTTACTTCGTCGAGATGTTGCAATCCCAAACGTGAGGCGTCTTCTGAACGGATGTTAAGTTTGCCCATTGGTTCAGATTTCATCGCGTACTTGAGGAGGTAGTGAGAGATTGAAGAGTTTGTCACCCGCTGTATGTTCATGTGCGCACCCCACAACAGTAACACGGAAGGGTGGTAGGGGACGACGTTTCGGTGCGCATGTCCCGGCCGGTAATACAACCAACGTTGCGTCAGAGGGTCGAGGATGGGTTCATATTCTGGCTGTGTTGCGAAAGGGAAGCCGTGCTTGCAACTGTGGTGTGACGGTCCGACATAGCACGCTTTCCTGCATACGTGCGATTGCTTTCTGAGAACTAGTTCTCGCAGCCTTGTGTTTCGAGGATCCAGGGTCTCGTCCCTGGGGACGTAAGCTGCAATCTCATTTGCAATTCGCTGACGATCATCATGGTGGACCCACAATATGACATGGGCGTGTAGGGAGCCCCTGTTTTGTATCTCATAACGTACGACATGGTGTTGTATTCGGCCAAGCAGACCGTCGGATGAAAGCAAATGCTTGCGCATGAACATGTGGAAGCGTGCGTGGAAAAGTGCCACGCATTCAACAGGACAGTCCTTCCAAGTGAATTGCACATTATAATGCGTTGCGATGCTCTCGATCACATTAATTTCTTGCCACCGTGTATCGGTGACCTCGTCTGCAGTGAATGTCAGAAAGAAATCTGGGAGGCCCCAAGCATCGACCATCGTTATGAGGTCCTTCAGTTGCCGTCGATGCCACGATGGGGACCCCGGCATTGTTGATGGCATGCTGTAGCGAAGCACGTGTCTCATTGCGTCTTCATCGGTCGTGGCAGGGTTGGCTTTCCTATATTGGTCGATGTCTCGTTGCAAGCATGTAGAGTTGCTTGAATTGGCAATCATCACTGCCTGTTTTAACTGGAACATGATCAACAGGTACGGCTTGTAGAGCGTGTAGATAGAGAATAAGGTGCATATTCTCATTTTCACATAGTTGCTGAACTGTATGCAGCCATCATAGTAGCCCCGTCCGAAAGGGAACAGGAATGGGAACACTGCTGACTCCATGGTTATGTCAACGCACGCACTGCCAGCTGCTGCTATTCCGTCGACGTGGAATAAAGCGACCCTCTCTGAAAGCATTTCTGTACCCCGTAGCTGTATGGAGGCAAACTCATGCTTGTCCCTTGCATCAAAGGCGCGACGGTTCGCGGGGTCCACCATGTTTTGCAAAAGCAGGAGCTCAGGCTGAGATTCCGCTATTGACATTAACTCGAAGGGAGCTGTCTCATCGTGTAGTTCCAAGATACCTGCAATGGTTTGAGGACTCAAGATGCACATACCCATCTTGATGTCCGCACGCTCTGCTAAAGAATTGTACTTGCGCAATATTGGATTGTTCTCGATGTTGTATGCGAGCACACTTGACAGCTCGTTCGTCACGATTTCTTTAGCCGAGCTTAGTGGGACGTTTCGCCAAGATATCAGGGGATTGTCTAGAAGTGACCTTCGATCGAGTGTGCCACGAGCAATCGCATTTGCAGTCGTGGTAACTGAAATGGATACATCTATGATGCTTAGCAGTTGCGTGTGGAGGTGGTTTGTTTTAAGCAACTGCCGAGAGTATTGTGGCATCAACCGCACAATGTATCTGCTCCGCTGGGCATCTCGTGTGCAGCTTTGGCATTTCCAGTAAGTCACTTGCATGCCCATATTCTCGCAGGCATCCAAAAGTATCATGTTTCCGAGTGCGGCGGTGTGGCTTGAGATCCCTATGCCTTGCGAAGAAACGATCCTTTGGTTTGCAGACACTAGCGTGGTTATGCCACAGACACCGCAGATTTGAAGGCTTGAGAAAATAGCCGCGCAATTACTAACCCATTGCTTGTATCTATCTGCGATGGTCAACCACGATGACGTAGCTGGCCTCAAGGACATCTTTCTTGATGTTATATCAAGTTGAATAGCTCGATCTCTGGCTGCTCTGAGCGTTGACGAATGGTCATGTTCGAAGGAGTTTCCGGTGGTCATTTCTACATCGTGACATGAATCGATGTCTTATGTTCGGGTTTAAACACCTATATGGATTAATAATAAAAACCATTCGAAACTTTGCTACAATTTCACTCACGTGGTTTTGTCTAAACGCAACAGGAAAAACAAAATGGACTGAACATCTATCTTTAGAAGGTGAAAGAATTGATAAAATAAATCGAATCAAGCATGCTACAATTTCACTCACGTGGTTTTGTCTAAATGCAACAGGAAAAACAAAATGGACTGAACCTCTATGTTTAGAAGGTGAAAGAATTGATAAAATAAATCGAATGAAGCAAATACTTTTTGTTGTGCGTACCTTTAGGAGAAGAGACTCGTTTGGAGGCTGCAAACATCTCGAAAACAGAAGTGTTGCAGACATGATTAGTATGTTGGTCGAACCAAGCAAATGTAATGTTCCCTTGCGGAAACAGAATGTGCGAAGAAGTGTGCGTGCTCAAGATGAGGAGTAAAAAAAAAAAAAACCATACGCAATGTATGGTGGAGAGCCGGCACATGTCTCTCCAAAAATTTTATATCATAGGGGAACGTGCCATCCCCCCGTTTCGAATAGTCACCTCCAGTGTTGGAGGTGTAGCGCATTAATGCGGACCATAGCAACAAATGGTGCAGATATGTTTAAGAATTGAAATGACCGTACATGCTACTTACGTGGAGTATCCTTTCTGACGTCAACAACTCGAGGAGAAGTCACCTATTTCTTTGCTGGAATGTTGGAATCTGAAAAACAGTCATGATTAGTCAATATTAATTCATTCAGATGAAGTACATCTCGCAATAGGAATCCGAGGGAAAAAAAAAGATTTGTTTGTGGTTCTTTTGCAGCTCATCCGCAAGACGAAAGCGATCGAACAATTCCAATGGACGGGAGCGATTGGATAGAGTTAAAAATTTCAAGGACAAGTTTCAGTACATAACAAAATAAAGGACATGCAAGAAAAAGCTGCGACATGTGTCTTTGCGACGACCTATGGAGCTTAGGACAACAATTTACACAACTCGACGTTCTTGCAAATCCTCTCTCTGTCAGTGATGCTATGCATGCATAATTGGTTCTTGGATAGTCTATTGATCACATGTAGCTACTTTATTAGTATGCACCTTTTCATGCTAATTCGAAGGAAACTATACGAGACATACAAGATAACTAATACACGAAACGAAAGCGACCGGTGGAAATACGTCAGTTTCTTACTCATGTAAATGAACTATTTCTTGGCAACTTAGACGACTTGTTTAGAGTTTTGTTTCGCACCCGACCAGAAGGAATTATATCTTAACAAATGGCTTTATGGAGCGTTCGTTTTAATTCATATTTAGCCGCAAGCTTTGGCAAAAAGAAAGGAACCGCGACACACCTACCTATCAGTAGAAGAGCTTGCAGTATAGAAGTGAATAAAGCGGTCTCGGAATGAAGCATAGGCGCAAGAAGATCAAGCAAGTACAGGACTAGAGGATAAATGAGTCGTAAGAGGAGAAAATGCTATGCGGATGGCAAGCTTCAAGGTGGCGGAAACGTTCGAGGCCATAAGACATCTTTCTCAATCACTTTAGAAAGAAAGCAAGCAGGAAACACGTTCCCTTCAAAAGCACAGTCACGTAGAACTGCTACGACCTGCAAACTTAAGGCAAGGAGAAGGTAAAGAAAGTTAAAGCAAAGGAGCGCTTCAGTCGTGGATCAATTCGGGAGATGAGCCACACCTATTACCGTTGAAACATAGAAGTGTACCGCAACCAGAGGAAAGACCAAGCTACAAGACCAAACGTGACTATCAGGAATTATGCAGAATCGGAGACTAACAACAGAGAATTGAGGAGTAGAAAGAAAGGAATGCAAAGGAGCCGCAATGAAGGATTTGATGGTAGAGAACAAAAAAGGGGGACTTCATGCCTGTGGCCAACGGTGCAGAAGATAACATCGAGCAAGGAAACACGTTCCCTTCAAAAGCACAGTCACGTAGAACTGCTACGACCTGCAAACTTAAGGCAAGGAGAAGGTAAAGAAAGTTAAAGCAAAGGAGCGCTTCAGTCGTGGATCAATTCGGGAGATGAGCCACACCTATTACCGTTGAAACATAGAAGTGTACCGCAACCAGAGGAAAGACCAAGCTACAAGACCAAACGTGACTATCAGGAATTATGCAGAATCGGAGACTAACAACAGAGAATTGAGGAGTAGAAAGAAAGGAATGCAAAGGAGCCGCAATGAAGGATTTGATGGTAGAGAACAAAAAAGGGGGACTTCATGCCTGTGGCCAACGGTGGAGAAGATAACATCGAGCAAGGTAGGCATGGCGAACCTCATGTATCCTCAGAACAAGAGGGGCGGGGAGGTACGTAACGCGATGGATAAGAGGGAGCTATGAAAAACGAAGGTACCCAAGCCTCTTTTATGAGTATAGTGGCGACTGTATAAATAACTATTAATGGCTCCAACAAATTAAGAAAAGCACATCTATTAAAGGCTTCCTACATCTCACGGTTCCTTTGAAGCCACTTGGCTGCCTAGGATTTGAGATTTCTGAAAATCGTCCTAGTGCTGGCCAAGTAACCAACGGACGCTTTACAGCACAACGCGGTTTGCAACTTTGTTTGCGCAAACGATGATCACTTTCAGAGCTCGTAAGAAGCGCACCTTCAGCGCCCATGTCAAGCCCTCAACTCCCAACATATCAGCTCGCGGAAATGCTCCCTTTGAAGAGGCTAACAGTTTCGCTGAGGAGACCACGAGGTTGACCTCCCAAGGACGACGACACACGAGGAGAAGCGACGAAGCAGCAGGAGACGATCGGAGAAATGCTCCTTTTACAGAGGCAAACACTGCTGCTGAGGAGAAGAAGAGGTTGACCTCCCAAGAAAGACGAAGCGACAGCAGAAGCGACGAAGCAAGCGGAGACGAAGAGGTTGCACATCCAAGGAAGACCAAGCAAAGGAGAAGCGACGAAGCAACAGGAGACGAGGAGCTCCCAAGGAAGACGAAGCAGTTGCCCGCATCGTCCGACTTGAGCGTTGTTGCTCCGTCTCTGTCGCTGAAGGTCGTCGTCTCCAAAAATGCTCAACAGGAGGAGGAGGGCGAGGGCTTTGCAAGTGTGTCCGTGACGAGTTTGTTTGGCGCAGAAGCAATCGCAGCGGCGATCAGACATTTGAAGGAGTCGGATCCCAAGCTACGGGCGGTTATCGAGACGCAGGAGCTTCCCAGTTTCGAGAAATCTTCTAGCCCATTCTGCTCGCTGGTGCGCAGCATTGTCTATCAGCAGCTCGGTATCCACGCAGCTGCCGCTATCTACAAACGCTTCGTCACTCTTTGCGGGGTGAGTACTCTTTCCAGTCCACCACGCTCCGTCTTCGCAAGAATCTGAAGCTTCTCTGTCTATTGTCGCATCCTTTGAAATTGTAATTTTCAATCATAGGGCGAGGCTTCCGTTACGCCGGCGACCATTCTTCGATTACCTGCTTCGGAACTCCGGAGCATAGGAATCTCACTCCGCAAGGCTAGTTATCTTCATGATTTGGCAAGAAACTTCACAGACGGAGGCTTGTCTGACGCTGCTGTCTTGGTGATGGAAGATGGTACACTTATGTCCAGCCTGACCGCTGTCAAGGGAATTGGAACTTGGTCGGTTCATATGTTCATGATATTTTCTCTTCATAGACCCGACGTGCTACCTGTGGGTGACTTGGGGGTCCGCAAAGGTTTCCAGAAGCTCTACAATCTCAAGTCTTTACCGACAGCGATTGAAATGGAGCAACTTGCTGCCCCTTGGCGACCTTACAGATCTCTGGGCGCATGGTATATGTGGCGAGTTATCGGCGCGAAGGCATGGGTGCCGCCCACTCCTCAAGAAAGAAATTGAGCTTCATCAAGGGGATAGCGGTTGTAGACATTGACTGTAAGGAAATATGACATTCGAGGTGGATTTCTATGACTTGATGCTCTGGCTGTTCGCTCTGATGGAATAGAGAATGTTTGCGATTTCAAATCAATCTGCAGAGGGCCTTTTCTTGCTTGGTTCTATGGTCAATTACCATGTGGTGAAACAATTCTATGCTCGCAAGGTTCCTGCATGCTATGAATCATTGGCAACTCACTTGTAATGACGATTGGAAACGTTCTTTTTCAAAGCTTGTTATTACAAAAAATTTAAAAAAAGGGATTTAACATAGCAGACAGCTATATGAATGTCTTTCTATCAGAGATCAATGAATTTCAGGCACGTCTGAGGTTGCCTCGTGCAACTTTATCCTGTAGTACTGCTTTACAATTTGTTGCTAGCCCAAGACTTGTCCTTGAGCTTTTTCAGATCGTTTGATAGGTTGTATCATTAAGATTGGGGAAAGATTTTGGGAGTGTCTTTGAAATTCATTGTCTTTCTCAGTGCTGACTTCTGCGAGTCTGACTGGTATGGTCAAACCTTAGGTTTTACTTTCTTTTCCTGTGAAATACTAGAATGATAGCACCCTAAGAATTCTGAATCGGCCTTTTTAGAATTGGCCATTAGGATAACAGGAGCCTGCACTAGAATACAGCGCACATCTATATTCTGGAATTGTCTTTACACACGTGCTGTCTGCCGGCCAGGCGTAAAGCCTTTTGTCTCCAGTCCAGTGCTTCTGGGTATCCTTATTGATAAATAGATACTCCCTAGTGTCCCTTGGAGTTGTGTCTGTCCTTTTTTTATGTCATCCGTTAGCGAAATTTGCAATGAGAGGGCTGTCGAGCTGCAAAATTGGATGTAGAAGGTGATGCCCTGGGATTTGAAGCTTGCTCTCATGAAGCCTGGATAAGCTACAATTCGCCCGTTGCATCAGGTAAGCTCCGAAACTGGACTGCCAAGGCAGCTGGCCTGTGTAAAATGCCACTTTCACAAAGGCTTATTTGGATTGAGACAGGATGGCCTTCTACTGCAGACATGACCACAGATTTTACTTTCTTGTATCATCTGCGAGGGGCTTTGCTTTAAGATCAGGACATAGTTTCATTCTTAGGCTTTTTACTCCTGGTAGGTCTGTGTAATGCATTTAGCTCTCCTTTTTGGACTTCCACCTTTGTTTCTCATAGACCCTCCTGGTTCTATGGATCGAATAATTTGTAATTCTGCCTTGAGCTTGGAGTTCACACCAAGCCACCATCTTGATAGTTACAGCATTGCCACCATCTTGACAGCTACTTTGGAAGCTGCTCCACGAAAGTCACGAAGCTTGGAATCCACAGGTGCACTACCGGTTGTGCTTGAGATGCCACTGAGTGATTTAGGGCACAACCCCAGCAAGAAGTATTTATTGGAAAGGGTAGATTGAGCCAGCAGCCAACATTGCCAGGGAATTGAAGGGCAAGGGCCGAGTTGTTGAGTTGCACGAGACCAGCCGAAATGTAGCTCCAACAGATGCCATGAGCAGCTAAGTGCAAGCCAACAACCAGGAGTAAGAAGGGCCTGCAAGCCAACCTAGAGCAAGAACAGACCAGGCCACAAGGCAAGAAGCACCAAACTCCTCAACAACGACTCTTGAGAAGCCGAACTGAGGCAAAGATCCGACCAATGAGCAGGCTACGCGAGTATGGGAAACATTCTGGGACATCAAAATCAGCATCACCAGCAAGAAACTCTTACAATTAGCTCCCTATTCTTGCAAATTTTTCGCGAGTCAATTCATAGGACTACCCATGCCAAAAACAAGTATGGTGCATTCGCTGGCCACCATCCCAGTTACTGAGACACTGTGGTGGATGAGGCAGTGCTCTTCATCACAATAAGAATCAAAGCAAAGTGTTCAGGGTGTCATTGTGATGGAGGATCAAGTGTCAATATTATCTCAAAAAGCCTAGTTAAGAAGTTGAAGGTGAGAAACCCACGAGATGCTCACCACCTTTGCTCAAGACCACATGCCACTACAACCAAGCATGCTTTGAGATGAGGCCTCAATCTTTATGGGACCGTTGAAGCGTTTACCGAGAACAAACTCATTATTGTAGCCATAGACTATGCCATCGAATGGGCAAAAGCCAAGGCATTGAGAGACGCCTCGGCTTGAAGGACCAGAAGGTTCATCTATGAAACATCATTAGTAGGTACGGGTGACTGATCGTGTTTGTCAGCAAACAAGGCATAGTTGATAAAGAATCCATGGCGGAACCCATTAGAGAGCAATCTTAATTCCTTTGAACCAAGTTTTGGAGTTGGAGGCTCGAGAATATGAGGGTGGTGCATGACTCAAGTGATGCTTTTGGATGCATTCATTTCATTTCATTTTGCTCCAATCTATCCAAAAGGACTAGACAAATAGATGATCAAAGAGACTATGCACCCAAATTTTCCGTCAACAAAGCAAAATTTTAAGTCCCAAAGATGGCCAAATCCACCCCCAATCTTCTTTCAACATGCTCCTGAGTCCTATGCGCCCAAACCCTCTTGCAAGGTAAAAATAGCGCTCTTAGAGGTGTAACAAAACTAGGAATTGCTTGCTCTTTCTTTTCATCTTTCAAAGCTATTTTACCTTCAAGTCACTTATGTCTCGAAGCTACTCTACATGGAATGCTCCACTATTGGTCCACTTACATTATGCCATTGATGAGATGATAAAACGTACAAAGGATTGATGTGATCCCATTGCATCTACGAGTGAGTTTGTCATAGCTCTTGTAGTGCTTGCCATTAAAGTTTGCCTCCCAAATCTTGCCATGGAACTCGCGCCATATTCTTGTGAGACATTTCAAAGACTAGCTTTCTACTTTACTAGAAAATTATAAGTTTGCAAAAATACAGATCAATGATAACTAAAAACATATAAGTACAACCAGACCATAGCAGCAAGAATGGGAAAATGACAAAGCAATGTGAACGACAAAATGAAAGAGTAATGTGAGCTTGTTGTTATTGGATTCTACTTCATGTTACATGTATATTGAACCCTTGCCTTCAATGCTTTTAAACTCGTCACAAGCCCCGACAATATGCCCTTTCTAACGCTTCTTCACTTTTTCTTTATCGTCACTAGAACGACATCAAGTAGTGAGATTCCTTTCCATGTAATATCAATGATGAGTAGAATCCAAATTGGATTTAGGGAAAAAAGTTATGATTTATTTTGTTTTGTTTTAACTCACACCCCCAATTGAGGCCATTGAGGAGCACCTTGCCCTACCTCTACCCCCAAGGGGAAGGGCCACCGCTGGCAGCCCAAACAAACAAAACAAAAGTTATGATTGATTTAGTTCTTCAAGTGATATTGACGAGAGCACACCATGGGCCAAAAAAGGATGTACGTGCAAGCAACAACTAGTGTAAGATGGCAATGATGTTTCAACGATGTTGAGTGCACAAGGGGCCAAAAAAAAGGATGTGCACATAAGCGCAAATTACAATCTAATTCGCATTAGTGTGTATAGGATCCCCTTTTTTTTTGGCACCAATTTTTGCCTCTCAACTGTGATTCTCGTTGTATCTTGCCAATTGCATGGTTGCAATGGGAGGCTAATATAGATATTTAATAAACTTGTGTCACCAAAGGGGCTCCTAGAAGCTCACATTCTACACTCAAAATGCATGGACCATTTTGAGTGCCAAATCATATTCTAGTTTACAAGATAGACAATATATTATATGCCAATCTTGATCAACAAACTTCTTCTACACAAACAATGCATTAACCTTCCTCGCACATGTTATTTTAAAGTGTTGAATGTGTATAAGATGCAATCATAACAAACACATTCAAGAAAATGTAACAAAGAGTGACATGTGATTTCATTATTCACGATGCTTAGGGAACCACAACAATGTACAACTTGTTCCATGATGACAGAAAAGCTTGTTATACGGACGCGAGTGGTCAAGCATATAAAGTAGCCTCTAATAAGAATCCAATTAGAGTCACCTTGTAAGCTTTCATGCATTCTACACAACATTTTCTCCCCATCGTCCTAGTTTTCTTTAAAATTGATACTCAACCCATTATCAAAAGCCTCCCATAAATGTTCTACATTTGGTCACTGTCCAACTTATGAACTTTCACAGTTTATGTTCATCTGAAGTTAATGCAAACACCAACTGCCACACATTCTAAGGCCACCCTATGACAAATCTTTCCTAAATTGGCGAGATTCGTGTTCTTTAAATATCTTGGTTTTTAATTAGGATACAAAACAAGCCTAAAGACTTTAGGTTGCTACTTATAACAAAGAATTGTTTTTGCAATAGTTCTTTCAAAGAATATACATTAGGATTCTCTTCACGAACAAGTAAATATAATATCAAGAACATGAGATAGCAAAAAAATATATTGTTAAAATCCCATAGTCATGGATCTACTAAAATTGTAATCAGTAACAGCCTAGCCAAAGCTTGAAAGCTAGTAAACCTACACAATTGTGTGACCCCCCATCGATACTAACTCCCATCTAAGATCTTTTTCGGATAAACTACAAGGCCTCAAGAAATCGGGAGGTCAGGGCAACTAGCTCATAAATGCAAATTAAATGTGCGGCATATGTTCTTCTATTTTCAGTGTCACAATATTTTGATTTGTAGACATGAAGCCATCTATTCGTTCCATGTAGATTATGAATAATCCCCTAATAAACAAGCTTTAAACTTATAGATAAGATCCTTATTCATCACCTTCTTAACCTCTTTTTGGAAAATCAAGCCTAGTTGTCTCTTATGCATGTGAGCATGCTCCAACTAATCCCAAGAATCTCAATCCAAATGACAAATAAATAGCCCTTTTCCCATAAAAACAATAAAAAGACTATATTAACACAATCCACAAAAAACTTACAAAATAAAAAAACAAGAATAGTAATGGGAATTACTTATTTCTTACACTCTTCTCACAATTTTCTAAAATTCTATGGTGTTATTTTGTGCTTGCCACACCAAATTGAAAGGGATATTTCTAGCCAACATCCACATCAACACCAACTTGTAGAACTCTCTCAAGAGGATAGCTAAACCAAATGAATCATACCACACAATCAAATGTAAAGAAAGAACAATGTGGCATTTATTATATACATAATTAGATATGCAAGCTATCGGCCACTCTATACAACACCATCTCCTCCTACCAATCTAATAGCTAGACCCATGGGGATAATTAGTGAAGAGGAGAATCTAGAAGATAGAGGCATGAGCTCCAAGAAAGGTGGCAAGAGGGAGAGAGAGAAAGAAAGAAATTCTATTAAAAGTCTTCGGAAGACCAAAAAGGGTCTATGAGACTAAAAGATGCTGATACAATAAACTGATGGATGAAGCCGCTAAATGGGCATCAACACCCAGGACAAATACAAAATCCATAATCCATAGTCATGAGGGACACACAAAGAGAGAGAGAGAGAGAGAGAGAGAGAGAGAGAGAGAGAGAGAGAGAGAGATTTTATTCCTTATAAAATGACACTTTTGCATGCAAAGCATAATCGATGTGACCCTACCCACCTGAGCATGAGATAAGTGTCTTACACACATGCGACTTTACAAGCCCTTTCTCCTACAAGAATTGGGAGTCAATGGTTATGCCCTTACCTGGTATCCTATTATTATTATTTTTTCTCAAGAGAAAATAACTTTTAATTAATACTTGACAAACCAACCATACTCCTTTTTTAAATATTGTACCTCCCTGTTTTAAAAATATATGTTGTATTGCCATTCTTCTGCTTGTATTTGTCCACCATTTCTTTTTAATGCTAAACCAAAAGCACATACACAAAATCCGCACGAAGTAGGAAATCCATAAAGAGGAATCAAGGAAGAGCCCCCACTATCTATAGTGAATTCATCTAGTTTCATCCCCTTGAAGAAAAGATATACATGAAGAAACACGACTCCCCTGATCATGGAATTGACTAGGTGTTCTCATTCAAATAAGAAAATCTTTATGGGCAAAAAGATGATACACTTATTGCTTTATTTGGATATAATAAAATTGAGGATTCTTCCACGTACATAAATTTTCTTCACTATAGTCCTGTCACCTAAGTAATTCTTGAAGTGATTGTCCTGTAAAACTGCTGCAACAGCAGTCGATTCATCTGCATCTACAGAGACCTCAATGGTTCCTCTAGTCTTGCCATTAATTTGTATAGGCAACGTGACCTTATCTTCTTTTAGATATTCTTCGACAGCCTGGTCAACCATCCAAGAAACCATCATCAATCATAATGCACACCTTCATACTCAATTCAAGAAGTGCTCTGCTTATCCTCATGTGCATAATAACAGTTCCATGTGAGCAAAACCAGCTTGAATAGGACAGAAAATGTCCTCCAGGCAAGGTCATACGAACAAAGTAGATTTCAGTAATGGTTGGACACTCACCTTTGGCCATGGCTCATAAGCAAGGCTTTGAGAATGTCCAAGTCGTTGCCATAATTCTTCAGCTATGTGAGGTGCAAAAGGAGACAGTAACAAAACAAAATTCTCCAACACTGTCCTAGGCCGCTTCTGCCACTGCAGACAGACCCCTGCTATGATCAGAGAACAATGCAAATATACTCGATTCCCCCAGCAAAAGAACAATGATCCACAGAGCCTGCGGTTGACATGCCTCGTATGACATTCTACCTTCTGCCAAATCTCCAAAGTTTACTTTAAGGCAAGCTACAGACGAACTTGTGTATAATGAACTAGGTAAATCATGATATAAACGAGTTTGAAAGTACACAAACCAACCTTGTTGGCCACATTTATGAACTCCATCATCGCTGAAATAGCTGTATTAAAACGCATCCCTTCAATTTCTTCCGTCACCTAACACCATAAAAACATTGAATTCAATTGGATATTCAGCTTACAATGGCCCCTTAGATCCAAAAGTTAAGGGCATATTACTAGAATTGTCAAAGCCCAGCAGATGCTGTGAATGAAAACAGACCACTCACAAAATCAGGCTACCTTCTGTATGCACTGATGCAAAATGCACAACTGCTCTAGAGAAGGCTCGTCATCTGTTGCAATGGATCCTTCTAGATAAGAGCCTGGAGCAAGGGGTAAACCGACAACCAGCCTCCACGCACGACCTAAGAAGCGATAGACCCCTTCCACTCCACTGGTGCTCCATACCTTGCTATCCCTGAAAATTTTTAATTGCTTACTCGGTAGTTGTAACCAGCGCTAAACAATACCAACCAACCTTAAATTTTGGCATTAAGACTGATGCAAAGAAGATATAAAATATAGGTACTCATGTTAAAGGGACCACTCAGCAGCTAAAATAGTTCCCAGCAAACAAAATGCTGAATAAAATAGGTCCCAGCAAGCAAAATGCTGAATATAGTAATACATTTCTGGAAGACAAGCTTGAATAGATTGCACCCCTAGACATCCAACTATAATGCTTAGCACTGGCCCTCAAATGTGTATGCCTGCCCATTTAATTGACTTGTCTCTCTCAAAAGCTTGAAAGAAAAACTGTAGCATGTTCACGATCCACACGCTTCTTATGAACTAAGGTTAGTCCCTGCAAGCTTTAGCAGGAAGTCAGTAAGAGCCTAGCAGTTTCCATAACACATTTATGAGTCTTATTTAGAAAGATACAAGATAAGCATGGCACACCATTAGACAGAAAATATCAAAACAGAAGAATCCCAGTGGATATGACCTGTACTTTTACAAAACACAATGCAAACGAGTTCTTGGCTTGACAGTGGGGAAGCCAATGCTCATGGATGCTGATAGATAATTCCTGCAGCGAGTAAAGTGGAGATCAAGGTACCTTAAGGGGCCCATAAACATTTCGTACAGACGCAATGAATCTGCTCCATAGTCACTGACTATATCATCTGGATTGATAACATTTCCCCTGCTCTTGCTCATTTTGTGAGCTCTGCAACTCACCCGAATGTTTGCATTTGATTTGAGTACATATCCCTCTCCAGCTTTGACAACCTAGCATATGGAAGAAATTTAACTCAATTTCATTCAAAATAAATAAAGCATATCAACACAAGAAGGTTGGAGAAGGCTTCTATTTTAGCAGCACCTTTCCACTTTCAATTGTAGCATGTGAAGAGAAACATATATATAACACAACACAGGCAACACAATTTCGCTGCAAATCGTCACGATTTCGGACTTCTATCACTCATGGTAGCATGTCCAGCAATCAGTGGACAATTCTTTCATTTTCACACCATAACAGAGCCAAGCACACTGTTGGCACCCGAACGTCATTGGTTAGGACCCACAAGAAGAACAACATGCAACCAACGTTGTTCTACAGAACCAGTTAGGTTAGAGACTATGGACACTAGAAATACTTGGCACCCAACCATAGACAGCATAGATGTATGGAGAAAAGAATAGAGGCAGGCTGGTGCCAGTACTATGTCTTTGAGAACACATGCAGATCAGCAGACATATGGTGCTGGCATTTGAAGAATACTGGGTGATATACTTGCCATGCCAGTTATGTAGTATGGGGTTGAGGCCTAGGGGGGAAGCCTCTCAAATTGGGACGATGTGAGAAAAATCAAAGACAGCTTCTGACAAGTATCCTAGCAGTCAAGGAGACCATGTCATATAGTTCTTGTCCCCCTGGAAATCGGGGGTTTGCTTTTGGTCTGCTTTGGATGGAGAGTGATTGGAGACGTCTGTAAGGTCCAAGACATGCCAGACGATAGGCTTCCACACCAAAGCTTGGGAAGCTAGCTCCAAAAAGTACGGCAAAAGCCCAAGTCCTTCAACCAGAATGGAAATGGTTGCTAAACACCGCTTTTGAAAACGAGAGAGAGGCACCCCTTAGAGTAAAACAATGCCTACAACAGACGTTTTTGGAGTCCAGGGAGAGGGGACCCCCCCCCCCCCCCTCCTCAAGTGAATTTTACAAGGCGAGCTTTTTTTGCTGAGCAAGGGCTCCAAACACGGCCCTATCCACTTGAACCAGTACACACAATAATTCGACATCAGGCCCTCTCACGTTGCCCATGAACACAACCCTTAGCGAGAAGCCAAGGACATCAGCAACAGATCTTGAACACGTCCAGATACACCAAGACTCCCAGTGCAACCCCCATCACACAGCCACAAGGAGCTCGGGCGACTCATGACTGACATATATGGCACATGATATGGCAGGAACACCTCCCATCACATGAAGTTTTTTCTTGTTTTCCTAGATTCGTTAGTAGCCAATTAACTGTTAGAGGTGTAAACAACACCTCCAGTTCCCCCCACTCAGTGTTGTAGTCACAATATGGTTATCAGTTTTTGGTCTCATAGGCTGTTTTGGATAAAGTAAGCGAGATACACATGCTGCCCACATGGAGGAATCCACACTGTAGTAAATTATGTCATCAGATCCCCTGCATTCACGTCACAGATTTCTGATTTTCTCATAGTAGACCCTCTTATGAAGGAGTAGACCATTCATACATTTCCTTCGATTTAACACTCCCTCACCCCATAGAAAACAAACAGAGGATCACCCCCTCCACGTACTACCAGCATGACTTTGATCACTCCATAGAGCACACCTATGGTAGCTACTTAGCAACTCTCTAGAGCACATAGCTAAGCATCCAAAAGTAGATACCGACTCTAGAGGGATCTCTACCTAAAAATTTGTTCGTATTATGATGAGTGCAGAGTATTTAGCCAACATTGCCATTCTGTGACACGGTTCACACTTTGATAGCCATATGGGCTAGCATGCAGGGCCCTTCACGGGCAGCCTCTTCTAGGAGGACTGTATTTCTTCAAGTTTGGAGGGGTTCTCCCTTTTTCTCAGAGGTTGCTACCGGATTGAGATGGCACTATCAGCCCCAAACCTTTCTTTTTGGCTTGAGCTTTTCATGCATTGCATGGTGTATTCCCGTATGGAGCTTGCTCTAACGGTTTTCTTTGATACTTAATAGAAGTCTCTTTTTTGCCAAAAAAAAAAACAAGGGCACCCTGACTAGTGATGGGGTGGGGAATGTCCTCTAAGATCGACATGTGTTGGTTCAAGTGTGTTCACTTGGGCTTTCCAAACATGAGAAAGAAAGAAAGTTTATTAAAGTCTTCAGAAGACCGATGGGTCTATGAGACTATGAAAAACCTGGTACAAAACGAGCTGGGGTAGTGGAGCTACTAAACGAGCATCCATACCAATGCAAAATGCAAAAAATGCAGAGTGGTAGTACTAAGTATAACATAGTCATGTCGATGGTCGACTATATATCAATCTCATCATCATCAGCAGGACGTCAGGGTGGACGAGGCAATGGGGGCATGAAATCGGCAATAGAGTGCAGTCAGCCACTCAAAGGTGCAGTCCTGGCACGTCTCCTGGTCGTAGCTCTACGTCTAACCAAGGCTACTATGACCCCTGTCGGTCGGGCTCCGACTCTAAACAAGGAGGGGATGTCCCCAAGTGTGATCTGTGTGTCAATCCTCTGTCTGCGCTATCGGGTCATAGGCTCCGGGTCACGGTCATGTCGAGGCCTCATTGAATTCTTTAAGGACATTGAGATCTTCTTTCCAGCAATTTCATTAAACCCTTTGGATTACTACTACTATGCAAGACTCTCATTCATGGCGGGCAAGAAACTATCATTTCCCTCCTACAAGGAAGCTATTATTGAAGCCTTCTCCAAAGGTTTTTGACCACCTGAACCTCTACCACCATTATACCCGTTCACAAGGCAAGGGCTTCCATGGATCTAGGTAAATAATGCTTGGCCACTTGATGGTAAGGTTTTCCAGTCAACTCTTGCAATAGACATCAGTGAGCATGCTGCGAGCGCAAGTATGCGAGCAACTAGATAGGCAAGTTTCAGATAAGACTGATCCACACTTGAACACATCTTCCCCCTCATAATTAAAAGTGTGCATGGTATTTCTCATTTTGCTCATACTTTAGAAATACTCCGCGTGGCAGTCACTACTTAAGAAGATCTTGTGCGTTGCTCTTTCAGAAGGACTAAAGAAACAAGGAAGGTCTAATTCTAGCAACTTCGACTCTAGTCTAGCTTTTATAAGCCAAAATAAATGGAAGAAAGGTAAAAGAATCCAATGCAGATATTGTAAAAAGTTGGGACACATTGAGGCCAACTGCTTCAAGAAGATGGAAAAGGAGCAAGAGAAGCATCATGCTAATCTTGGATTGATACCTTCTACCCAGTTCAAAGTAAGGGGGGTGATTGAGAGATGTTCTCCACCACCAGTCACAAGCTGATTGAGAGGTTTACTATCACAAGCAAGATGTTGGACTCTTGTGGTGGGATGTGAGTTTGGTCTTCTCTTTTGCTTATACCTAGATTAGTCCAAGAACATGCCCAAACTCATCCTATAAAACCACAACATGGTGTAGTTTCAATCGCATGATAGTCACTCTTAAGCTTGAAAACCATAAACTCCATCACGCATAGCAAGGACTAGGCTCTAGCTATTATGACATCCCCACTGATGTCATCAGCGCCCAACAGTGGGTGTAGACCATAGTATAAACATATGCTCTCACACATACAAATCCACACACTCACACATACTTGAGCATCCATTTATGCAAAATCTTCGTACAGAGTTTCTGTCAGCACTTCGGAGGTGAAGGGCAAACTCAGCCATGACGAAGGCTAACACTAAAGGAGCAGGCTAATCAAAAGGTAGTCCAAAATCTCTTCATTTAAGCTACAACTGCTTGTGAAGACTAAACGATTTCATTTTAGTCTCTCCTAGATGAGCATCTAAATCAAGCTGACAGGGCAACGCACCACTTCTCTTTTGCTTGTTGGATCTCACCTTTGCTCATTTGTTGGGATAATTTCGTAGCCAAGGTGTGTGGGAACTAGGCCTAGAGTCCTAGAGTGTGTGTCCCTAAGGTTATGAGTGTGAACGTGTCCTCAGGTGGTCACTTGTGCCACATGTGTCCTTCGGGTTTGTAGAGGGTCACTTTACCTTTGTTAGATTAGATTTGATTTGATTCCTACCTCATCTATGAAGTGTTGAGTGTTGAAGATAAGGCTTGCCTAGCCTACTAAATTGGCACATGTATCCTCCTTGATACCAATCAAATCAATAACTATGGATTGTTGCCTCAGCCTTTCATTCTCTTGCACTCCTCTCTATCTCCAGAAGCTCGCTACTCTATCTCTTTGTGATGGAACGCTTTAAGCCTCCATAACACCTTCCGTACCTTTATTTCCTTCAAGGACTCCATGCCAAGGCCGTAGCACTCTGACTGTCAATGAGAATTGGAGTAGGCTCCTCCAATGTGCATGTAGATCTGCCAACAAGTGTCTCAACCAGACACACTCCACTGTGGTTGTCAAAGCTGCCCCCTGTTCAGCTTCGCAAGATGAGGTAGCAACAATTGATTGTTTCTTACTCAACCAAAAAAAGCATGGATGTTCGAGGTATAAAAAATTACCACTAGTTGACTACTTGGTGTCAAAGTCGTCAGCCTAGTCCGAATCGTTGTAAGCATGTAAATGCAAGTTACCGCCTTGGAAATAACAAACCAAGGGACTGAATACCTTGCAAATATTTCAACACACACGTCACACCTTGTCAATTTGAGGTCATTGGGCTATGCATAAATCTGCTCACCTAGGATACTGCAAACTAAATGTCTGGCCGAGTATTACACAAGCAAATTAGGCATCCCACAGCCTGGCAATAAATGGTAGCATCAAATGGTTCATTGGCATTATGCATGGATGGCATAAGCTTGGCTCCATAGGTTGAAATGGGCTGTAGTAGTTCCAAATCGAACATTTCAAATGTCTTCTGCGATTCAGCCTTGAAATCTTCAATTTTTGCTGCATTATTACCTGGAAGCAGCATGTCATCATTACACAACAATAATGAGCAAATGAGTGAAAAAGTCATCAATCTTTGCATACTAGGCTCTAGGAGCCTGTTTCAAGCCACACAAGGCCTTCGTTAACCTCCAAACCTTGTCATCTTTGTCAGGAACAACAAAACCAATGGGTTGAGACCCATCAACCCTTTCCAAGAGCTCCCTATTCAAACATAACTCCAACTGATGGATATTCCATCCATCAAATGCAGCCATGGCAATGGCACACCTAATACTACTCATACAAGACGTGGGAGAAAAGGTCTCAGTATAAACTATGCCCTTCTTCAGCGCATAGCCCTTTGCAACAACAACAAGACAGGCTTTGTACCTGTCTATAGATCCATCTAATCTGCAATTCAACTTAGCAATTGCTTTCTTGTTATGGCAATGCATGGAATTGGGTTGTTGAAGTTCTTAAGCTGCAATATGCATCTCTAGCAAGACATAAATTGGGATTCTCTCGAATGGAAGCCATTCAAAGATGCATCCCAGGAGTGTCCACATATCGAGTGACAAGTGAATGCAAGCAGTGAGCATTATCATTACCATGCTGACACAAGAGTCTCAACCCCATGTAGCTAGGCTTTGAGGCCATACACAAATACATATCGGAAGAATTGAAGTATAATAGATGTTCAAAAGCATCCGCTCTTAGCATAGGATGCTGTTTCTTTGAAAGTAGAAGCAAGAGAAATCCAATTCAAACTCATGGAAGAATGAGGTCATTCTGGAATAATATAAAAGCACAATGGTTCCCCCCTGCTTAAGTTTTTTCCTAGCTTGAATGGCATGGTGAATACACACGTAAAGCCAATTCCAAGCACAGATTTGTTAGGAATGACCCAACAGAGGGTACGCACAGCAGAAGACTGATAGAATAGCCCAAGAGCTCACACAGTGTGGTGTGTGGTGTGGGGTGTGGAATCACAAACTTCTTGAACTTATGTGCATAGCATAGATGTGCAGACTCATCAATAGACAATGAACCAGTCAAATACAGAAGACACCAAAATAATATACTTCCTTCCAAAGCTATGGACACAATACAAAAGAGTAGATCCATAGTCCCACCAAGGGTGTGGTCCTCTGATCTTACCACAAGGTCCTTCTACTATCTGCCGGCTATCTCTAGACTCGAGCCTGCGTGCTCCACCTTGAGCGTCTGTAGACTTGTTGTCCAGAATTGTCTTCTCAACCTTGCTGCCCTGTGTGTCAGCCTAGGTAGGCAGCCCTCTGTGAGCTAAGTCTGCAGCTCCTCAGCCCAGTTCACCTCCTAGTCATAGGCCCAACTGGTGCTGCTCAGCTGCTCCTTCCTGCTCCCTGAAGTGCTGCTCCAGAAGATAATGAATGAGGGCTGAATGGCCCCCTTTTATAGGCCCAGGGCCTGCTGCAAAAGCCGACTCAGTCAGCCTCATTCTGGCCGACCAGTCTGCTGCTGGTCCAGCCCTTTAAGGACTCTCAAACCGGGGCCTTAGGCCCACACTTCTAGGGCTTTAGCCCTCCTTTCAAGGCAGGGTCCCAACCCCCTTGGTCTGCCCTATATAAGGCCTGGTTGGCTGCCTCCAAGCAGCCCAACCAGCCTCTCTCTTGGCCCACTCCCTCTGCTGGTCTGTCCCGCCTCTGCTGCGCCCCTTTCCGGCACCCTGTTCTGCCCACACGTGTGCGCCTTTGCTGCGCCACATGCAGCCTCTGTCCCGCCTCCAGTGCGCCTCTTTTAGGGGCCTGTTCCAGCCCATACACACAGGTGTGCGCCTTTGCTGCGCCACATGCAGCCTCTGTCCCGCCTCCTGTGCACCTCTGTTAGGAGCCCGTACACACAGGCCTTGAAGCGCCTTTGCCAGGCTGCTGTGCTGCCCACATGGCAGCTCATGTGCTGCCCATGTGGCAGCCCCCGCCCTCACCTTTTCTTTTGGGCACATCCTGCCCCACGCTCTCCTCATATGGGGGCTTACAGATGGGGAGGTGACCTTTCCAACAAGATTGTGGTTGAGCAAACAGATGTACATCTTACATAAGATATCTTGATGGCACAATCCTTTAAACTAAGTGGACACATCATTAAAAATACCCTTTTTATTAAAACTGCTCAAAGTATAGCAAAATTAGGCAAACCTTACCATATGATTGCAGAAGACATTGAAACTTTGATCCAAATAAAAAAGGATCAAATTCAGCACCACTCAAACTGATAAGCATGCAGAAGGTGAATAAACCAAAGTCAAATATTACCTCATCCTCCGATATTCTTTCTGGCTTGCAATCATTTCTTTCATCAACGTAGTCCATAGATACAAGATTTCCGAGTGAATCCCTGTACGCAGTGTACTCTACCTGAACACTTGACAGCAAAAAGGACTAAGTATGCTGCAAGCGTCTGACTTTACAAGCAACAGCAATTGCGTCAATGTTTGCATTATCACTGAGTCAGAATTAATGGGTCAGAGCTTGGATACTCTTTCAACTGGTCTCTTATGCATGTACAGGTGGAAATTACAGATCACCCCCCTTGAGACATGTTGATCCATCAAACCATTGACAGCAGCACTTCTTAGGAGAATCTACTGTTTAAACAGGAGTGTGATGTGAAGGAAAAGAAACAAGCATCATACCTCCCCAAGGATCATGCCCTGGTTCACCAAACACTGGAATGGCTCCTTGGTTGACACAACACCAATGTCATAAAGAACCTGCAAAGAAATTAATCCCAGAGAGGAAGTTCGCAATGGAGAACCATTAAAACCTCGTGAAGGTTCACACTGTGTAGCTCTTGGTGCATTTCCTCTTTTTGTCTTTATTCATTTTCAGGTGCAATTAAATGAGGCAGCAGGATAATTAATCGAAATTGCATGCCTGTTGTGCAATTTATAGGTTAGGTGTTGATTTGAAAGGGTGCATGTATCAACATGTTTAAAGTGTTGTCACTGTTGAATTTGTGACTGGTTTGTACATTAACATCAACTGGGAAAGATTTAGATAGGAATATGTGGACAAAGGGGTAATTATCAAGTTATCACAAGTGTATGTAATTTCCCCCAAGTATACTCGCAGGCTTGCCCAGTGTCATTTGCCATCTCATTGCAGACGCAGATCCTGGTTTATGTGTCGAGAAAAGGCATGCTCTATGTATCTAGTAAACCACAGTAGAGAAATGTTTGTTTTTTTGGAGTCTTTCACTGCTCACAAGCTGCATAGGCGATTGTCAACATACTTTTCGAAGCCAATTGAACTCTAGAGAAACATGCTCTTCCAAAAGGCCCTCTCACCTTATGCCAAAACCTTGCATATAACAAGTGGAGGACTGAATGCTCTGCACCTCCAACATAAAGATCCACAGGACCCCAGTACCTGCTCAACGTGAGAAGTTTTAGAATCTATACAAACAATCTTGTCTATTTAAGAACAAAAAAGCTTAGCCGTAGAAACAACAGTCTACCTTTCTTTCTCCGGATCAACCAAAAACTCTGGGTTGTTTGGATCCATGAATCTTAGGTAATACCTGGTTAAAAATTAGAATTGCATGCCACAATGAGAGACCATGGCATACAAATAAGCAGACATACAACAGACCCATCTCAAAGTAAAACAAAGAATGCCAGTAGTATGGAAGATCTCTTGTAAGGCCAACACATTCGGAAAGCAAGAGTACATGATGACTATGGACTGCTTCAACAGAAGTTTTAAAAATCAAGATGTCACACAGAAATTTAGAGCAATATCAATGCATCTTCACTCCCTAGAAAAGTTTATCCTTTGAGTCAATCTTCAAGGAACCTAGATGAATCCAATAGTGCACACATAGAATGTACCAGCATGAGCCTGCCCATTGTGGCATGGTGTTTGTTTCTCGTCGAGCCTGTTTCCCAGATTCAGGCTCTAAAGTCCGAACCTGTAAGACAGTTGAAAAGTGAATAACTATGCAACCATCCTCTAGGTGTACAGACTCTCTCTCTCTCTCTCTCTCTCTCTCTCTCTCTCTCTCTCTCTGTTTGTCCAACCCTCCTCGCTCCGTCCGTCCCTCCCGTTCCGTCTGTCCATCCCTCCCTGCCCTCTTTCTCCGCTTGCGCCTCCCGCTACCGCCTAATGAAGCTGCTGTAGTCGCAACACAATCTTTACCCACTCTAATAACACATTTGGAGGAGCAAACTTTTGCTGCTGACCAGTTTGCTGAGGATATGTCACAGGTCATTGAGCAGGATAAAGAACATATCAAGAAGGCCCATGATCAACAGTCCAAGGCAGCCAATAAGAAGAACACAGAAGTTTATTATGACAAGGATGATTGGGTTTTACTGAAGATTGATAAAAGAAGGATCAAGTCGGTGCAGGGAAGTACAAAACATGTCAAGCTACCACTGAAATCTTATGGTCCATTTCAAGTTTCAGTGCAAAACATCTATTGCTACCTGTGTATGGAGGGCACTGCAGTCTAGCAGGCCTCCTGTTTACTGTTTTCTTTCACACCTATCAAGAGAGTGTAGCATCAGACAGCCAGCCAGACATTCATCCCTCTTTTTATCAAAGGAGGGTGACAGCACAAGGCTTGACCATTCCAAAGATTACAGACTTGATACATTGGCCAGCAATCATTTCTCTGGCCCCACCACCACATGCATGAACCTGGACCCTTAGCAATCATCCTTCGGCTTCTACAAGAGTATTCAGCCTGGCAGATCCTCAGCAGACTCAGAAAAAACCATATACATATACATGAGCTTAATCCTCACAGAAATCCCGAAAACATTGTGGTTTACATTATCCATGCGTCTCACAGAAGGCCCTAGAGACTCATGATCTGCTCAAACTTGCCCAAAATATATTAATCAGGCATAAGATCAAGTCCTTTTCCACACTCTTGTCATTTAGGCATCTTTCGTGGAAGCTTGGAGTACCCTCTCCACTGTTAATATTTTTGTTACTTTCTCCCAATGGTGGAAACATTTCCTGATACAAAAAATTTATTAGATATCCTCTTGCAGGCATTCAGAACATCCTTGACCCCGAAACATTTTGACACACTGGCCCCCTTTTTCCACCCTCATGGACTTGCTGGAAAGCTACATGAAGTTGGAAATTACCCAATCTGCTGCTTTTGCAAGTGGAGGTTCCCCTGTCCCAGTCGGAGAGAAGTCATCCATGTCAGGAAGTTTTACGGGTAGGTCCTTCTCAGGTACAACCTTAACCTCACCTGTCTCCTCTAAAAAAACCACAGGAAAAGGTTCACCCCAGTACCTCTGCCGAGCAAACAACCAATCTCGTAGCTTGTAATTAACCTGCAGAAAAAAACCAACTTCAGCTGCCATTGCTTGAATTAGAATATGCCCTACCATGGAGAGGTTTCCTGCAGAAAGACCATTGTACAATAGAATACATCCAAGTATACGCCTTAGAATGCAGCAAACTGCAATACAAAACCTTGTAAAGGAAACGAGCCTAATCCAACATGTGGTATTTGTAACTTTAAGAAATATGACCATTAAGTGGAAACAGCATTGGCTGATTTCACACATCCTGCTTATAGATATGTACCTTATGTCTGCCATACCCCTTCTTCTCAAGCCACTGTACAACTTTTTTAGCCGCCTTGCAATGTGGAAGACCATTCAAATCAATGTCAGTCTCTCCAAAGCAAGAATTGATCACCAATCCTTCACCTGTGTATGCACCTTTGCCATCCCAAATTGTGCCTCCTTTGGGGGAAATAACCAATCGCATTGGAAGACTGAATCTTTTTGCAAATTCATAATCTCGGGTATCATGGGCAGGGACAGCCATAATTGCACCTGTCCCGTAACTGCCAGAACATCACGAGTCAATATATTGATATCACTTCCATTGTTGCTACCTGAACACTAACAAAACTGCTCATTCCAATTCTATTCTTCTTAATTGAGAAAAATGCTACAATGCTCTCACAATCAAGAAAGACTCTTTGGTTGAAAACTGTTTTGGAGTGTATCCTTACTTTCTTTACATTTAGTAGAATAATTTTAAAAGTGTTTCTAATTCAGCATTGGAAGCTGCACGTGCTTTTTCCAAGTTTTTATCTGGAAAGCTACACATTTCTAAGCAAAGTCTTTCCCTTTGTAAGTGCGGTTCCAAGGTTATACATTTCAAAAAATTTATGATACAACGAGAACAGGAAAGTGCCTACTACTTTGAAGTTAGCTAAAGAATTTGAAGCCAGGAACATCAAGAGGACTAGTGACATAAAGAAGGCAAAAAAAAAAAAGATATCAGGGCAAACAAAACCTCAAAGCATGCACCCATTGTATGCTCCATTGTTTGAGGAACTCAACGAGCTTTTACATAGAATTATGCCTATTACTTGGCAGCACAAGGAAGCCCAAAATTACGAGAAGCTGAGCAAAAGGAGGGAAGTCAAGTGAAGGAGGAAATGAAATTTTCCCAAGCAGGGTCAGGGGGGAATGGTGCTCTAAGAACACAGGCAAAAATGAAAACCTAGCTTTCAATGCGTTGACAGGACTGACAAATTCGACAGAAGTTGAGTCTAAAACACTATTAAAGAAAGTTAGTGTCCAACGTTAGGAACATGCTACCTAGTAGATAATGCACATGAAGGCTGCCTTTGCACATTGAGTATCCTATCTCCTCCATTTCCAAGTGCATCTCCTGCCTGCCCCAACTAAAATGGTATGGTGACTGAAGTAGCAAGACTATAGCAGTCATAGGAAACATAAAGTATTCACGTAACAATAAGCCTAGGCATCCAAGGTATATATATTTGAGCAGCTCCAACAATGAGTGGGAGTTAGCAAATGAGCTAGTGCTCTTGTATCTTACTTTTAGCCAGCAATTAAGTATTCTCTCTTCACCAATGCCAACTTCCTCAAATATATAATATGCATTTTATGAAAAGGATAGTGCCTCTTCCTCCACACTAGAAAATTTACCAAGATTCTTTCAGAGAGAGCCTACACAAAGTGGACACCAAGGGGACTGAGAGGCACAGCCCATTCCCAAAGGCACCACATGCATAGGCCTTGGGACACAGTGTCTTCACATGTGTCCAGTTGAACAACTAAAGCAAAGGATGCACAGCAGCAGATCCCCAACTGCTTCAGAGGCATCTAGACATTCGACGGGACCCCAATAGTGCCTACACAGCAGTCACTTCACTTACGGCTGGCTAGCACATGATGGGACGCTAGGTTAGTTTGACCATTAAGCAATTTAACCAATTCGTCCATTGAAAATTCCCATTGATGGAACAACCATACAAATTGTACCCAAATGGGCAAGCACGTGCATACTCTCCAAGCCCCAAAGAAAGTTGTGGATGCGAGCAGGCAGTGACTACATGAACAAAAATGCGTGTGAGACACGTCTACCCTCCAGATACTGGGGCTTCATCCTTTGATACTCTTAGGAAGTGGTGAACTAGTCATGGTAGAACAATATCCTGGTGGGGAACTCCAGGTCCCCCAAAGTCTGTGACGTATAGAGCTGAAGCAGATCCAATCCTATGATACAGTTGATCTCATCTCACAAGATCTGGAGGGACAGGGCATCCAAGCTATACTAGAAGGGAGGGAGGCGATCCATTTGAATACCCTGAATGGCAGGCCATTTGGATATACGCAAGTGCGTACCAAGGCGTGCTAACCCCTCCCTCGGCTACTTGTTTGAATCACTCTAGGCCAACCTTGGTAGGCTCCATCTAGGCGAGGCCTAAACCCTCTGAATATATGTCAACGTTTAGAAGATAGCATCGATTTAGAGTGGTGTCATAGCGAACTCTGCTTGTACAATCTGATGAGGGACCGATGGCTTACTCCAAATCATCCTGGACTTCATAATCACCTGTAGCCTCTCGAATCTCCGCCAATCAATCGCCAATAGGTCACTCCCCCAAAGGGTTTGCATACATGGATGTCGGCCTCAAAGGTGTATCGAATAGGGATCCCTTCGTAGTGTACCTGAAAGCATTGTCGCTCTAGTCGAGAAAGACTCCCTACCCTCGTGTGAGTTCGTGCCATGGCTGCATGAATCATCGTGAAAATTGACATATATTCTATTCCATAAATTATTGTTCCTTTATATTTATCTAAGAATTCTCTTAATTGCCTTCCATGGCTTTCTTTTGGATTAGCATATATTGGAGCACTGTATTGGTTGGAAAAGTTATGCTTGGTTTGGTGTTGCTGAAATATATTAGATTACCTATAGCATTCCATCTACTCTAGGACTATATTGCTTTTTTTATAAAATTTCACTTCAATTCATAGGTGTATTTATCAATTTGAAATCCTCCATTCCAAATTTTAATTGCATATTTGGTTTGGGATATAAAGGTCTTTGTCATTGTATCTCTAGACTTCAACACCCCAAATAGTCATGTGTAGGGTGACGATGTAGTCGAGTGAAATGACGCCTTCAAAAACATGCATGTTCCAAGGCCCGATGCCCATGTGCATGTATGTATGAGCTGATCTATCCCTAGTATCGATCCATAAACCTTGGCCAATAAGTTGTCAATCATGAGGTTGTGGTAGTTTCCCGCATCAAAGAGATCTCCCGCTTTGTGTATCCGCACAATGGTGGTGGAACTCCAAGTAGGGGGGAAGCCATGGCATAAATATATGTGCTGAGATCGGAGCCAAGACCTCCTGCCCATGTGCGAAATGCTCAGTCCGCAACCCCTCGTGGTCCTCGAACTTTCGGTTGTGCAGCTTGTACGTTGTGTGCACGAAACAAGATCGATGTGAACGGCCTGGGCAAAGAAGACATAGCAGGTAGTGCCTATTAAATTCACACATGGCATTTATCATGCATAGGGCCGAGTGTCATAGTGGCCTCCTAGCCGCCCTCTTTCCTTTCTCTCAAAAGGTTCACTTGGGGGACAATGGAGAGAGGATCTTCATGCCACTTTTATGTTAGCGCATCCAATGTGCACTATTCTATGTTACTTCACAAGGGATATATGCCACATAGCAGCCTCTCAAAGAGACCTTGTTAGCTTGCATTGCAATTACATTTCTAACACACTCCCTCAAGTCAAGCAGAGGGAGGTCTGCCACATGTCTCCTTGTGTGAGTGTGCGCACTTCTGCTGATCCTGTTGTTTATTCTACCACCTGACTATAGGCTATTGCTTCAAACATTCTTGACTCAGCATTGCCACTTGGCGTTGATTCCGCACAGTCCTACCTTCTACAGGCTGTCCAGACTATTACTTGCTACTACTGACTCGCCATTTTAGCACAGCAACTCTACCACAATCAACTGCTTCTACTCTGGCGGCTAGGTGTCATGTCCGTAAGCTCTAGTCCCAATTGACGAAACATGTGCCCAAACTGCCTCTCCAACTATCAGAGTCGTCGACGACTCTTATTGTGACTAAAACAACTGCTGAAAGAAATCCGTGGTCAGCTCAAGGATCTCCCAAGGGTCCCTATTTATCTATCCCTGCTCGTCCCGCAGTCTCTGAAGCCGAGTCCCAGCTGATCGTGGACCATGGTCTGGAAGAACTGTCTAGTCATCCTATCCCCTTATGTACCCATCTGGCCCTGGAGGAGTGGTACAAGAACTTAGCTCGACAAACCTCTATGGCTTGCGAGTCAAGCCATGTGCTCTCATACCTGTCATTGAGCCATTGAAAACCTGGGTCCTGCTCACGCAGTAGTGCTCCCTCTCGCTACTTAAGAGCATGCCTCCTACAGACATACACCTTGGAGCATACCTCCCACACATACACTTTGGAGTACACACCTTTTCATGTGTGACTCTTCACTCTCTATAAAAGAGAGGCCCAATTATAGGGATGACACACTTTAAACACTCAAGCAATACAAATATTATTTGTTCTCTACTATTTCAATCTCCTTTCTATTCCTTAGCACATTTCTAAATATACTAAATCCAGGATTTCTTACAGTGGTATCAAAGCAAATATTTATCTTGCATGTAGGAAATGCCCCTCACCTTCTAGCCCCCTTCTAATACCTCTACTTTCGCTAGAAGGAGATCCACGCACGTTGTGCATGGAAGAGATGGAGAGGATGAGCGTAAAAAATTTTACTGCCAACCCCACCTAAATTATCGGTAGCCTCTCTATCTTCCTCACATCACTAGTTGATGTAAATGGACACAACAATAATCGCGTCTTTTGATGTGCTTGGCCTGTCCCAAAACCAAGGGACACACCCTTTTTCGCCAATGGACGTGCCTTTTCAATGAAGAAGCTTTGACTCCTCACCCAAGAGGCACATCCGTTCGTGGAAAAGACACCCCTTTTATGTAGGTGTTGGAATATGAAGCCAAAGTGAGTCAAAAATGAGTGTACTAGGTGTCTAAGGGGTGTTTTATAGTCTAGTGAGTCCTAGACATGCCACGTGTCATATTGGGAGTTATCCCATATACACTATGGCTTTCTAGAGTTTAGTGTCACACTATATAGTGTTGTACTTGTCTTGAGTCTTTTGATATCATTCAACATCAAGCTATCTACATGTGAGTATTTTGGTTATCATTGCCTAACACTTGTTCTTTCATTTTCCTTTCCATTTTGCTTTTCATTATGCTTTCCATCCGTTCCTAGCTAGCTACTAGATCTCTTCATATGGTATCACAGCCATGTTCCTAGCCCTGCTCTCTCTTTCCCTTTCCCTTCCAAGAGGTTGAGGTGAGGGAGGCCAATGAAGCAACTCTAACTCCTCCTCCTTGGAAGGCTGCCCTCTTCTCTCCTTCCTTGAGCTCTCTTCTCCACGCCATTTTGCTCCACATAGCTCTGCTGCCCACGCAGCTGTGAGCTCTTGCGTTACAATGCGGTGACTCCTTACAATGAGAAGCCAACTACTTATGATTATGCCAAACAATTAGATTTTTCAGAATTCTTATCTTGCAATTCGCATCTATATGGTGAAGGTGATTTTTTTGTTCAGAAAGATTAACCTTTTGTAAAGGAATTAGACACTGCCATTAATTTAGTAAGACCTTCCTAAATGGCTTTCAAATTGAAAATAGATAAGTTTGAAGGAGAGGGGTTCCACACTTGGCAAACAAAACTGAAGCTTATTCTCATGAAAAAGGGAATATGGAAGGTAGCAAATGGCAAAGAAACTAAACCTACAACTAGAGAAGGAGAAGCTTCATGGCTTCCAAAAGATGTTTATCACCCTAAAATGATATATATTGAGTGTTTGGTTTTCATTGAGTCTAAAGGTCCTCTGCCTTGGATAGTCCTCCTAAAAAGATGTATTGGTTTTCCTTTTTTTTTTGTGTGTGGCTTCCTAACATGTCCTATTATGAAGCCAAGGGGGAATGTACAGTGGGAGTCATATGTATTGGCTTTGATAGGTCTATTTATTCAGGCCTGGCTTAAGAGTTCCAGGATGTTGGTGCATTGGTCTCCTAGACCTCTGAGTTGGTCATGCATCCATGCATGATGAGCCTGTGAGCCATGCTAGATGAGATTTCTATGTTATGCTCACTTGCCTCTGAGCCATGCTCACTTGCCTCTGAGATTGTGTGGGAACCATGTCTAGTTCTAGAATGGCATGCACAGTTCTGATGACCATCATTGTCATGTTCTGTTCTTGGTTCCATTCCAGTAGTCTCTCACCATGCCTTCATGGGGGGGTATTGGAATATGAAGCCAAAGTGAGTCAAAAATGAGTGTACTAGGTGTCTAGGGGGTGTTTTATAGTCTAGTGAGTCCAAGACATGCCACGTGTTATATTGGAAGCTATCCCATATACACTATGGCTTTCTAGAGTCTAGTGTCACACTATATAGTGTTATACTTGTCTTGAGTCTTTTGATATCAGTCAACATCAAGCTATCTACATATGAGTATTTTGGTTATCATTGCCTAGCACTTGTTCTTTCATTTTCCTTTCCATTTTGCTTTCCATTATGCTTTCCACATTTCCATTCCGTTCCTAGATAGCTACTAGATCTCTTCAGTAGGGACACCTCCTCTTTTAAAAGAGACTGACCCCTTCATCATAGTTGCAAGAAACGGTGTTTCGACCGTCAGAAACGGAAACGAAAACGGCCGAAACGGCGTTTCTGTTTCCCTATTATTTGGGGAAACCCTAGCTGCAGGGTTTTTGCACCGTTTTTGTGCTTGCTGCCTCTTTTTGCCACTCTCATGTGTTGCTTCTATCCTCTACCCGCCTGCTGCATCCTGCTCTACCCTCCTCTGTCCTACTCCAACTCTCCTCTACCCTCCACTCTCCTCTAACCTCCACTCTCCTCTACCCTCTACTCTCCTACCTCTCCTCCACCCTCCACTCTCTTCTATCCTCTCCACTACCCTCTACTCTCCTCTACCCTCTCACTCTCCTCCTCATCATACTCCGTAGTTGCAGTTAGTATTGAGCAGAAGAGAGTGAAGGTAGTCTATCTCCCGCTACACCAGTCATGCAATGGCAAGGCCAGCCAGGAGAACTGCCAAGGGGCTGGCTGCTAGCCTCCAAGAAAAACACAGCAAGGCGATCTCCAACGGGCTCCCTGCAGATACGAATGGGCTGGAGACTCCACAGGGAAGCTGTAGGCTGCCTAAAGGCTTCACCAACGAACAACCAAAGGGACCGTGAAACAGTGCGACCCCTTCAGCACGGGCTGTTAGATGCCACGGCGCCTTCGTGAGGGGGGGGGGGGGGGGGGGGGGCTCGATGAGGAAGAGGGAGGAACAGAGGGAAGGGAGGGAGGGGGCGGCGGGGAAGGGGGGTGCAGCAAGCAGGGTTTAGACAGAATCCCATATAGAGGAAATTTGTCCATTAATATGATATTCAACATAGCATACTCAAGTTGTCGTCATTTATCATAGATATTAACTTCTAAACCTAAAGAAGATTGAGTAATGCTAAGGTCCAAGAAACTACAACAGCTTCCATTATCTGTACGTTTAAGTTCACAAAACTCTCCAGGTAAAATTCCTCCACCAAGGAGTTTGGAATTTTGTACATAAAATTATTAAAGTTTGGAATGTTTGGGATGATAAGTCATCTATGAAAGACTTGAACATTCCAATATTCAAGAATTCAGCGCATTAACAATTTCTTGTCAAAAATTCGGCTTGTAAAAGCCTCCATATCAATAATGACCAACAAAATATCAATTTTCATATCTTTTATGATTCGTTAGATTGATTTTGCCTTGATTACCAAGACCATACTTCAAAAAGAAAAGAAAAAGTTTTTCGACCACAATTATTTTGCCTAACCTTCTAGAGGTCCAAACCCTAGTTAGTACCTTCCCAACACATAGTCTGCCACCCAAATGGGAATAGCCTCATTCGTGGCAGGATTTTGAGCATATGTTCCAGTGAAAACTCCACTTTTCTCTTTCTGAAGATCTGTTCTCTCCAAATCGCTCTTTTTTGCTGCAGCTTTGACATACGTCTCTACCTGCCCAAACTCCAACGAAAGATAGATTCATTTCCCGTGATCATCAGATAAATGTCCTGTCATTATACACAAAGTAGTCAAAAGCACAAAAGATCGAACGAAAAACAAAATCAAGTACTTGAAAATAGCAATCGCATGATGATATTAGCACACCTCCTCTCTATGAGATGAAGCTGTCAATTGATCTAGCAAAGGGTGCTCTGGTGCAAGAACCAAGTAGCTGTTTTCCAAAGCAGCAAGGTAGACAACATGTCAACATAAGAAACCTACAAAAGAAATTCCAAGTCCTGCCCAAAAATATACAATCATTCAAAGCTTTAAAAGAATATCTTAAGGGACATGACCGATTTTCCAATTCTTTTTAAGACTTACGTGGCACCACAAAGAGTGTCAGGTCGAGTTGTGTAAACTCTTAGGCTGACTGAATTTATAGAGCCATCGGCCTGCCTTACAGGAAAATCAAGCTCAGCACCGTCAGACCTACCAATCCAGTTGCGCTGCATGTCCTTTATGCTTTCTGGCCAATCAAGCCCCTCCAAGTCTTGAAGTAAGCGGTCTGCATACTCAGTTATTTTTAACATCCACTGCCGCATAGGCTGCACGTTTAAGAGTGTGTCAGGAGAAAATCATTTGCATTAACCGCTCACATACTACTTTTGAAGTCTTTGTTTCATCCCCTCAAAAAATTTCATGATCGTAGATGACAAAGAGCTGACATGCACTACAGATGAATACCCATAAGAAAGCCTATAGTTCAGAAATATAAGAACTACCTTTCGAATAACTGGATGCCCCCCACGCTCACTCAGTCCATCAATGACTTCCTCATTCGCCAGCACAGTACCAAGTGCAGGGCACCAGTTAACTGGTACTTCTGCCTGCATAAACACATATAACATCATAACAACCAATTTAGCTTCCAGAAACCTTCAAATTGAGCTCAATAAAAACGACAGATGAAGTGATCACAGCATCTAAATGGATGTTTTCATGCTTGTAAAGGACTAGCATCAAGCAATAACACTCTTCAGAACGCACCTATTCATGTTAGCTAGAATGCAACAATTTACAAATACTATATCAGCTACATCTTCTTTTGCAGCTTATGAGAATAGGGACAATCTCCCTAAAATGGTAACTGAGAACCAGAGAACCTGCCCCAATGAAGGGTATAGACTGTAGTATTAACATATGCTCTCACAGATACATATCCATATATAGACTTGAGAATCCATTTAGTACAAAGGTCTTTGTACCAAATTTATGTCAACACTAGGAGGTGATGGGCAGATTCATCCATTACGAAACCTAGCATTGAAGTAGAAGGCTGATCAAAAAGGCAGACCACTTTCTCTTCATTCAAGAAACACCTCTCCAATCATTTGTTACTAAATTTACTGTTTGCTTCTAAGTGTTATAATTCAAAGTTCAAGTTGATTTTTTTTCCTCTCTACACAAGCAGCCAGAACCACCTTCCTGGCAGGTCGGTTAATGGGAGATAATGAGGGTAAATCAGGAACTAATTCTCCTCCCTCAGTAACCATGAGATGTATGATGATGAAAGGTCACTCATTTCATGCAGCTGTCATGTTATTCAGTCAGAATGGAAAATGAACCCTGGTGACAAACGGTTCCATCCCTCTTATCATTTATGTAACTTGGATTCCTCTAATAACTTGCTTTTTCAACTTACTCCTGCGCTTGAAATAGAAACATACCTTGTGACATTTGTCATATTTTGGCACATTAAATACAACACATGGCTTCACTCACCTGGTAAGCAAGGCCTCTTTTAAAAAGCTGGAGAAAAATCCATTGTGTCCATTTGTAATAATCTGGCTCAGTTGTTGATATTTCTCGCTGCCAATCGTATGAGAATCCCAAAGACTTCAGCTGTACATACCACACAAGGGAGCTATGAAACGGTAATTAAAAAATGGGCAATAACATACACCAAATTATAAGCGCTGCATAAGTTTTGAAAACAAAAGGTCTGACTTATCAAAAAACAATTTTATGTACGCATACATGCATGCATACATACCACATACATAAATACAGAAATACATATACATGGACTGCTCTTTGTAGGACTGTTTTAAAGACCAGGTCTGATAAGATGCGCAAGTATCTTGGTATATACCAAGCCCGAGGTGCCTGCCTTCAAACCAAAAAGGACTTTGTGCCAAATATATACCTCATTTTCAGATCCTTTGATTTAAAAACCAAGACACTCAGAGACAAACACCTCCTCATGCAAGTGTTGATGAAGGAATGCGGTTTAGATATCCAGTGAATGCACCGCCAATTATGAAGGCTGCAATAGCAATGACACACCTGATGGTAGCAATGCGGGAAGTAGGTGCAAATGTCTCCTCAAAATCAATGCCCTACTGCTGAGCATAACCTTTTGCAACAAGACAAAATTTGTAGTGGTCACCAGTGCATCAGTGAGTTTATTACCCGCTTGGTGCCTATAGCACGCTTGCCTTTAGGAAAATCACACAACTCCCAAGTGCCATTGTGTTGAATTGAGTCTAGCTCATATTTGGAAAACCTTCCATTCAATCCTTGCTATCAAAGGCACCCTTGCGACACAGTGGCTCTTCATTGCAAGCTGTAGCAGTCAATGCAATCTCCACTAAGTGTCCTTGCATGATGTGAAGCTGTTCTTGTGCAGCCAGACGAAGGCTAAGCTTGTTTGCTATCCTTTAATGTATCTAACAGCAGCCATCTAGCGACTGTTTTTTATTGCCTTATAACAGCCCTCTTTTGGTCAGTGCTTGTTCTGTGGTAGCCTAATCAATCTGCTGTTAAAATCTTTTTGTGGCTGTAAATCACCTGCTAGTGGCCTCCATGGGCTCATCAAAGTCTGAAGAAGACTTGGACAAGGGTAGCAAGACATCAGAAGCAACAATGGTTGGATTGTAAAAATAGTCCAACAATGGCATACAGCATTTTCAGCAAAAACAACATCTCTACTAATAATAATTTTCCATATTGATAGCCTTTGTTTTCTGAATCCTTATCCTCAACCTTGTGTCATAATTGAGATGGAACATGTGCATAAGCAAGGCATCCAAACACTCTCATGTGGGCAATGTCCGGCTTACAACCTGTGCAGGCCTCATAGGGAGGAATAGTCTTCAATGCCCTGGTTGGGTGACTTGTTCAAGACATAATTTGGGTGACCGTTCAAGACATAACTTTTGCACGCACAGTCTTCAATACCCTGGTTGGGTGACTTGTTCAAGCCATAATTTGCACACATAATGGCATCCAACCAGCATGGTTGGGAAAAGACTTACCCTTCATCGTGCACCATGACATCTCCATCAGTGTTATATGTTTGTGCTCCACAACACCGTTTTGTACATTGATGAATTATACCACAAGATGCTAAAAACTCTGTAAACTCTCAAGACATACAGTCAACCCCCTATCAATGCAGAGTGTAAACAACTTGTGTCCACGATATACTAAAAAATCAGCAAACTCTCAGGACATATCCTCAACCTCCTGGCAATGCAGAGTGTGACCAGCTTGTGTCCACTTTCATTCTCAACCATAGCAAGGAATTGTTTGAAGCAAGCAAAGTCATCTGACTTGGATTTTAATGGATAAACCGGAGTATCGCAGATGAAGTCATACACAAAAATAACGAAGTATGAATACCACGAATAGATGGTGTCCGCATTGGACCACGCATCGTTGTGAACTAAATGCGCACCAACACTTCCATCTTTAGGGACGAAAATGATGTACTTTTTGTAAGCATCCCACACAAAGATGTTTGGATAAAGCATGGATCTTGGGGAGATCAATAACCATATTCTATGAATGCAATCTAACCAAACTACAATGGTTCAGATGCCCAAAACATCCATGCAACAAATGAGTGTCTACAATAATAGAATCCTCTATTGCAGTGCTTATATGACTCTGTCATAGGCATCAGGTCTGACAGCCTCCAATAGAGGCAGCTTTAGTAGTCCACACATCAAAGTGGATTAATTCCAATGGCTTCTTACTCTGTTGAACATGTCTAGGAAATGGTTTCCTTGCTTGTTTTTCGAATTGACAGGCTTCACATACCTTATGCATTTCTACAATCTTGAATTCAGGCAATCGTGCAACATTATTTTGGGCCTGCATTGATTTAAGTCACTGTACATTAACATGACCAATGCGTTTATGCCAGATATCAATATCTACAACTACACCAGTCCCATGTGCAAACATTGTTGCACTCAACTCAGACATGTCTGCATCCAACGTAAACATCCTGCCCTTCTTCTTTCCTTTTGCTATCAAGCGACTGTTATTTTTTATATCCTCAACAAAGGATCCATGAGGATTAAATTTATATCAAGGTTCTTGGTGATATTCGGGACATAAAATACATCAGACAGGTATTTCTTTTTCCCATCCTGCATAGACAAAGTATTTTCACCAATCTGCACAATAGGATGTGTAGTATCATCACCAGTCTCCACAAATCCTGGTCTTTCCATTTTCCTTGCATCCTGCATCCATTCTGCATGACCTGTCATGCTGGGCACATTTTTCCTTTATAAGGTTATTTCCCCTAATCTCAGTTAGACGTTGAGTTTGTGGGTGAGTTAGTCACCACACATGGTTTGGACCCTGGTTCATCTTCTCCTTGAACCCTTGCTTCATTTCCAGCCATTTTGGGCACATTCTGGGGCAGTTTTGAGCTGTTAGAAAAGCATCTTCAGCTGTTTTGGTATTGTTACAGCAGCTACTATCAGTGCAGGTCTAAAACAGTCATTTACAAATTTGTTTTGAAGTGTTTCCAGCCCCTACATAGGTTGAGAAGTCTCTGTTTTTGCTCAGGCTGAGAAGACCATTGTCTAGAGCACATCTGGTGCTGTCATTCAGTCACATTTGTGAATCATTTGCAATTTTGCATCAGAGATTTTTGGGACCGTTCAAACAATCAACCCTTACTGCCAGGTTGGGACAGATTTTTGAGGTGCAACCTCAAGCTACCTGTTGGCTTTGAACGTGATCATTCAGCTAGTTGTGGTTTGTGTTCATAGTACATGAACTTGTCAGAGCTTGTCGTATTTCTGCAATTGTTTGAGATGGCCCAGAATCCAAATGATATTTTGGCGTGCTTGCCCAAGAGGATAAGTTTGATGACACTAACTATTCTCTCTAAAGTTTTGTTAGTTTTAGCATTTGTGTGGTGTGTGGTAAACCTGCAAGGGGTGGTGAAGAGCTCTAAGGTGGTGGAAGGGTGAAAAGACTAGTGCCACACGGCACTAACCCATCTATGACGTGTGGAAGAAGCACCGCAATGGGTGATTGGTTCGAGGCTGTTGGCGACGCTTATTTGCCTCTTCACAACTCTTTGTGTCTCTCCATCGACATCTTTATATTCAGATTTGTTCCGAACAGTTCGTAGCATCTGTGTGTGAGCGTTGTATACTCTGTGTGTTTGGAGCTCGTGGTGTCTTCCTGTTTCATCCTTTGTGGCTTGAGTGTTAGGACATTCTGTAAGCAGATGCAACAAGCCTCATAGGGATGCGCATCTGCTAGTGTGTGAGGTGAGAACTTGTGTAAGAGCTTTTCTTATTAAAGGTGTTTTGATTTGTGTGTTCTCCGTTAGATTAGTGTTCAATGTGTTGGAATAGGACTGATCACCTCCCCACTTGTGAGCGCCCATATGAGGAGTGCATCGAGGGGGTGGACCATAGAGTAGTAATAGGCATGGGGTTGCCACATGGGCAGCACATGAGCTGTCATGTGGGCAGCAAAGAGAATGTGAACGTACTTGGCAGAGGAGATCCACCATGAGGGCAGATCTAGACCCAGATGCTGTCCACACATGGGGAGGACAGAAATGCACAGGGAAAACAGATTCAGCAAAGGTTTTGGAACCTAGGCGCATGGAAATGAGGCTGGATTATGGGCAGGCCTGCCTAGGTCATTGGCAGCCAGCCACGTGGCCAGGCAGTTTCCAGCAAATCCCCAGAGCGGTATTTAAAGGCTGCAAGGGCTGAGTTGGTTTGGACCCTGTTTGGGTCGGTTTTGGGCAGACAAAAGTCGGCCATTTTGGGGGCAACCAGCCCCTATAAAAGGGAGGCCCCTTGGCCTCATAACACATCGCTTGGAGCAGCCTTCAGTGAGTAGCAAGGAGAAGCAGACCAGCCATCCTCCTTTGGGCCTACATCCAAGAGGAGAAAAGTAGGCTGGAGAGCCTGCAGACTAAGCTTAGAGAAGGTGCCCACCTAGGCTGAGTTTCCAGACGTCAAGGTGGAAGGGATCCTTTGGACGGAGAGTTTACATAAGCTCAGTGGAGCACGCAGTTTCAGAGATCTAGAGATGCCACGCATATTGTAGGAGAACCTTTTTGGTATTGTATCTTGTCTAGTTTGTTGGACGGACAGAAATATATAACAGTTGCTTCTATATTGTCTTTGAGCCCACTCTATTTGCTAGTCTACGCACACATGAATGGTTGTGAAGTACACACATGTTGATGAATCTTGGTTCCATAGTGAAACACTTCCGCGGGTAATTCCTGGGCTAATGGTGGGATTTCATTTTCTAACACAATTGCATGCTTTGTATCCAATAATTAGTATTAGAAAGAAAGAAAGAAAGTTTATTAAAGTCTTCGGAAGACCGATGGGTCTATGAGACTGTGAAAATCCTGATACAACAAGCTGTGGTAGTGCAGCTACTAAACGAGCATCCATACCAATGCAAAATGCAAAAACGCAGAATGGCAGTACTAAGTCCTAAGTACAACATAGTCATGTCGATGGTCGACTATATATCAATCTCAGCATCATCATCAATATCATGTCGGCCACTCAGAGGTGTGGTCCTGGCATGTCTCCTAGTCGTAGCTCTACGTCTGACCAGGGCTACTCTGACCCCCGTCGGTCGGGCTCCGACTCTAAACAAGGAGGGGATGTCCCCAAGTGTGATCTGTGTGTCGACCCTCTGTCTGAGCTGCCGCGTCGTAGGCTCCGGGTCACGGTCATGTCGAGGCCTCGTCTCGTGGGGGTCCATGTGATCTAGCTGAAAAAACTCTGTGATAGAGCTTTGAGAGGGATCGGCCGAGGAAGAAGTCTGCTCTTGTCTCCATGCTCGGAGTATCCTCTCACGGTGTCTAAGTGCCTCATGAATGAAACCTATCAAACACCGCTGGTCTGGGTAGGAGAGGAAACAGGCCAAAATCCCATAACTATCCCTGAAGAGGCAGTGGAAACGCCCTCGGATCTCATAGTACACAAGACACCTGAAGATGAAATACTCCTCTATCTCAACCTCCTGCATGTCACATAGTGTGCATATGCGCCTCTCCCTGGGTAGTCACTCTACTCTGCCGCTCTCGATGCGAAGTCTGTGAAGAGACCCGAAAATGCCCAAGAGAGATCCTCAACGAGTGGGGTAGGTGAATCTGCGTGTATCCTAGTGGCTCAATGAAACCCTCCGCTGTGATATGTAAGAAGTGATCTCTGTATAAGCTAAGCTTCACTCGGAGTTCACTCGGTCCCAACCAGGTCCGAAATGTGTGTAGCTGTAGTAGATCCTCACGGATAACCTGGTTGACCTCGTGTGATAGGAGGGGAGAAAACGGAGCATCCATGCTGTACCGGAAGGGAGGTAGTCTATCCATGTGGAGCCCCAATCGCTCAAACCATCTCTCTATACGTGCATACCAAGACCCCGAGCCTCCTCCTGCTGCAGTGCCATAGAAGAGGATAGAGCTATCCATGGTAGCCTGCTACGCCCCGAGGTGTAATCCCCATATTCCCTAGCTCGGTACAGATACGTGATGACCTGAAATGCAGCATCTAGCTGTAAGGGGGGTGACCCAAACTAAACCTGAATTATCTGGTGAGGAAATGTCTTACCACCACGAATCATCCATGATAACGTGAGAACCTATAGCCGCTCCACACAGACCCACTCTGTATCCGATAAGTCTGGCCCCCAACAAGGGCTGTCATACATCCCTGCTGGGCGAACCAAGGAGTCAAAAAGCAACCCCTTGGTGCGTGCATCCTGAAAGTGCGAGAGGAAGCCCTGCCTCTGTAGTCTAGCCAATGAAGCATACCCTCTCCTCAAGCGTGCCTGCATTGCGGGTCTCATAGTGAAGCTAGGTCTGGAGAGCGATTCGGCTCAAAGGGTCTCTGATATTTCAGAGTGTCCGTGAGAATTTGTGATTCCCTTGTTTAAGAAATGTGTGAGGGTCCAAGAAATTTCGTCAGCAGTGGACTAGGAGCAGCTGAGAAGACGTCGAAGATATGAAGTCTTGTGCCAAGTCTAGCCCAATACAACAAATATTGGAGCCCTTAAAGAGAAGTCATGGTAGACCCGGAGGCTGGCGAGGCTACGGTGGTATCAGATTAGGGATAAAGCACAGGCAACTATCTATGGATGCAGTCCATCGTGGTCTCCTAGCTGCGGCTCTGCATCTAACTAGGGCCACAAAACTCCTGCAAGTCGTGTGGGACTTGCCCCAAGTCATGGACGAAATGGCCCGAGCATGATCTGTGTATCCTCTCTGTGTTGGGTATGTCATGTCACTAGCTCTGGATCTCGGCTTTGTGGACTAAATGAGGAATGAGGGTCTATGTGATCTAGCTGAAAGAACTATGTGATCCTGTTCTAAGGTGAGTCTGCCTATGTGCTCTGTCTCTGCCTCTGTAATCTAAGCCATGTATGAAGGTGGCTAAGCATCTCTCGTCCGCATAGGAAACGAAGTGGGAGGGCAGCTGGGAGGTATCTCTGAAGAGGCAATAGTAGCAGCCTCAGATCTCGTCATGCACAGGGCATCTAAAGATAAAATGCTCCTCTAACTCGATCACTTAAGGTGCAAATACATCTCTCTCTAGGTACTCCCTTAGCTTGATTACTCTCAATACAAATGCTCATACAATATCAGAGTGACACGTGCTCATCCAATATCAGAGTGGCACATGCTCATACAATATCAGAGAGGCAAAGTAAAATATCAGAGTGACACATGTTCATACAAGCCGCTATGGGCTAAGAAGGAAGTGGGAGAGGAGCGCGAAGCTATCTTTCAAGAGGCCATAGTAGCAGCCTCGAATCTCGCAATACACACGGCATTTAAAGATAAAGTGCTCACCCGACTCGATCTCATGTAGATCACATAAGGTGCAAATATGTCTCTCTCTGGTTACTCCCTCAACTCGCCCACTCTCAATATGGACGCTCTTACAATATCAGAGTTACAAATGCTCATACAATATCAGAGTGACACATGCTCATACAATGTCAAAGAGACAAAGTACAATACACATGACACGTGTCCTAGAGCCGACTCAAATGCATAAAAGTCTGTGACATGTCTCTGTGCTCGACCTACCTCAATATCTCGTGGCTTGGTCACCTCTTGCTCCTCTCTAATATGTCGCAATAGTGTCTCTCTGTGTCATCCGATCTCAATCAGATAGAGCCCAATGCAGACCTGGTCATGGAAGTGGATCAATCGTGAGAGTGGACCAAAGCCATGCCCCTCTTGAAAGAGGCAGCGGTATCAACCCCAGATCTCATACTAGGCTAGGTAGACACATAGGAAATACTCCTCTGTCTTGACCTCACACAACAGTGCATATCCTACAGACCCGCTATCTCTGGGTATACCTAAGCTCTCCTTGCCTCAATCCTCAACTGATGGGACGAGACCCGCATTTGTAAAATGACAATCCTCAATGAATGCGAGACTCCTCTGCCCTCGAGATACTGAGGTCTGAATGCGAGACTCCTCTGCCCTCGAGATACTGAGGTCTGATGATGATGAGTCCATACTCTCAAGAAGTGGTCATGATAGAACTGGATCTTAGTAGAGAAGTCGTGTCTCCCTCCCCTCACTTCGAGACGTATGGAGCTACTAGAGATCTAACCGTATGATACGGTTAATCTCATCTTGAGGGATCGACTCTGGGAGTGCATCCATAATGTATTGAAAGGGAGGGAGTCAGTCCATCAGAACACACATATGCATGCTCTCTTTATAATGTCCCAGGCCAGGCACTCCCAGATATGTCAGACATACCCAGGCCCACCACATGTCATATGTTCACTACACAGAACATAGGCGAGGCGCTCCTATGACTCCATAACCAGAGATCACCGGATCATGAGGGACTACGCACTCAGCACTTTGCATATGGACAAGAGGTCCTAGCCCGAGTCCTAGCACAAATGTTCAACTATGCCGTATGCCATGGATTCCCATCTACTTGGAGCACCACCACTATTATACCCATGGATACTGGGAATTACCGCACTCTCATGATTGACCACACTCTGGCTAAGATTTATGGATCGGTACTAGAGAGGGCGATCAATAGCCATACAAAGGATCATGGACAGTGAGCCCTTGGGCATGCAGGCTTTTGGAGACAGCACTCCACACTGGATCATGTTTTTACCCTGAGAGCCATCATCGAGGAAGCGAAGTCAAGGCGCCAGAAGGTCTACACTTGCTTCATAGACTTTCGGAAGGCTTTCGGTCCCTATCTGCCCTCTCTCAAATGATCACTTTCCCAACTCTGTATGGAACCCATTTTCCTTCCTGTCAGGCTGCCATCACTCAAGCCATTCACTCCCTCCAGTGTTCCTGCTCCAAGAGTGTGAGATCATCGCATAAGTAGATCTTACTTCCTTTTAGGGTTGCCCTCAGCTCATGAGGCTGGATCTGTCCATCGCTGTCCGAAGTTTCATCGCAAGTGGCCTTGCTGGTATTTCAGCCTTGCCCACTCTCAGCCGCCTCACACGTGAGATTTACGGCCATTTTGGTGAACAAAGCCTTGGCATCCGCCATTGGAGTGTCTCCCACTGAGGCCTCGGACCAAAACATTTAAGGCCTTGATGTTCCTCCCTTTATCCTCTTCCAAGGCATCCGAGATCAACTTCTTCTTGGGGGCAACTATGCCTTTTTTTACCACAGCTCTCCATTTTAGTATTGCAACTTTCCTTTTGATGATTTTCTGTGTGAATTCAGCATGTTTACCTTGCATGGTGGCTTGCAAAGATGCGAGGTCTTTTCTGAGTTTTTCATTCTCAAATTTCGGCTCTTCCATTGCCTTGTATGCACCCTCCAAAGCTCCTTGCATGTTTCTTAGCTGCTGTAGTTCGGTCGCTTGGCATGCATTTGGTCTTTAAAGCTGATCTTCTCTAATTCCCAAGCTACTCTTTCATTCTCCCACTCATCTCTCTTGCTCTTTCCCTTCCGCCGTTCCTCTTACATTAGTCCACCTTGCTACTTTATCTCAGCCAGTATTTTATCTACATGTGCTTTTTCATTGAGCAATGCCACATTGGTGCCTTACAAGCTGTCAAGCTTCTCAACCGACACTAGGCAAATCTTATGAAGGTGAGAGATGACCTCATGTTGGTGGTCATCCTGCTGTGTAGTCATTGATGGCAGCTTCCAAAACTTACTTTCCCCCTGTGTCTTCCACACATCCCCTTGTAGGCATTGTATGTAATAATTCTGCAATTCCTTGTTATTTTTGTGTAACAAGCCTCTGTTCCCTCCACTTGCTTGTATCTGTATTCCTCTGTTTTCCCTCTGTTTTCCCTTTGTTTTCCTTTGTTTTACTTGTTGTCCCTCCTCACATCTCTGTGTATTTTCCTGCAGCCAGGTCTGGGTGTACAAGAGTGTTCAAAGAGAAAGACTTTCTGAGTTTGGGGGTTCCTGTGATCACCTTTACCTTGCTGTGGTTTCTTGATCTTCTTGGTTCTTTTCTTCTTGTTGTGCAGGGACAAGACCAGTAGGAATGGCTAGAGCAGGTCATTTAGGTGGAGGCTGGAGCAGGCCCAACTGGTGGGCAGAGAGCAGGCAGTCACCCCGCCTTGTGTGGTGCTGTCCCACACACCCTGACAGGAGATGTGGGGGCCGGAAACAGCCATGTGTGTTGCTGGAGGCGCAAAGAGGCAGAGAGAGAGAGAGAGAGAGAGAGAGAGTTTGTTAAAGTCTTCGGAAGACCAATGGGTCTATCAGACTGTGAAAATCCTGATACAAACCAACTGTGAGGGTGGCGCTACTAAATGAGCATCCACACCAATGCAGAAGACTGTGAGAATCCTGATACAAACCAATTGTGAGGGTGGAGCTACTAAACAAGCATCCACACCAATATAGAATGCAAAAAGCTAGTGCTAAGTACTACATAGTCATGTTAGAGTGATGGACTACACATCAGTATCATCATCATCATCATCATCAGGTCATCAAGGTGGATGAGACAACGGAAGCATGAAGTTGGCGATAGAGTGTTGTCGGCTACTCGCGAGCATGGCCCTGTGTCGTCCCCTGGTCATAGCTCTGACCGACAAAAACGAGGGGTCACTCTAAACATAGCCCAGAGAGTCCAGAGAGCGAGGAGACCGCGTCCCCCACCGAAGCGCGAGACAACTTGATAGACATAGATACAAGACATCTTCACATCCCACCAAAGAGCCATCACTATACCAGGCTTCGGTTTCATCCCAACGCCTGGATAGATTGATTGATAGGGCCCACTCTGCACCATAGTTGACTTTGTCTTTGTCTATCATTATGATGATGATTATAATTCTGTTAGCATAGACTAGTACTCACCAAGGGTCCTAGCGTACCCTTTGCTTCAGCCCACTGAGGCTTGTATGAGTTCGCTTTTCTGTGCACTTTGTCCCATAGGCCCGTGAGGTCTCCCATGGACGTTAATATTTCTTGCTTTCTTTCTTTCTGTGCCTGACAAGGGCTAACGTGACCCTTGTCGGTCGAGCCCTGACCCTGAACAGAGACGGGATATCCCCAAGTGTAATCTATGTGTCAACCCTCTGTCTGAGCTGTCGTGTCGCTGGCTCTAGATCTTGATCATGTCGGGGCCTCGTAGTATAGGGGTCCACATGCTCTGGCTGGAAGAACTCCATGATCGAGCTCTGAGAAGAGTCTACCCATGGATGAAAGCTGCCAAGCATCTCTGGTCTGGATAGGAGAGAAATCGGGACAACACCCTAGAACTATCTCTGAAGAGGCACTATAAGCATCCTCGGATCTCATAGTATACTGGGCACCTGAAAATTAAATGTTCCTCTGACTCGACATCCTGTATGTCACATAATGTGCATATGCGCCTCTCCCAGGGTAGACCCTCTACCCTGCTACTCTCAATGCGCAGTCTATGTGAAGAGACCCAAAACTGTCCAATAGAGATCCTCAGTGAGTGGGGTAAGTGGATCTGCGTATATCCCGGTGGATCAATGAAACCCCTCTCTGTGATATGTAAACAATGATCCCTGTAGAAGCTGAGCTTCACTAGAAGCTCACTCGGTCCCAGCCAGGTCCGGAATGTGTGTAGCTGTATAGAGCCCGGGGCAGTCATTTCCTAAAAATTCAAGCAAGCACGTATTTAAAATCCACTAAATTTAAAAATTTTTGTGTAGTTGTTGATCCCTCCTCCTTACATATACATGTTCTAATTTGGAATTTCAAAGACCCCTCCATACATGTACATACCATACTTATACTGGGTAAGTATTTTTTCAACCCCTTCATGTCCTTAAATGGCCTGTAAGTCCCCCAAAATTTAAAAAATCCCCTTCCTTAACAAACCTATTATCTTACATTTTGTATTGAGTGAGCCCCAAGGGAATAGAGAGAGAGAGAGAGAGCTTTATTTAAAATCTGTGCAAGGCCAAAAAAGACTATGAGAACCCAAAAAATGAGAGTACAACCCCCATGGGCGGAAGCAGAGGTGTCTATCACACCTCCAATAAAAAAACTACTGTTATTAAAAGACTTCATTAAAACTTTAACCCACTCAAACAAACTCTGAACATGCTTAACACATTCAGCCTCAAAGCTTTGGCGTACCTGTGTTCGGAATCGACTGATATTTCTTGAAGTTGTAACACTTGGATGAGTTCCTGTCTGGCAAAGGCAACATTTAGTGAATGAAAACATCCATTTCCATCTACTTCGCATTTTTTTATAAACCAGGTCACAAGCATCTAGGTTGGTACACAAAGAGTGGGTGTCTATACACAGATGTGAAACTAAACCAGACTGGCACAAAGCAAGTATTAGCTCCCGGGAAAGGTTATTAGCATGCACAACCAAAGCATTGGGCGTGATATGTAACCTCAATAGCATATTGCTCTGCAGGTAATCCAAACGCATCCCAGCCCATTGGATGAAGAACATTGAAACCCCGCATTCGCTTATATCGGGCAATAATGTCGGTAGCTGTGTATCCTTCAGGATGCCCAACGTGAAGCCCTGCCCCACTGTCAAGCTTCACCTCTCAGTATTTATGTTGCAGAAACAATCATTACAAAACATACATATTAAATTTACAAGATCAAGGCTACCAGGTAAGAGTCTAATTTGTATCGTAGGACATAAGTTTATGCATCTACATAAATAAGGGTCAAAAGCAGTAAAGCCAGCATCATCCGATAAATAAGCACTGATCAAGAAATCGAAGATCCCTGAACAAATAAATGACATGTAGTCTGCTATTGCAATATTATGCAGAATGATATCAAGAATCCTTATTTATAAATGGAAACACAGTAACAAAATTAAACAGGCAGAAGGCTATTCAGTAAAAGATGCCAGCACACTGGCACAGTATTGACCTAAAATAAAAAACCAAGAACAAAAGCGTGTGCGGTATGGCTTATCCACCTTGAACTTCCTTACACATGACAGGTTGTAATTAAAGTGGAATAATAATGCAAAGAAACCTTGAAACCAGAGCACGACATTGCCACTCACGACAAGCAGGCCTAGTACTCGTGATGAAGAGCATGGAGCTGCTTGTCAAGGTCCCACAACTTCAGCACCTAGCCAATTTGAAGGTCTTTATTCCCCGATTGTGGACAGGGGTATTGCGGCCTTCATCTCCTGGCTTTTATATACCTTCATAGTTGAATCACCCATTTCCATGTGAGATGGCATGTGGCCCATAACCACTTGTTATGCACAAGAGTGACGGTTATATTAGCCCTCCCTTTTTTGCTTCAACACCCTCACTTGCCCCTAATCCGAGGAGCCAAGGTGAGACTTAGATAACCCACCCATGACCTGAGGAGGGATCCACTGTAGAAAAGGGGTAGGGGCAGATTTAGAGAAAGGGGGGATAGACTAGCAGAAGGGGGAGAGAAAGAAAGTTTATTAAAGTCTTCGGAAGACCGATGGGTCTATGAGACTGAAAAACCTGATACAATAAGCTATGGTAGTGGAGCTACTAAACGAGCATCCATACCAATGCAAAATGCAAAATGGAAGTACTAAGTCGTCCTAAGTAAAACATAGTCATATCCCAGCCATATATATATATCCATCTCAGCATCATCGTCGGCATCACCATAACCATCATCATCATCATCATCATCATCAGCAACAGGACATCAGTATGTGTGAGGCTGTGGAAGTGGAGGCATGAGGTCAGCAATAGAACGTTGTTGCCCCCTCAAGGGTGCAGTCTTGGTACATCTCCTGGTCGTAGCTCCGTGTCTAACCAAGGCCACTGTGACCCCCGTCGGTCGGGCTCCGACTCTAAACAAGGAGGGGATGTCCCCAAGTGTGATCTGTGAGTCAACCCTCTGTCTGAGCTGTTGGGTCACAGGCTCCGGGTCACGGTCGTGTCGGGGTCTCGCCTCGAGGGAGTCTATGTGATTTGGCTGAAAGAACTCCGTGATAGAGCTCTGAGAGGTATCAGTCGAGGGAGAAGGCTGCTCCTCTCTCCGTGCTTTGAGAGATAGAGAAAGAAGGAAGGAGAAGGGGGTAGGAGAGAGAGAGAGAGAGAGAGAGAGAGAGAGAGAGAGAGAGAGAGAAAGAAATAAATAAATAAATTTTATTAAAGTCTTCAGGAGACCGTGAAGGTCTATGAGACTAAAGATAACTAGTACAATGAGCATAACGGTGGCGGTCTCAAAACGGTCCGGCCAACCGTTTCTTCAAAAAAGTTATGAAGGACGGTGTGTCTAGTCTTGGTGCAAAAAATGTGTATCTATCTCCAGATGATACAAAAAAATGGCACAAAAAAAAATGGAGCAGAAGGAGGGAGATACAAATATATATATATATGCCTGTGGTGATCGTCAAAGGCCAATCATAGAGGGCCCGTCAAATGGGAGGTCGAAAAAACCCTGCGATGGATGATTGGCCTCTCACGTCACGCTGCCTAATCAAGCTCGGTCGTCGGGGGCAGCGGGAGGCCCTATGTTGAAGAACGAGAGCGACGGTGACCCCGGTAGGGCGCCCGTGCTGAGAGCATAGAAGGGATGTCATGGACCCGGATGTGTGACTCTGTCTGCTGGCGTAGCTGTCGTGGCTCTGGCTCTCACTCACGTCCGCGTCGTCAGCTAGACTGAGGAGAGGTATCCTGTGACTGGAAGAAATCAATGATGGGTCGCTGAGTGTCCTCACGCTGTGTGGGCTGCGCATGCTGTCGTGCCCGGAGGGATGCATCTTGGTGGCGGGTCATCTCATGTAAGAAAGCGGCTAGGCACCATTGGTCCGGGAACTGCAGCATGCACCTGGGTAAAACCAAGGTCATGATCTTCGATACATCTCGAGCCATCATGCGTCAGGAGCTGTTCACATTTGCGGGGTCATCGGTTGAGATAGTTTCATCATACACTTATCTTGGGGTTATCTTCTCCGAACCGAGCTTCACTATGGGACCCACGATGTGAGGGGGCCGAATCCATCGCGGAATAGGCAGTGGTACCGGCCTCGGATGGCATAATAGATAGGACATCTGAAAGCAAATGCTCCTCCGACTCGATCTCCTGCGCGTCCACTCTCGATCCGTAATCGGTGTGACGAAACCCTAAACTGGCCGAGTGAAATCCGGAGCGCATGCGGTAGATGAATCTGTGTATAGCCCGGGGGCGTGATGAAACCCTCCTGTGAGATCTGGATGCAATGTCGGTGATAGCAATCGAGCTTCACAAGAAGCTCGGGATGAAGAAACCAAGTCCTCCAGGTGTGAAGCTGGAGCAGGTCCTCTCGGATGAATAGGCAGCAAGAAGGAGGAGGTAGAGTAGATAGGATTAGATGTCACATCAAAAGGTGAGTACAAAAGTGTGGAGGTGGACTTATATAGTCTCCCTCTACTAGATGTCCTTTTTGCCCCCTCTAGGCCTAAAAATCCCTTAGCCAAATTAGCCTGACCCTCACTAACTTGGCCTGATCTTGGCCTTCATTACAACCATCCCCGTCAATATAACTTTGCCCTCGAAATTGCAAGTGGTGGCTGGAAAATAAGGCTCCTTGCTGCTACAAAACGGTTAGGCATATGCCACCCGGGTCAAAAGGAAAAATAAGATAGCCCTTGTCCCCATAAGTTGTGACACCACCGGGGTCATGTAAATGTTGATCCCACCTAGCATACTCGTCATGAAGAAGCTCCAAAAGCACATACAGATAGGATTTCCCCAAGGCAGCTATTTTGGGGACCTCTCCGTGCCTTGCTGCCACTTTTCCCCACATCAAAAGCATTCATTGTTTTGCCATATACCTTGCAAGGCTGCTTTGAGGAGCTGTTGTTGCATTGCATTTTTCACCTGCCCATATGCTACGAACTGAGAATCATTCTCATTATAGCTGCTGTATTTGTTGGGGTAAAGGCACATTGCCACCCCTTTATTAAAGATATGACACCTATGACTGTCTTAAGACAGTCATAGGGTGAAAAACCTAATCCTAATAAAACCTATGAGTTTGTGGTGTGGCTCATCACTTCACACCCGCATCTTTTGTGTCACCACTCTCTCTCACTCTCTCCCCCTTGTACTTCTCCCTCTTACCTTCCCTCTCAACTGGTATCAGAGCCTACCCCTCCCTCTCCACTCCGTCTACCCACTCCCCCTACCTCTTTGCCCTAGTGGCCAGCAAGGCAGCAGCGCAGGGCAGCGCGGGCTGCAGCAGGGCAGTGCGGGCAATAGCAAGGGCAGCAGCGCGGGCTGCAACGGGCAGCGCAGTCAGGCAACGCGGGGCAGCGCATCGCGCAGGCAACGCGCGCAGGCATCGCGCCATTTCGCGCGCCGTACAGTACAGTACGGATGTACGGCCGTCTGTACAGCCGTACGGACACCGTACAGGCGACCGCGTGGGCGCAGGCATCGCGCCATTTCGCACGCCGTACAGTACAGTACGGACGTACGGCCGTCCGTACAGCCGTACGGACACCGTACAGGCGACCGTACCATACGGACGCCGCCGTACGGACTGTGACAGGGAGCTGCGTCAGGGATTTTCGACAGGGAGGTGCATTTTTTGTTTTGGATCTGCGTCAGAGGAGTGCATTTCGAAATTTCTCCTTGGATCTGTACCCTGCACAGGTACAGCAGGTACATTTGTACCCTACACAGGTACAAAGGTACAAAAGTACAGCAAGTACATCAGTTTTTCTTTGGGGGAGAAAGAAAAGGAGAGAGAGCACTCTGCTCTTCATTCAGGATCATTTTCAGTTCTCAAAACTGTGTTTTGAAAGTACAGCAAGTACCTTCGTGTCCCTCGTGCTTGAGGTGACTAGTACCACAGTGTGTGGTTGATTGCACAATTATCTTGTTTCGGGAAGGTAATGCCTTGATTTTGCAGAGGACTTTTATGCTTTTGTTGAGTGCAAATCTCAGCTTTTGGGTGACATTTTCAAAGGGCTTTTGCCTGGAAGTCTATGCAGTGTATGCCTTGAGGCAGTGTGGAGCTAGGGAGCCCACATTGGTCTTGTTTCCGCAGTGTATTTAGTGACATTTCTTGCAGGTCACATTTTGTGTATGACACCTTGGAAAATCTCAGTTGAGCCACGCTTGGCCAGGGCGCATCGAGTTTACTCGGTCCCTAACTGTCCATCGTTGACAGTGCTCAAAAGATTTTCTCTTCAGTGTCTGTACGTTGGGATCTGTGTTGTTATTGTGTACACAGGGCTGTTTATGCATTGCATTGTCAGGTGAAAGTGCCAGGAGAGCGCTACTTTTTTGTATGCTACCTCAGTTTTGAGGTGTTTTTCACTTGGTACAGGTGTCAAATCAAGGGGCTTTTGCCCAGATTTTGCTTGAGAGCACTTGGATTACTGTTTGAGACCTTCAGATGCCTTTTATCCCTTTGGCAGAAGGGTGATTGCTTGGGATTTGTCCCATTTTACTGAAGTGTCTGGAGCCTCTTTTACAGTGAACAAAACAGTGTATGACAAGTGGTTTAAGCATATAAAATCAGTGCAATACCTCATCTGAGGTGGGAGAAGTGATCAGGACAGCAGTGTTTTATGCTTCATCAGATGATGATGCACTGTTAAAGCACCTGTGGAACAGCTGCAGCATTCTGAAATTACTGTTTTATGCCTATTTGAGCACGGTACAGTGTGTCAGAAGGTACAGTAACTGGAGGGAAATTTACTGTTTTGCTGCAGATTCTTTTGACAGTAAAAAACAGCACTATTGTGAGTGCTTCTGGCTCTTGATAGAGCAGGTTTTTTCTGAGAAATCAGAACTTTATTCAGTCATTTTTTGACTTACAGGGAGTCAGAAACTTTCCTTATCTGATATGGCATCAGGGGGAAGTGAATCTTCAATTCTGAACATAAAGAAATTGGAAGGAGCACACAATTATGCATTATGGGCAGAACAGTGTTTGAATGTACTTCTGCTAAAGAAGATTTCTAAGCCCATAAGGGTGAAGGGTGTCAAGCCATCTGACATGGCAGATGATGAATGGGAAGATCTTGATTTGTCCGCAAGGGCAGCTATCATGCTTACTATTTCTGATACTCTTGTGTTCAATGTTCAGGCTGAAAAGACATCTTATGGCCTATGGCAGAGGCTAGCAGAGTTGTATGCCCAAAAGAGTTCAGCCAGTAAGGTTTATTGGTTGAAGAAGCTGGTTTATCTTCGCATGAAGGAAGGTACAACTATGACCTCACACTTGAGTGAGTTCAATGCCATCTTAACACAACTGATTGCACAGGGTTTGAATCTTGATGAGGAGTTCAAGGCTACCTTCTTGTTGTGTACCCTCCCTGAGAGTTGGGACACTTTCAAGACCACCCTGTCAAATTCAAATGTCATTCTTATGTATGCTGATGTGGAGAGCTCTCTCCTTATGGAGGAGATGAGCAGGAAAAATAATATGGGCAGCAAGTCTTCAAATGCTTTGCAGGTACAGGAAAGAGGCAGGACTCAGCAAAAGGGGAGATCTGCTAGTAAGTCCAAATCCCGCAGTCAATCCCGTGGCAAAAAAGATATTGAATGCTTTTATTGTGGCAAGAAGGGACATGTGAAGTCTAAGTGCTTCAAGTTCATACGGGATCAGAAAGCCAAGAAGGCTGAAACAAAGGATGCAGGCAGTGGAAGCAAAGGCAAAGGCAAGGCCAAGGCAGATGACTTGGATGCAGTGAATGTTGCAGCAGAGGATAGTGACAGTGACAGACATGATGTTTTATGCTCTTCTGCTGTAATTGCACATACTTTGGTTATTGATGGCCATGACATGCACACCTGGCTCTTGGATTCAGGTGCTTCTTTTCATGTTACTCCTCATAGGGAGTGGTTTACTTCCTACACACGTACTCATGGAGTTGTTCATCTTGGGAACAACTATGCATGTCAGATTGCAGGGATTGGCAGTATACAGATAGTATTCCCTGATGGACGCATATTTATGCTTGATGGTGTCCGCCATGTGCCGCAAATCAAGAAAAATCTGATTAGCACTGGCTTGTTGGATGACAGTGGTTACCGCACCACATTTGGGGATTCCAAATGGGTGATTACTGATGGCCAGGTTGTAGTGGCTGAGGGTTATAAGAGTGATACCTTGTACCCTCTTTATGTTTCCAGTGTGGGTAATCATGTTGTTGCCATAACCGAGCTGCCAAAGGTTTCATTGTGGCATAGCCGGTTGGGACACATGTCTGTTAAAGGAATGCAAGAACTGTCACGTTTGGGTTATCTGCCGTCTCTTTCTTTTTCAGATTTGCCGACTTGTGATCATTGCATATTTGGCAAGCATTCTGTGACTCCTCATAAGAGGAGAACTCCCCAGAATAGAGCACCGCTTGATCTAGTGCACACTGATTTGTGTGAAATGCCACAGTTATCACTAGGGGGTGCAAAATATTTTATTACTTTCATTGATGATTCCACACGTAAGGTGTGGGTCTATTTCTTGAAGCATAAGGGAGATGCCCTAGATGCTTTCAAGAAGTTTGTCGCTCAGGTTGAGAATCGGACAGGTCGTAGGCTGAAATGCCTCAGATCCGATAATGGGGGTGAGTATGTGTCACATGCTTTTGTACAGTTTTGTGAAGCTAAGGGCATTAAACAGGAACTCACAGCCCCTCATAATGCATCTCAAAATGGTGTAAGTGAGCGGATGAATCGAACTATTCAGGAGAAGGTTCGATGTATGTTGTCTTATGCTGCATTACCCCATGGCTTTTGGGCAGAAGCCGTGCAAACAGCAGTTCACATTATTAACAGGTCGCCAAATAAGGCTTTGGAGTTGAAAGTGCCAGAGGAGGTGTGGTCTGGCAAGCCACCTTCATATAAGCACTTACGTGTGTTTGGCTGCGAGTGCTTTGCTTATATACGCAAAGAACTGCGCACCAAACTGGAGCCAAAGTCTTTCAGATGCATCTTCATGGGTTATGGTGACGAAGGTGAAATGGGGTACAGGTTATGGGATCCCGTTAAACGGAAGATTATACGCAGCAATGATGTCATCTTTAAAGAGGATAGTGTACACAAGGAACCCGTGCAACCTGTGGAATACAGGAGGGTTATTTATGATGATGTTGGACAGCAAAGAATGCCCATTTATATGCAGCAGCAGGCTGCTGCAGATAACCCTGTTCAAGAGGGTATACAGGCTGAAAATCAGCCAAATAATTTTGCCAATGATGCACCATTGGATATGCCAGCAGATGAGGCTGTAGAACAGCCAGATATGGTGGTACAGCCACCCGTCATGCATGACGAACAGGCTGGACAGCAGCCTAATCCGGAACATTTTGTTAGGAGGAGCACCCGTGTACAACGGCCTCCTGCCAGGTTTGTTCCAGGAGCCAATAATGTGGCTGATTTTATCATGCTGACAGATTGTGGTGAGCCTTCCAGCTTCAAGGAAGCTATGGGAAGAACAGAGAAAAGGAAGTGGGAGAAAGCCATGCAGTCAGAAATGGACTCCCTACTTCAAAATGATACATGGGACTTGCTGCAGCTACCTGCAGGCAGAAAGGTTTTGCCATGCAAGTGGGTTTACAAAGTCAAAGTGGATTCAAATGCTTTACCGAGGTATAAGGCCAGATTGGTTGCCAAGGGATTTAAGCAGGAGAAGGGCATTGATTTTGATGAGATCTTTTCCCCTGTAGTCAAGATGACTACTTTGAGAGCAGTGTTAGCTCTTGTTGCTCATGAGGACATGGATTTATGTCAGATGGATGTGAAGACTGCTTTTCTTCACGGAGATCTCCATGATGAGATCTATATGAGTCAGCCAGAGGGATATGCTGTTAAAGGGAAAGAGCAGCTTGTGTGTAAGCTCAAGAGGAGCTTGTATGGACTCAAGCAGGCGCCAAGAGAATGGTACAAGAAGTTTGATGCCTTCATGCAGTCCCAAGGGTATCATAGGTGTGAGACCGATCATTGCTTGTACACCAAACGGGCAAAGGATGGCAGTTTGATGCTACTCATTCTATATGTGGATGACATGCTGATTGCCAGCAAATCTCAGCAGGAGATTAGTGCTTTGAAGAAACAACTGCATAAGTCTTTTGATATGAAAGACTTGGGTGATGCAAACCATATTCTTGGTATGCGTATTATTCGTGACAGGTCCAAGGGACTTTTGTTTCTGTCACAGAAGGAGTACATTGGCAAGGTACTGCAGAGGTTTAAAATGGAAGGGGGGAAGTCTATTAGTACCCCGTTGCCTCCACATTTAAAACTCAGCAGTAAGGACAGCCCCAGATCAGATGATGATAAGGCTGAAATGGCCAAAGTTCCGTATGCATCTGCAGTTGGTTCTTTGATGCAAGGCGCCATCGTGGAGTGGACGTCGCCTTGCGAGTGCGAACACGACTCAAAGTAATCTTGATCCCAACAACAAGATGAGTGGTTGCCACTCGTCCGGATATTGCTTTTGCGGTGGGAGTCATCAGCAGGTATATGGCAAATCCAGGCAAGCGGCACTGGGAAGCAGTGAAAAGTGTCTTGAGGTATCTCAAGGGTACCAAAGACTTGTGCATATGCTATGGTAGGCAGGATGCATTGGTGCATGGTTTTACAGATTCAGACTATGCAGGGAATGCAGATAACCGGAAGTCTACTACCGGTTACATTTTCACATTTGCAGGAGGAGCTATATCATGGGTGTCTCGGTTACAGAAATGCGTTGCACTATCAACTACTGAAGCTGAATATGTTGCAGCCACTGAGGCTTGCAAGGAAGCAATATGGCTTACTCGGCTGGTGGGAGATTTGGGCATTACAGGAGATATGCCAGTTTTGCATTGTGATAGTCAGAGTGCTATCATGTTGGCAAAGAATCCGGTCTTTCATCAGAAGACCAAGCACATAGAAGTGAAATATCATTTCATCAGGGAGGTACTGGAAGACAAGCGACTTGAGCTTGTGAAAGTGCATACTGATGATAATCCTGCAGATTTGCTCACTAAGAGCTTGCCTACAGAGCGGTTTGCACATTGCCGCCACATCATGGGATTAGGATGAGACCATTCTTATTTTATGGTCTTTTATACAGTAACTGTATATTGCTGTAATTTTTATTCTTTTCTCCCCTTAGGCACATTGGCCTTTAGGAGGGAGGTTGTTGGGGTAAAGGCACATTGCCACCCCTTTATTAAAGATATGACACCTATGACTGTCTTAAGATAGTCATAGGGTGAAAAACCTAATCCTAATAAAACCTATGAGTTTGTGATGTGGCTCATCACTTCACACCCGCATCTTTTGTGTCACCACTCTCTCTCACTCTCTCCCCCTTGTACTTCTCTCTCTTACCTTCCCTCTCAGTATTCAGGCTCAATCAGTTCCAGTAGTGCTTGTGCTTTCTCACTATTCCAAGGATTTTCAGTCCTCACCTGTAAGGCCTTCAGCTCTGGACTGTATCACTGTAATTTACTTCTAACCATGACACCCATGAGGTCTTTGAAAGCTGCCCATGTGTAGGGCTTCCAAGATGAAGCCCTAAATTTTAACCAAGTGTGGGCATGGTGCATGCCATCATGAGGAACCTTGCCCTCATCAGCCATTGGATATAATCTGAAATATCCTTCCACAAAAATCTGTCCAGGCTGCATTCGAGGTGGCCTAGACTCTATGTAGAGGCTCCTGTCTAACGCAGATCGAGGCCAAATCCTCTCATAGGCATTGGGTTGAAACAAAAAGAAAGAAAGAAAGAAAGAAAGTTTATTAAAGTCTTCGGAAGACCGATGGGTCTATGAGACTATGAAAATCCTAATACAACGAGCTGTGGTAGTGGAGCTACTAAACGAGCGTCCATACCAATGCAGAAAATGCAAAAATGCAAAATGGCAGTACTAAGTCCTAAGTACAACATAGTCATGTCGATGGTCGACTATATATCAATCTCAGCATCATCATCAATATCATCATCATCCCCAGCAACAGCAAGATGTCAGGATGGATGAGGCAGTGGAGGCATGAAGTCGGCAATAGAGTGTTGTCAGCCACTCAGAGGTGCGGTCCTAGCACGTCTCCTAGTCGTAGCTCTGCGTCTAACCAGGGCTACTGTGACCCCCGTCGGTTGGGCTCCAACTCTAAACAAGGAGGGGATGTCTCCAAGTGTGATCTGTGTGTCGACCCTCTGTTTGAGCTGTCGGGTCACGGGCTCCGAGTCACGATCATGTCGAGGCCTCGTCTCGTTGGGGTCCATGTGATCTAGCTGAAAGAACTCCGTGATAGAGCTCTGAGAGGGATCAACCGAGGAAGAAGTCTGCTCCTATCTCCGTGCTCTGAGTATCCTCTCGCGGTGTCTAAGTGCCTCATGAATGACACCTGCCAAACACCGCTGGTCTGGGTAGGAGAGGAAATGGGCTAAAATCCCATAACTATCCCTGAAGAGGCAGTGGAAACGTCCTCGGATCTCATAGTACATAGGACACCTGAAGATGAAATGCTCCTCTGTCTCAACCTCCTGTATGTCACATAGTGTGCATATGCGCCGCTCCCTGGGTAGTCGCTCTGCTCTACTGCTCTCGCTGCAAAGTCTGTGTGAAGAGACCCGGAACTGCCCAAGAGAGATCCTCATCGAGTGGGGTAGGTGAATCAGTGTGTATCTTGGTGGGTCAATGAAACCCTCTGCTGTGATATGTAAGAAGGGATCTCTGTATAAGCTAAGCTTCACTGGGAGTTTACTCGATTCCAACCATGTCCGAAAAGTGTGTAGCTGTAGTAGATCCTCACGGATAACCTGGTTGACCTCGTGTAAAAAGAGGAGAGAGAATGGAGCATCCATGCTATACTGGAAGGGAGGTAGTCTATCCATGTGGAGCCCCAGTCGTTCAAACCATCTCTCTGTACGTGCATACCAATACCTCTAATCTCCTCCTGCTGCAAGTGCCATAGAAGATGATAGAGCTATCCATGGTAGCCTGCTATGCCCCGAGGTATAATCCCCATACCACTCTGTATCCGATAAGTCTGACCCCCAACAAGGGCTGCTGTACATCCCCGCTGGGCGAGCCAAGGAGTCAAAAAGCAACCCCTTGGTGCGTGGATCCTGAAAGTGTGAGCGGAAGCACTGCCTCTCTTGCCTGGCCAATGAGGCATACCCTCTACTCAAGCGTGCCTGCATCGCGGGTCTCATAGTGAAGCTCGGTCCGGAGACGATAACCCCAAGATAAGTGTATGATGAAACTATCTCAACAGATGACCCCGCAAATGTGAACTTCTCCTGACGCATGATGGCTCGAGATGTATTGAAGATCATGACCTTGGTTTTACCCAGGTTGACCTTCAAATCATGAGACTCACAAAAGGACTGTAGTGCATCTAGGTGTCCTTGAAGCCCCTCTGCTGAGGAAGCCACATCATCTGCATAGAGCAAAATCTGGAAAACTAACAATCTCTTTGGAGAGGAATAGCGCGAGTAGAACTTTAAATTAAGTGTAATCATAGAGGTTTGATCGAGGAAAAGGAAAAATATCGGATAGGTGGTATCCTGTGGCAAAAACATGACTCGGGAGGTAGGCTATGTGGCTTTGTGAGAGAAAAGAAGAAGACACCTTGGATAGGGGAACATGTCGAGGACGTAGAACTTGGGCTTGGACGTGTCAACAGCGTCTGGCGTACGAAAAGTTTGATTGACATCCCAAAATAGCTGCCACCGTTGTTCGATTTCGTGGAAAGGGTAAGGTCGCACTGGTTGCGCAGGCGGCGGGGAGCTCCCCTGTTCGAGCTGGGTCGTGGTTGTTGACGAATCAACGGCAGCGCGGCAGGAGAAGGGTCGCTTGGGGAGGGGAAACGAAGGTGAAGGAGAAGGAGAAGTAAGGCGATTCCAGGGGTGGAGGCGCAACCAATTGGTGGGAGTTGGAGGATGGAGAGCGAGGGAAGGAGTGCGGTTGAAGAAGAGTGGAGAAGAAGAAGAGTGTGCAGGGTGTCGAAGCGCGTAGAGGCAGAGCAATTGATGAGGAGGAGGAGCGCCATGATAATACACACTCTCAACCAGCGATAGGTGGTGCCTGGCCGGGAGAGCCATGGCACCTCCTCTCTCAAACAATGCCCACTTCCCACAATGCAAGGAGAAGAGAAGATAGTGATAAAATCCTCAGTCGACCACTAGCCTTTCCTCATATTAGTCCGTCACCAAGACTTTCTTCTTCTTCTTTTTTCCCACCCAAAACAACCTACGCTAAAAGCAAGCTTATGACTTCATAAGAACACACTAAGTCCCCATAAATTGGGCCACATCCATCAGCTTGTGCACTGAGGCTATCCAGTTCTGAGCAGAGTCAACATGGAATCCTCATTTGCAGCCTACGAGATTGCATCCTTGAACACCGTCTGGTTGCAAACCAACCAAATCGAATAGCATGCCGTGCCTCTGATATACAACCAACAGGTTGCTAGAGTTGAAGGGAGTCCAACCGAATCCCCATGAGGACTAACTTCCAGTTAGACCCACTACAGAACTTTGACATCAACCCAGACAATCTCACAGCAGCTTCAATCCTACTCCTGATACATCTTGTAGCAGGACACCTCAGGATCAAATGTTGGACCAACTCCAACGTATTACAACATAACAGGTTTATTTGTAGTCTTTTAGCAAGCTTCACTCGGGTGGGGAGCCACTGATGCTCCAATTTTCACAACATGAAGCTTGTAGTCTTAGCAGCTAACACAATACTATATGGCCTTTCCGTAAGTACGACAATTCCTTCTTACTTCGTCTCTTTAGGCGTGATAAAACCAAGAAAGATATAGAGTGGAATATTTGTAAACAATGAGAGATATTGAAAACACATATGTGGTAGCATTGATACCTCTAGTTGGAATGCTACTCTTCCTTGCCTCACATTAGCTACAACTTATAAAGCTTTGAACCACATGCTACACTAATTACAAGATCCAACTGGAAAGTCTTTGTGCCTTTCCTGCACTCTAAATTTGGTACACAATCTAAAATCATAGCAAATGTGGTGGAGAGATGGTGATGCATTGAACTATGCATCTAAAGATATTTGACCTAAGGAACAATTATCTATTATCTACAGTTTTGTGATCAAAGGAAGAAAGATGTGAATAGGTCCTTCATGTGATAAAAAGGTACGTGTCTAAGATTATTGTCTCCCACATGAGCCACCAAACGAGGAGGACAAAAAGACAAGTGATAATTTGTATTCGGTCTTCAAAGCAAAGCCAAAGTACAAATGGTTGATTGGCTCTTCGGTGTGAAGAAAAATTATGAAGCTCGAACTTGGATCTGAGACGTAAGAGTCTCAAATTGCATTCAAATGACAAGTAAACCAACTCTCTCTCTCTCTCTCTCTCTCTCTCTCTCTCTCTCTCTCTCTCTCTCTCTCTCTCTCTACACACACACATCCATCCATCCATCTATCTATCTATATGTATATAAATAAATAAATAAATATATATATATTATTTATTTGTTTATCTTTATCCCGAATTGGGATGTGGAAGGCGCAAATCCACTGTGGTAGTTGGAAGATGGGTAGCCTTGCTAACAACCCAAGTGACAAATGATTGAAATCAAAAGAAATCTCCTCATGATGGTTGTTTGAGATTTGAGGCATGAATCATATACTAACACCACTTGCCATTTACAGGATGGTGGTGATGAAGGCAGCTCAATCTATAAGAGATCATCTGTCGGGATACTATCATCCTCGATTGTTGAGGCTATAATGCGTTTCATTTGGGGGTGTCAAGTCGGCATTTAGTTCTACGATAAGGTCTAGAGTAAGAATATGCATGATGTTGTGAGAGTGGATTGTATTAGAAAATTTTTAGCATAGCATTAGAGCTACTTGCAGCATTGTTTAGAGCATAGTAAGCCTACAATATTTCTATCTATGTTTTTAAGATAAAACTATCGCTATAAAAGTAGGCGGCCACTCTTCAAAAAGTACAATAGCACGTGAGCTAACATCAAGGATAATTTTAATACAATATACATTCTATACACGTATATAAAAGGGGGTATTTTAATGGCCTGGAATGTATATATTCAAGGGTGGAAGGTTTTTTATTTCCAGCTATAACATTTTAAAAGAATATTGTAATAGGTCCTTGTATGCACAAAGCAATTTAAAGATTTTATTGAAAATTGATTGTCCTATGCTACAATACAAGACATGATATGATTGGCACTCTTGTTAGAAGATAGGTCTTTTTTCTCAAGTTGGTTTGTTCCTTTTCCATTGCTTGTGTTTTGGCATTTACCCTTCTCCTTATCCAAATTACCCTGCACATCCCACTCTACCTACTAAATACTTAATTACATACCTTCACCACCAATTTTGGTTTCCTAGGTCTAGAAACTCAATAATATTGCACTAGCTTCCAACAACACTCCCATTCTCTTCTCGCCTTTGCCATAGGAGTGATGGACTTGTGCTTATGTCTTCTTTAAAAATGTTACTTCTTGAGCAATGATTGACATAGCAAAACTTAGCTTGCATCCTTTGTGTGCACTATTCTTTTGACTTCAGTATAAGACTTTCCTAACTGTCCTTTAATATGAAAACTCTCTTCATAGGTTGGTGCCATAAAGCAAGGTTTTACATAGTCCATTCACTCTTGCATCTGTGCCAACACGGGTGGTATGCACAGATTGATTTGAATTGGGCACTAATCTACATGTTTTGTGGATTATTTCTATGAATGCCTATGCACATGTTTACTAATGAGTACAATGAGGGGTTTTGATTTGCCAAAGTGAAATTTAGGCAAGTTGTGTGTGAAAATCATTGCTTATGAGTGAGGGAATGTTTTGGAGAGATGTAACCATGTTTTTGTGATGATTTATTGTGGTTTGGATGCTTCCATGTGGAATTATCCTCATGAGGATCCCAATCCACCTGAATGGATTATATTTTTATGATGCATGCACATGTGAGGAGCCATACACATTCATGCACTTACATTGATGAGATGGAGCCATACACATACCCTGATGCACTTGCACTGATGTGAAAGTTCAAAGGTGTTAGTGCACTCACCAGATGGAGCCGTGCACATATCCTTGATGCACTTGCACTGGCATGAGAAGGCTATGCACTTTCTTTGGATATTTTATCGATGTGATGTGGCATTAACCAAGCTATTTATGCATGAAGAGGTCTAGCTCGCCTGAATGAGCCAATTTTTACTTGCTAATTGATGGATGGCTTAGTGATGACATTGATGGCTTTAGACTCCATGATTAGTATTTGGAGTTCCAATAGTCAATTTGTGGATCGGACATAACAAGGATGTACATGTTAACCTCGGGTTAGTTACTTAACATTGGGTTAATCAACCACCTAAGCTAGTTAAGGGACCCTAGGTTAAGTCACACGATTGTCTTATAGTAATAGGAGCTTTAAACCTCGTATGAGGTTCCAACCTTGCCTCATCTAGGTCAAGGGGGCTCCTTAACCATGGGAATTTGCACAAGGAGGACTGAGACCATAAGGGTGGTAGAAGGCTTGCTACTTATAAAAGAAGAGCTCTAGTAGAGAGCTCTTTCTCTCTTTTCACGAGCAAGCAAGTGCTATGGGGCAACACTCTCATTATGCAAGAGGTAAGGAATGCCGAGGGCAAAAGACTCAATTGAGCTAGAGGGATTTGCACGAGGATGACTGGGAATTATGAGAGAAGAGCCATGCCTCAACACATCAAAAATTGAACAGTTTTGTTTGCAAGGGTGCTTTGCACCAATTTATTTTCATTGTAAAATCCATCTGGCTTGAGACATGGTTATGGGATTTTAAGTGTAATGACTTGAGAGGAAGCAAATTGAACTAATTGAAGGTCTTGAAGCTCAAGTAAGGAGCATGTGTTCATTCAAGCACTTGTTGTCGATGTAGGTGATTGAGTTGTCAATGTAGGTGATTGAATATACAATGGAGATATGAGTCGATGAGACAAATCTAATATTTGTTGTGCCGTGAGTACATGTGTGGTCTTGACAGTGACTCGTGTCATGGGAAGCAATGCAATATACCAAGGGAAACTCCCCCCTTGACTCCCATGGTAAGGAGCAATGCAAAGGCTCATCGTCCACTTGTGTCATGCAAGTAGCTTCTGGATTGTTGCAGTGTGACTCCATGAGAGGAAGGGGGAGAGGGGAGAAGGGAGAAGAGAAGGAGAACGGGAAGGGAAAAGGGGAATGAAGAAGTTTTTCCAAACATTAACATGAAGCAAAGCATACATAGTCGGATCATGGTCGGATCATAGTCGGAAGAAAAAGAGTAATCCAAATATAGTTTCTCATCAAAGAACAGCATTCAACATTGGAATAGAAGCAAAAGCTACATCCTTTCCCTGCAAGAACATGGACAAATGTCCTCTTGATCAACATATGATCAGCCTTGAGCTTGCGGAAAAGAAATATGCAGGCTGAATACAGTCAGACCAGATTGTGACATATCAAGAACCATTACAAAGAAGATCCCAAAAGGAGTTATAACTACCCACTATGGTTCTTTGTAGTTAACTGCCACTCATGTATATGACTTGTGACCTTCCAACTTCCATATGACTTTGACTTAGCCTAGGTGCCTAAATACCCCTCAACACCTGGCACACCCGGTGGTAAAACCTTTTGTAAAAAAGTGGAAGACTCAAACCCTTCCTAACCTCCATGGTGTAGGTTTTACTGATTACTATTGTACCATTTCATGGCTACATGCCAAGGTTGGGAACCCATGGAATAGAGTAGCATCCATCCATGTTCATATAAAATAAATAAATAGAATCATGCATGAATCAGCGTGTTCACATTCCACTGGCACGGAATGGACAGATTGCTCTGATCAAGCAAAAAGGAATAGGTCAATGAAGCTCCAACATCCACAACATATGTCGGTGTAGAGGCCTTAAAGAAATAATTGATTTGTCTTTGAACCATTTGCATTTGACCTTGATAAATCCATTGAAATACTGAATTCTGAATCAGCTTTAATTCCTTGACCAAATTTTGATTTTTGTCTTGAATCTGACATAGTCGGATTGAGATCAGCAGATTGAGATCAGACTATTGTCGGAATACAATCTAACTATCAAAATCTTTCCGATTACAAAATCTGAAAACATATCCATAAAGCTCATATATAGCAGTGCTATCAAGTTGGATTTTGAAAAGTAAATAAAAAATAGGAGAATAGATAGTCAGACTATCTATAGGCTGTAGTTGGACTGCTATCAGATTGTCATCAGGTTGCAGTTGGATTGTTGGACTGTTTGTCCTCATGATGCCAATTGTTTGGTCATTATTTGCTAAACTAAAGATCACAAAAATTACTGTCAGACCTTCAAAACTTTGTTCTACTGAGATGAAATTGAAAATCCATCTTTTGAACTCTTTCCAACCTTCGCTTTGTTGGCTCCGAGTTAAGCTCCTCGTTTTCCCTTCATCTTTCATCCTTTGAATTTCATTATCGTTAGCATCAACATCATCATTATCATTTTCTAATTTTGTTTTGGTTGTATTCAAATTTGAATTTTGTATTTGTGCATCTTTCCAAACTATTGGAACTTTCCCACCACAGCTGGGATCTGACTTGTAATCTCTATTTGACTTCTTTTCTTTGCTTGCTTCTTCTTCAAAATTCTGAATATATGCCATCTTTATAGCATCTTTTTGACATATCTTGTTATCAACTTGAACAGCATCATCAAAAACATCATGATCTAAAATATTATCTTCAACATTGACACCAAACCATCGGTTTATTTCTCGCTTTGATTGTTGATTCATTTTGTTTATCCTCAATAGGAAAAAGATGAAAACATGAGCTTACTATATAATTAAGGCTCTGTTCTGAGCCACTAGATTGACCATCCACATAAGAGTGACCTGCATTCACATCAACCATGGGCTGATCTACTTTCTCTTTTACTTTTTGTGATACTCGCATACCACTATCTGCATTGCTTTGAGGAGATCCTCCTGATCTCAATCTGCCTGTCCATGGTAAAGTATGTGAACCACTGCTAGAGGACACTACAGGTCCACTAATATTTTGTGATTGCTGCTGTGAATTCTGTGCAGCATTACCATTTTGTGCATCTACATCATCAATCACATTTACTGATTTGTACCAGCTACTCATCTCATAAAAAACAATATCTCTTCTCACTGTAAACTTATGAGTAGAAGGGTTATAGCATCTATACCCTTTTTGCTGTAGAGAATAACCAATAAAGATGCACTTCTCAGCTTTTGGATCCAACTTGGATCTCAACTCATATGGCACATGAACATAGGCAATGCAACCAAAAACTTTTAAATGAGAAATATCTGGTTTCCTACCAATATACCTCTCCTGTGGCATCATGCCATGTATTGCTACAGTGGGAGTCTTGTTCATTATGTAGACTGCTGTAGCAACTGCTTCAGCCCAATAATAATCTGGCAAGTCTTTTTTGTTAAGCATGGCATGAGATACCTCTCCAATATGCATGTTTTTCCTTTCTGCAAGTCCATTTTGCTGTGGGGTATGACTGCATGAATATTGCTGCTTTATGCCATGCTCCTGCAGAAAACTTACAAACTCATTTGAGAGGTACTGTCCCCCTCCATTCGACCTTAGGCATTTTATTTGCAGGCCTATTTCTTTTTCAACCATAGCTTTAAAAGCTTTAAAATGCCCAAACACTTCACTTTTCTTTTTCATAAAATACACCCAAATTTTTTTGCTGTAGTCATCAATAAAAGTGACAAAATAATGACAGCCTTCAATAGATGCAGCTTTAGTAGTCCACACATCAGAGTGGATTAATTCCAATGGCATCTTACTTTCTTGAACATGTCTAGGAAATGGTTTCCTTGCTTGTTTTCTAAATTGACAGGCTTCACATACCTTATGCATTTCTGCAACCTTGAACTTAGGCAATCCTGTAACAATATTTTGAGCCTGCATTAATTTAAGTCGCTATACATTAACATGACCAATGTGTTTATGTTAGATATTAATATCTACAACTACACCGGTCCCATGTGCAAACATTGTTGCATCCATGAGGATTAAATTTGACCTGCAAGCCCTGCTCAACCATTTGACCAACAGAAACCAGGTTCTTGGTGATGTTTGGGACATCAAATACATCAGACAGGTATTTCTTTTTCCCATCCTGCATAGACAAAGGAATTTTACCAATCTGCACAATAGGATATGCAGTATCATCACCAATCTCCACAAATCCTGGTCTTTCCATTTTCCTTGCATCCTGCATCCATTCTGCATGACCTGTCATGTGGTTTGACGCACCTGAGTCAACATACCACACATCATTGCTTTCTTCTATACTTATCACAGAATTGGTTATGTGCTGCACCATAAACAGATGCTCATTTCTGTCATCACCCTGTCTACTAGAGGATGCATAATTGCCTTGCTCCAATTTTTTAGTCATGATGTCATTTTGCTTTTTATAGTAGTCTTTAACCATATGACCCATTTTACCACAGTAGTAGCATTCAACATTACTGTTCACATTTTGGCCTCTCTGCCATCCACCACGACCTCTTTGGCTCCCCCTGCCTCTAAAGTTACCACGTCCTCCTCCATAGGACTGGTTTTCTTGAATTTGCTGCATATTCTGATTTCTGCCATAGCCTCCAAATCGGCCTGCTCTACCTCTGCCTCTGCCTCTGCCTCTACCTTTACCTCTTCTAGCATTTGAGTAGAAGACAGCTTCTTTTGAAGTTCCTTTTGAAGAAGATGCACCACCATTTCTCTACTGTTCAGAAATTAGAAGAACAATCAACTCCTCAAAATCAGAAAAATTCTCACGGACGGCAATGGATGTCCAGAATTGTGCATAATCATTTCCGAGGATTACCAAAAAGCGAGCGAAGAAAAACGAGCAGCCCCAAATAAGCGAGCAAGATTAAATAGGTTTCAAGCGAGCGAGAACCTCATCCAGCATCTTATTCCTCTCAATATCATTGGAACAATTGATGTGATCATAAGCAAATTAAACATATTCCAACAATGAAGGCATGCCTGAAACTCACAATTAACTTCTCTTTCATCCCATACTATCAATTTGAGTCGTTGTGGAGAGGTAGAGACACAACAATACATAAAATTTGCGATAAAAAAAGCAAACACTACTCATTGAACATCCACACAGCAAGATAATGATAGATCACAATGTAGAATATATGACTGAAAATATGTAAACATGATCATGTGCTACATATACATATAATGTCTTTTATGCTTGCAGAAGATCATCCATACATTCAATCCAAAAACATGGAAATAGAACTAACTATGTCAAAAGAAAAAAAACACATTTTCATCATAAGGATTAATTTTGCTTAGTGAAAATACCTATGTAATCTGGACAATACCATGCTGTAAAAAACTTAGGGAGCCAAAAAAGGATTTTAGCCCTCCATATTTCTATTATGACCAATGTCTGAATGATAGTTCTATCGGAACTAGAAATGAATGCATCTAACCACTATGTTGAGTGCTCATCCAGTATCCTGTAGACTATTATGTTAAACTCAATACGTGACCACAAACTCAAGCATAAGAGGAGCATGATTCAAGTGAAATAATTGGCAAAGACACTCGGTAACTAGTATCCTACTGCATCTAATAGAAAATATGCACCAGGCGTTAACAAGCTTTTATTTCCACCCGTATAAGCAAACTCGTATCTTGTAGTATGAAAAACTTTAAGGAAAACATTGCACTTAATGCATCAGTTAAGCCAGTGACTACTCATCATGCACAATCAAACAATCATCAAGGAAAGTCTAGTCAAGCAAGTTGAAGCAAAAAACCAAATATCTATTCGGATCTATGCCGTGGTGTATCCGCCAACCATGAGTAGCAAAAGAACCTATGAAAAAAGCAAAATAGGGATTATGCCACTCTACCATTATCACTTCCATGCTACAAATAAGGGAATACATAGTCATTTTAGGGTACTTTTAGGGTTCATTCCCAACCACTAAAAAGAGAGCCAATGCTATCTATTTGTATTCATAAAATCTTTATGAACATTATCATGTTCAATATAAGGATAGGAGCTAGCTCAATGGGTAGTCTTAAACAAATATAAATACTATTCAAATTTTAACCTTATGCAAAAGCTTTTTTTTAAACACAAAGTAAAACTTGATTATACATATAGATGGGAATCAGGTCACCATTGTAAGTATGTATTTAGTAATTAAGTTGAAAATATTCCCTTAGAAAAATAGCTCAATCAACATAGTACCCATATTATATATCCAAAATTTACAAGATCTCATTCATACCATTAGATTGTTTTCATCACTTGTCATCAGTACTAACCTCAATTGGCATTATGTATTTGGGTCAAAATAGTTTTTAGTATAGGATATAATGGAGCAATACATTTATGTAATATCTAGTGATCATAGTTTCTAATATAGGATAAAATGGAGCATTGAGTAATGTTGTCATTCAAAAATGATAATATACCTTCCTTGACCATATACAAGTATCATGCATTCATAAAAAAAGTTAGTCATAAACTGTAATATAATGTGCCCATAATGCATGTACATTAAATCTTCACATGTTAGAATGTGAGAAAGGGAATAATTTAACTATGAAATCAGGGATCAATGTAGGAAATGGTCTTCTATGCACACATATATGCTAAGGGTCCATCTAATACAATATTGGAAATTGATGTGAGTATAAGTGTATGCATCCATCGGTGATGTATATGAGTGTATGCATCCATTTGTGATTATATTGTTGTACTAATCCATGGTGCTTTACAGCTTGAGTTGTTTGTAGCACAATTAATCACAACAATTTTGTATTTTTTTAAAGAAAAATGCCATAAACAATTCATGCTGCAAAACACACACAAAAAAATGGCATTTGTAGCATTAATCCAAGCATTTCCTACAAGCAATCTCCATCCCTCCCTTTCCTGGTTACTCTTTCGGCCACCTCCACCCTCTTGTTGCCCTTCAAGACTGCCTCTTGCCTCCTCGCCTCCTTGCTTCCTCACCTCCTCACCTCCTTGCTTCTTTGCCTTCTCACCTCCTTGCATCATGCTTGTTGCTGGCAATTCCAAGGCTATCCCTCCCCTCATTGGTCAGCTCCTCTACTCCTCATTTTGGTGTCTCCAATGAATAGCTTGGGGGTCTTGTTTTTGGAGGGGGGAAGCATAAGAATGGCAACACCTTAATGCGCTGTCATTTTTCGTGCTTTTGCCACCCAAAAACAAGACCTGCAAAGCCCTTGCTTAAGCTTGAATGAGCCTTTTGATTTTGGGCATGTTAAGCCATTTTTTACCATTATGCCCCCAAAATCAAGAGGCTCATTCAAGCTTAAGCAAGGGCTTTGCAAGCATTGCAAGTCCAGTAAATGAAATCAATCGGATTAGGAATTGGCAAACTCAATTTGGGAATGGTCAGAAATACTTTGTCTTTGAATAATGCCTTGGATCATGGGATGGGGTCCCATGAACCTGCTGTCTATGACGATGAATGATTCTGCCCTCGATTAAAGGTGACATGTGTAGTAGTAAAAGGATAGCCCTCATGGAATCTCTAAGGGGTCTTGATTTTGGCCATGATTTGCACATTCTAGCACTTGAGCCATATATCAATTTCCAACACTTGAGGCATATAGTGGCTTTGCCCACGCAACGTTTCCAGTTGTAATCCAAGCATCAAGCAATCTCATATTCTGTATCCAGAGACATCACGAGGGGTAGAGCCTCTTTTTGGTAGTCTCACTAGCAATATGTATTGAAAAAAAATGTATTCAATTATTATATTCTTCCTTGCTATATGAATGCTCTTAATGCATCCAAATTGTAGAACTACTTCAATACTACTTCTTAGTTATATTGTATAATAACCTCCATATGTATGCTCGTGAGACAACAAAAAAGAGACCTGGCAACCCAAAAATGATAGTGCATTGATGCGCTGCCACTTTTGGGCTACTAGGCCTCTTTTTTAATGTTTCCTGAACATAAGAACAAGCACTTATGTTCCTTACCTTTCTTTCCAATGGGGGTCTTGATTTTGGGGGTGTATGCCAAAAATTGATAAACAACATTATTTGATGCATATAGTTTTATTAAATCGATAAAATAAGCATGAAAACATCTAAATTGGCTCTTGCCATTTGATTTGATGTATGACATGACCCCATTTGGATTTGTAATTCCAAAGATATGGGGTCTTACTTTTAGGGCTTGAATGCCTAAAATAGGCAGCGCGCCAATGCGCTGCCTATTTCATACATTTAGGCCTCAAAAATAGGACTCCATGTAGGACCAAATGAGGTCCTACTTTTGAGGCCTAAATGCATGAAATAGGCAGCACATTGACAAGCTACCTATTTCAAGAATTCAGGTCCTAAAAGTAGGACCCCGTATCTTTGGACTTACAAATCCCAATGGGATCATGTCCTATATCAAATCGAACAACAAGAGCCAATTTAGATGGTTTTCATGCCTGATTTCTCCATCAATCAAAACTGTATGCATAAATATATACATCAAGATATGCATCAATATATACATATGTATGTATGCATATATATATATATATATATATATATAGATAGATAGATACATACATACATACATGTGTGTGTATACACACACACACACACACACACACACACACACACATATATATACACATATAGATATATATGTATGTATATACATACATATATACATACTTACATACATACAGCAAAATGGGGGTCTTGATTTTGGGGGGGGTATGCCAAAAATTGATAAACAACATTATTTGATGAATATAGTTTTAGTTGATGGAGAAAATGGACATGAAAACCATCTAAATTGGATCTTGCCATTCAATTTGATATATGACATGACCCCATCGGATATGCAAGTCAAAAGATACGGGGTGCTACTTTTAGGGTCTGAATGCCTAAAATAGGCAACACGTTAACGCGCTGCCTATTTCATGCATTTAGGCCTCAAAAGTAGGACCCCATTGGCAACACAATGGGGTCCTACTTTTGAGGCCTAAATGCATGAAATAGGCAGCGTGTTAACGTGCTGTCTATTTCAGGCATTCAGGCCTTAAAAGTAGGACCCCGTATCTTTGGACTTACAAATCCAAATGGGGTCATGTCATATATCAAATCAAACGGCAAGAGCCAATTTAGATGATTTTCATGTCCATTTTCTCCATATATCAAAATTGTATGCATCAATATATACATCAATATATACAAATATGCATCAACATATACATATATACATACATACATACATATATATATATATATATGTATGTATGTATGTATGTATGTATGTATGTATATGCATATATATACATACATACATACATACAAACATCAAAAGTAAGACCCCATTGGTTTCCCATGTCATGTATTTTGTTGTCTCTTGAGCATAACAACAAGCACTTGTGTTCTTTACCTTTCTTTGCAATGGGGGTCTTGATTTTGGGGGGGTATGCAAAAAATTGATCAACAACATTATTTGATGAATATAGTTTTAGTTGATGGAGAAAATGGACATGAAAACCATCTAAATTGGATCTTGCCGTTTGATTTGATATATGACATGACCCCATTTGGATATGCAAGTCCAAAGATATGGGGTCCTACTTTTAGGGCCTGAATGCCTAAAATAGGCATACAAACATCAAAAGTAAGACCCCATTGGTTTCCCATGTCATGCATTTTGTTGTCTCTTGAGCATAACAACAAGCACTTGTGTTCTTTACCTTTCTTTGCAATGGGGGTCTTGATTTTGGGGGGGTATGCCAAAAATTGATCAACAACATTATTTGATGAATATAGTTTTAGTTGATGGAGAAAATGGACATGAAAACCATCTAAATTGGATCTTGCCGTTTGATTTGATATATGACATGACCCCATTTGGATATGCAAGTCCAAAGATATGGGGTCCTACTTTTAGGGCCTGAATGCCTAAAATAGGCAGCGCGTTAACGGGCTGCCTATTTTAGGCATTCAGGCCCTAAAAGTAGGACCCCATATCTTTGGACTTACAAACCAAATGGGATCATGTCATATATCAAATCAAACGGCAAGAACCAATTTAGATGGTTTTCATGTCCATTTTCTCCATATATCAAAATTGTATGCATCAATATATACATATATGCATCAACATATACATATACATACATACATACACACACACACACACACACACACACACACATACACATATAGATATATATGTATGTATATACATACATATATACATACTTACATACATACAACAAAATTAGACCCCGTTGGTTACCTATTTCATGCATTTTGTTGTCTCATGAGCATAAGAACAAGCACTTGTGTTCCTTACCTTTCTTTGCAATGGGGGTCTTGATTTTGGGGGGGTTATGCCAAAAATTGATAAACAACATTATTTGATGAATATAGTTTTAGTTGATGGAGAAAATGGACATGATAACCATCTAAATTGGATCTTGCCATTCGATTTGATATATGACATGACCCCATTCGGATATGCAAGTCCAAAGATACGGGGTTCTACTTCTAGGGCCTGAATGCCTAAAATAGGAAGCGCGTTCACGCGCTGCCTATTTCATGCATTTAGGCCGCAAAAGTAGGACCCCATTGGCAACCCAATGGGGTCCTACTTTTGCGGCCTAAATGCATGAAATAGGCAGCGCGTGAACGCGCTTCCTATTTTAGGCATTCAGGCCCTAGAAGTAGGACCCCGTATCTTTGGACTTACAAATCCAAATGGGGTCATGTCATATATCAAATCAAACGGCAAGAGCCAATTTAGATGATTTTCATGTCCATTTTCTCCATATATCAAAATTGTATGCATCAACATATACATCGATATATACATATATGCATCAACATATACATACATACATATATATATATATATATATGTATGTATGTATGTATGTATGTACATGCATATATATACATACATACATACATACAAACATCAAAAGTAAGACCCCATTGGTTTCCCATGTCATGCATTTTGTTGTCTCATGAGCATAAGAACAAGCACTTGTGTCTTTACCTTTCTTTGCAATGGGGGTCTTGATTTTGGGGGGGTATGCCAAAAATTGATCAACAACATTATTTGATGAATATAGTTTTAGTTGATGGAGAAAATGGACATGAAAACCATCTAAATTGGATCTTGCCGTTCGATTTGATATATGACATGACCCCATTTGGATATGCAAGTCCAAAGATACGGGGTGCTACTTTTAGGGTCTGAATGCCTAAAATAGGCAGCGCGTTAACGCGCTGCCTATTTCATGCATTTAGGCCTCAAAAGTAGGACCCCATTGTGTTGCCAATGGGGTCCTACTTTTGAGGCCTAAATGCATGAAATAGGCAGCGCGTTAACGCGCTTCCTATTTTAGGCATTCAGGCCCTAAAAGTAGGACCCCGTATCTTTGGACTTACAAATCCAAATGGGGTCATGTCATATATCAAATCAAATGGCAAGAGCCAATTTAGATGATTTTCATGTCCATTTTCTCCATGCATCAAAATTGTATGCATCAACATATACATCAATATATACATATATGCATCAACATATACATACATACATATATATATATATATATATATATGTATGTATGTATGTATGTATGTACATGCATATATATACATACATACATACATACAAACATCAGAAGTAAGACCCCATTGGTTTCCCATGTCATGCATTTTGTTGTCTCATGAGCATAAGAACAAGCACTTGTGTTCTTTACCTTTCTTTGCAATGGGGGTCTTGATTTTGGGGGGGTATGCCAAAAATTGATCAACAACATTATTTGATGAATATAGTTTTAGTTGATGGAGAAAATGGACATAAAAACCATCTAAAGTGGATCTTGCCGTTCGATTTGATATATGACATGACCCCATTTAGATATGCAAGTCCAAAGATACGGGGTACTACTTTTAGGGCCTGAATGCCTAAAATAGGCAGCGCGTTAACGCGCTGTCTATTTCATGCAATTAGGCCTCAAAACTAGGACCCCATTGTGTTGCCAATGGGGTCCTACTTTTGAGGCCTAAATGCATGAAATAGGTAGCGCGTTAACGCGCTACCTATTTTAGGCATTCAGGCCCTAAAAGTAGGACCCCATATCTTTGGACTTACAAATCATGTCATATATCAAATCAAACGACAAGAACCAATTTAGATGGTTTTCATGTCCATTTTTTGCATATATCAAAATTGTATGCATCAATATATACATCAATATATACATATATGCATCAACATATACATATACATATATACATACATACATACATACATACATACATACACACACACACACACATACATACATACATACATACATTTATACATACATACAAACATCAAAAGTAAGACCCCATTGGTTGCCTATGTCATGCATTTTGTTGTCTCATGAGCATAAGAACAAGCACTTGTGTTCCTTACCTTTCTTTGCAATGGGGGTCTTGATTTTGGTGGGGTATGCCAAAAATTGATCAACAACATTATTTGATGCATATAGTTTTAGTAGTTTTAGTACACATACATACATACATACATACATATGTGTGTGTGTGTGTACATACATACATGGATGCATGCATACATACATACATACATACATACATATTGATGCATATAGTTTTACTAGATGGGGAAAATAGGCCCTACTCTGATTTTTGTGGAGAGACACAACTAGACAAATAGAGAAAGTCCAAGGGGTCGCTGGGGACACCTCCCGGCAAATGGAGATGCCTGGTATGCAATTTTAGCACCAATTTTGGGATGTAAGCTGCATAGTCATGTCCAAAAAAAGTTGTCAATTCTTGCATTAAATGTAGGGTGGTGAATATATCCTATTCTGTCATGGGGCTGGAGAAGACGGAGGCAAAAAATTGAACCTCCAAAAAGACTTCTTTTACCAGTCTATGGGGACCGCGGCTCTTACTAGTGTTGAGAGTGGACAAGACAGCTACCGTTGGTGTGATATGGGAATCTCCCAATCTGCAATTTTAGCACCAATTTTGGGATGTAAACTACATAGTCAGGTCCAAAAAAGTTGTGTCAATTCTTGCATTAAATGTAGGGTGATGAATATATCCTATTTCATCAGGGGGCCTGCAGAAGATGGAGGGAAAAAATTGAACCTCCAAAAAGACTTCTTTTACCGGTCTATGGGGCCTAGCTCTTACTAGCATTGAGAGTGGACAAGATAGCTACCGCTGGTGTGATATGGGAATCTCCAAGTCTCAAGTTTTGGGGTACATGAAATTAGATCATGCTAACGGTAACTCTAAGAGGTTCCAAAGGCAGGCAACATTCTTCATCATAGCTAACTCAAATGCAAGGCAGTGAAAATGCCAGGAGAGTTGCTAGGTAGCATTGATTTTGGGAAGGGATATGATGATACTTTGTTGTGTTATGTAGGATATTAATTTCCATTAAATTTGGGACATGTTAGATATAACTTCATAAAATCCTAAGTCATGAAATTAATACATTACAAGTTCAAGCATAAATAATAGTTGTGAAGTTAATGCATTAAATATTCAAGCCTAAAGAAGAATTAATCAAGACCTAATGCACCGTACCAGAGACTTTGGCCTTACCCTCATTCCATAGACTTGCCAATGTAAGGCCAAAATTTTCATTCTTAAGAATATGTGGAAAGACCTTACATTTGGCCCACTTTTGGCGAAAAAATTTCATTCTAAAGAATAGGTGGAGTGAAATTGTGTTTGATAAATACAAATCAATGCTCAAGTTTGGACATTATTAAATAAAGGTATCCTTTTGAAGATATTGGAACACATGAGAGAAATAATATTGAAGATACATGAATTTTTAGACATACTATTAAAGACAAATGAACATATAATGGATGAAATCCTATTGATGATACATGAATTTTCAATAGAACTGTTATTCAAAAGATTTGATGGATTAAATGTAGCTTTAATACATTATCCCTTTTACAAGGGTGTTTGAGTTTAAGGCTTGAAACATAAGAATGAATTTGTGTTGAAGCCTAGTGGTTTGTTAAGGATATGTGAAACTTGAAGTAAAAGTACTTACAATGGAAGGGATTATATCAAGATCCTATTAAGGACATGTGAACATATAGTAGAATAATTCTACATAAAATCAGTGGATCAAACTTAATGGCTCAAAAGCAAAAAGGGATGATGGTGCAACCTAGGGGCTACTCTACGGCACTATGGCAGCAATCTTTGTAGTTACTATCAAAGGTAGTGTAACTTTTTTGTCAAGGAAAGAGACGTGAACCACTCCACATGACCTAGATCTGTATGACCTAGGTTGCACCGACTTGTTTCTTTCATGGATAAAAAGTGACCCTTAGATGCTATAGCACTCCCTTTTTTGGTCCATTATTATAGCACAATTGGGACCTTTTGACCTAATACTAGCTACCCATCAAATATTTGTTGTAGATGTTAGGGGAATTACCAAACTACTAGTGGTAGTTTTATCACCACCATTAGTAATTTTATTTGAGTGTTCCTTAATGGTAGTTCTCCTACTACTACATACAATATTACCAATAGTAGTCCTAATCCCAATGATAGTACACATAATATTATTATGACCGTCCAACTTTAATCATCATTATATCTATGAATGCATATATATAGGTCTATCTATATCTATACCTATTTATTCATCATCCAATACGTTTGCATTTATTTTTGGTGCTTTGCTTACTTTGAAACTAAAGATAATGTGATTTCATTATTGTTTGCATTCTTGTCAAACATGAGGAGCTGGAATGCATAAGAGTTGGGAGGCACATTATAATTTCTGTGCAGATTTGAGCCATTGAATAGCCTATTGAATCTGATTGTTTTCTTTCTTATTAAATCCTTAATTTGGTTATTTCACACCGAACATCGCCATATCAATTCTTTTTTTTGTTTGTTCTAGTAATGTCCTATCGTAGCATAGTCTAGGGTTGATCAAACAAGATAAATGGGTGCTCACATTTAATATATTTTTGAGAGTCAGAGGATAGTGGCTGTAGACTACAAAATCATCACTTTGAATAAATTTGGCAAGATTCTTCTGATAGAAGGAATAATTTCTATTGCACTAAAGATGAAAGAAAATTATCAAAAGGCTGATACAAGGCTCAAAATCACACTGGTGCTACTAGGCTTAATAGTCATAGGCTAGTAGTAGTACTAGTGTATTTACTAAGTAGTGTGCATGCCTCTCCTCATTAAAATTCATAGTCTTCAAAAATATATAATACATAAGTCAAAATATTGTAATTAGTTTTATCATCCTAATGTTGAAACTAACTTAAATTCATAGTCTTCAAAAAGGTATAATACATAAGTCAAAATATTCCAATTAGTTTTATTGTCCTCATGTCGAAACTGACTTTCTGTTCCTTCGTCTCCTATGAGCTTCAAACCTTTAATCCATTAATCTCTCAAATAGTAAGAATGGTCTTGTATTAAGAGACGATGATATCTAAAGTGATCTACAAATACTAAGAATGGTCTTATATTAAGAGGTGATGATATCTCAAGTGTTATACAAACCGTAAGAATGGTTTTGTATTAAAAGGTGATGATATCTCAAGTGTTCTACAAATAGTAAGAATGGTTCAAGTGTTCTACAAAAGTATTAGGTACCTCTTAGTTGCTGAAGGGAAGGAGTGATGATATCTCAAGTGTTCTACAAATAGTAAGAATGGTCTTGTATTAAGAGGTGATGATATCTCAAGTGTTCTACAAATAGTAATAATGGTTTTGTATTAGGAGGTGATGATATCTCAAGTGTTCCATAAAACTATTAGATACCTCTTAGTGGTTGAAGGGAAGGGGTTGGAAGTATGGGCAAAATCTCTAGGAACTACAGGATGGTTGCAAGAACAATTTTGAATGTCATAAATGACACTTGGGTTTTTCAACATACGGGTGAACTATTTTTAAACATTTTCTTTCATGGTTGATAACACTTTTAATAAGAAGAACCATTTTGAATGTCATAAGTGTTGATGCAATCCCATGCTATGAAGTCTACAGACAGTTTTTTTCCCCCACATATGGGTGAAGTGATGTTTACGTTACTAAGTTCAACATATCAAGCAATGCATTTGTTTTGATTATTGAAGGAGATTGATAATAAGACCCATTTCAAATGCAAAAGAATTGTTGTATTAGTAATGGAATCCGCTTTGGAGTGGAAATTCGGTTTCTTTCAAACCACAAACTATTGTTGCATAATGTGAGTATGGTTCCAATTGGAAGTTAAGGTAGACTATAATTCGCAATATTGGTATAGTTACACATAGTAACGTAAGTTTTATTTTCAACCATCTTCCCAAATAGTGGTTTCCACAAAGCTATGTTGAATACCTCGATAAGGAAATTGTGGAAAAGCTCGCTCGCTTTTTTGGGCCTGCTCGCTTTTCCTCGCTCGCTCTATCGACTGCCTCATCATTTCCTAGACCATTCAAGGTCAGAGAAACTAAATCATCTTCCACTGGCGACCCAATAGAAGCAAGTGCATTTGCAATCTTCTTCACCTTCATGTGGTAGTCATAAATGCTCATATTTTCTCTCTGCACATTATGCAACTCCTGCTTGAGCTGCATTTTCCTGGCTTGTGTATTTGTGCTATACATTTTTCTCAAAGTATCCCACACCTCCTTCGACGTGCTTGCATCCTAAATATGCACAATCATAGAATCTAAAATACTGATAGACAGCTAGTACATAACTTTTCGCTCTCTCATGCTAGCCTTTAAATGCCTACAACTCCTATTGATTGGGAACATTAGGAATAACTGGTTCTTGTTTAACTCGAGTAATGAACTCCCAATAGCCTTTTCCCTTAAGGAAATTCATCATTCTAAACTTCCATGGTTGGAAGTTATTCTTGTTAAGCTTTTCAGTGACAATCTATGAAAGAGCATCAGACGCCATTACAGAACACTGCAAAATATTCTGTCACTATAAAAAAACACAACTTCTACCTCACAAGGGCAAATCTGCAAAACTAACAAAAGTGGTATATGACCACATAGTCACTTCTTAGTAATGATTATGCATCAATAGCAATAAGAATGATTCTATCACTCCCAATATCTCTACGCACAGGCATATGATGTAATTTCTACAACTTTTGACCGACTTGCAGAACAGTGGTTGCACAGCAAAAATAGGGCACTTTTCATAGTGCCTGCGGAAAACTTTCGCCACCAAAATGGGCCCCGAAATGACCTCGAATTAAAAAAATGATGTCATCGAGGGTGACATAAATGCACAATTGTCACCTTGGCATATCACGAGTGGAGCTTAATACCTCAACATGCAATCCCTCCATACGGTCTAATCCGTCTACAAAACTCCTTACTCTGCAGCTAGCTATTGTCAAATTTGAACTGTATATCAAGAGACCTTCCAGCTAATAAAGGGATGGAGAACGACCACCATAATGGGGCATGATAAAAAATCCCTGAACTAGTAATGAGACCACCCCCTATCAGGGGTTTCATCCACCAACCCTCATTCGAGCAGTACAATCTATCAAAGTGGCCAGCTCTAAATTCCTCCCTTCTTCTTCAATTGTTCCACATAAAGCCTGACAACCCCTCAAGATCAATCTCAAAACAATCAGACAAGCCCCATGTCAGGCATAAGGATTCCCACGCATCTCGGTCCTTCCCCACAACATTAGCTTTGGTATGTGACCGATCATGAGCACCCACAGTCATATTCTAGTCACCAACCAAGTAACCAGTAGGCATCAAAAAACTCATCCATGAGGGAATTCCAACAACTAGTGCATAGCCCAGTGGAGTGGGGTGCATACATGCTCACCACAAAAAATGAAAACCCTTTCATGGAGATCCTAGCGGCTATGAACCACCCCAGTGAATTACGAAACAATTCCTGCATTGAGAGAGAATTACGGACCACAATCGCTGTACCGCCCTTGCCTCTGAATGGATAGTTAACCACAATAGCAAAGTTGGCCTACCTAAACGAAAGCCAAAGGAAGTCATCCTCACCACATTTACATTCTTGTAAGAGCACCACATCTGGTCTCCTTCGATTAATCAAATCTAAGCAGCACTTTTGTTTCAATCTACTACAACAACCTCTTAAATTCCATAAAATTACCTTGATTTTCCCCAACTGTTTACTCCTTTCACTAGGTGAAGGCTTTGACGGCATCTCGGAGGTATAGGAAACGATTCTCTTTACCTGACAACTAGCTTCTTGCCACTTCCTTAAGACACTTTGGAAGTGCTCTTGTCGACCCCTTCGCCTTAGTCTCAGTTGCACAATTCCTATTTTGGATTTTCAGTAGTCTTCTATGGTGGTTTGCATTCGGGAGATACTCGTCTTGTCTCTCAGCGTCATTCCCCTCTCCGGACGAGCCTCCTGCCTAAGCACACTTTCTCTATTCATTAGGGTCTTAAACCATTTGGAGGTTGACGACCTACTCCCCCGTCAAGCTCCTCTGCGGGTCCTCAAAACCAATGACTAGCATCTAAGTTGAACTCTATTAACCACCCTCTTGATGCTTCCCAAGCTCGACTGCACCATCACTTGTTTGGGTTTCCATCATCTTTCCCTTATCAATCGGAGGACCCCCTTGGGAAGAACAGCTGACTTACCTTTCTTGGTAACTAGCTTCCAAGGGTAGACCAGGCTCGCAGTAAGTAAACTTTGAGCGGCCTCTATCGAAGGAGCCGCCTGCATCGTCTGCACAGCTTTTGAAGGTGCCAATTGCTTACCATGCCTAACAGTGGCCTCCTCTGCTCCCACCAACTTTTCCACGGGAGACTCTGAGGAGGGAACTCCAATCCTAACTTGTTGGGAACCAGCGACTTCTCTTGCTTCCCCATCCACCGGACCTTCCGCCAACTTCATATTCTCATCCTTCTTAGGGCACTCTCTTGCAAAATGCCCTGTTTCCTTGCAAATGTAGCACACGTCTGGAGATGGCTTGAAGCGAACACATTGATGAAACACTCCACCAACACGGATAAAGTCAGGGGGCTTCTAACTTCTATCCCACATAACCCACGCTTTCCACAGACCCGTATCTCTCCTCGGAGGGGGTGACGCCTACAGAACCCTTCCCAACAAAGAGGCAATCCATTGGACAGCTTCTCTCAGCCAAGTTGGACGTCCCAGGAATTCAACCCAAACCGAGCACTCGTGGAACAAAAGTCCCTTCCTTTAAGTTTCCCTGGCTCTCCACTCCACTTCCTGCTTAAGCAAGGCTTCCACCTCCGCATCCGACAACGGAGAAAACCCTCCTTGGGGGGAATACTAGAAAGGGCCTCAGCATACGAGCGAGCCTCCTCAGGTTTTGCATGCAACTCATTGGGGCAGGAGATCTTGGGACCGGCGGTCTCAAATCTCACGTTTGATTCCTTGTCCCCTCCATCAGGTAGTGGCTGGTTTAGTTCAGTAGTCTTGTCGTTCATCTGCACCTCCTTTGAACCCTCAGACATATCGCAACGACGTCTCTTCAGCCCTCTCTCAACCCAAGCATGACCTTTCCCTGATAATGCAATGCACATTCATAAGGGGAACCTCATCTCTCAAATCCCTACCCTTTGTTTTTTTAGCTTAAAAACTTATAAGTTCCACCACTCTTGAACATGCAACACTCATCCTTACGGGCTCAACTAAAAAGAACACTCCACTAGTTTAATGAAAATTTACTCTCCACTAGTGCATTTTTTGCTCTTGTGACTTTATATATGTGTGTGTGTGTGTGTGTGTGTGTGTGTGTGTGTGTGTGTGTGTGTATATATATATATATATATATATATATATACATATATATATAAAATCTTAACATTAGCAAGGCATTTATAAAATTTTCTTGTACTTACACTCATATATATATATATATATAGACTGGCCTTCATGTTACTTCTTTCCCTTTTATTTATTCTTTAACTGTTTAATCTTGCTAGTTATTTTTTAATTCATGTAATTTCTTTTTCTATTACTTAATGTTCACTTTTTAAGTCCCCCTATGAGTGGCCCCCTTATTCCCCTAAAATTAGATATCCCTATAGCCCTCTATGAAATTATATTATCCCTACTTGTGTGTATAATTGACCCAAGTTTAGTTCAATGCTTATATATATATCTATGTCTCTATATATATAGATATAGAGAGATATTTATTGATATACATAGTTATAAACATTTAGTGGTCTCTTGTTCTTTTATTGTGAGATTTTGATTTTTTCGCTTATTAATTTACTATATATGTATAAAATGTCTCTATATGAATAAATTTATTCTTTTTCTAGATTAATTAGTTCATTAGGTTATCCTCCCTTGCATTCAGATATAACTAGATTTGTTGCATGTAATTGGAGCATTTTTTTCATACACTCATACCCATAATTCACATATATATACCCTCTTTCTAATGTTATGTAATTTATTTCCTTCGATGAGTAATAGTAATAATTTCCTTAATATTCCATTTTATTTATTGCTATTTTGCATTATGGGTGCGGACTACTCCCTATTTACAATAAGTTCCATTAATATTTTTTTCATTTATAAGGGTGTGGAATACCCACCTTGTGTATTCCTTTAAAAAAAGAAAAGAATCTAATTATCTCTTGTATGGATGTGGGATCCTCCCTTGATAATTTTAACTTTTATGCCCCTTCTTGTTTAAATCTTTATAGAATCTTGATAGGTGTCTTGTTTTGTGGTACAAGCGATAACAAGCTGAGGTTTACATATGTTACCTATCTTCCCTCACAAAACTATGATGTTGTAACACATTGTTTTGTCTGGATGGTGGCAACAAGTAAGTGGACCCTGACCTCGGAGCCTAGACTACATGATGGATTCGACATTTTTGTACTAATTCTTTGCTTAAAATTTGTAAACTCAATATAAAGAAATATTCTTTCATCAATCCTCCTATTTTCTTTATTAAGAAAAGCTTTGGATTGCAATATTGTCAAAGGATACTTCAATTAGGTTTATTTTATTTATTTATATTTTTCCAACCAGTCCTGTTTATAATTATCCAAATGATTGAATTAATCGTATGGTTCATTTATTGATGGGATTATTAAATCTAAACACACATACACACACGCTGTGCGCACAGAGAGAGAGAGAGAGAGAGAGAGAGAGAGAGAGAGAGAGAGAGAGAGAGAGAGCTATGCCTATTTGCAATCAAGTCGAGAGCCCCCTATTTATGAATAAAACTTAGCATTCCTTCATCATTTATTTCTCTAATGCTCACTCGACTTTATGTCTTCATATGTTTATGACCATAGCACAACAAAGTTTAGTATATTGTTGCTTTCCTCTCTCTCTCTCTCTCTCTCGTAGTCGCGGCAGCGGCACTCTCTCCCTACCTCTCCATTCTCTCTCTCTCTCTCTCTCGTGCACGTGCTGCCACGGCAACGGCTTGAAAAACGTCCACCTTTGGTACTCTAGTTACACACATCAAGGATTGGATCAATTACTTGTGGAACTGTGGTACCAATTTCAATAAACGCTTCAGAGAAGTTTGGATTGGTGCTGATTTTAGAGTGACCCGCAGAGACAGGGATCCTTCCCCAACCCATAGTGGTCCCTATGCTACATCTTATTAGTTTGGGAGCTGATACCGACTCTGGTTGAGTTCCTTCTTTGAACGATTCCACCCTTTGTCATCCCACCGCTCCTTGAACTGGCAATTGGAGTAGTGCGGTCGCCTTTTCGGATGTGCCCCACACCACTTTTCTAGACCGGGTTACGATATTAACCTTTGGTGTGAGTTTTGGATCATCATCCACGATCGTGACCATAGATGTGCTTGGCATTCTCCAACCCATCTTTTGCCATTCCAGCTTCTATCGGTTGTAATCTTGGGCTTCCGAGAGCACTCGTTCCTCTAATGTCCCTCTTCCAAGCTAAATAAGAAATTCTTCGATCAATTGCCACTGCGAATGCCACCTCCTCGATCGCGACGACGGCCTCCTCTGCCATCGCCACCTATGGAGTAGAATGGTCCTGGGGCTCTACATTTCCCGATTATTGTACATAGATATTAAGAGGCTCCTGGATCATTAGCCACATGGGCTAGCCATTGCGTCTGCCCTTGTGCTCTCTGACCTCATCCATTGTATTGAAAATTGGATGTTGTGTGCTTGTTGGTCATACAGATGCACATCATTTCTCATTGTAAGCACATTCTGTCTCTGAGTGACCAATTGATGCACAAGAGTTCCATTCTTCCTTTGTCCAATGAGTGTCCTCCAAATGCCGTAGAGCTTCTTTTTCCTCCCTTGGAGGAGTTCTTGGGATTCTTCTCTTCCTCGGCTTCCGACTCCTCACTCTGCTGTTTTTGGATTTACTTTTACCTTTTGACATCTTGCGATGCTTAGTTATCCATCCCTGAAGTGTCCCGTCTGCACGGATCGCTTGTGCTACCACATCATTTAGTGGCATGGTCACTTTATCCACAGTCGCCACCGCCGTCCGCACATCTTTGGCCATCCCGACAATGAAGTACTCATTCAACACTTCTACCATAGGTTGCTGGTCTTGGGGAATGCATTGTAGAAGTTGGCAGAACGGAGCCACATAGTCTTTCACTTCTCGATCACCCCGCTCTAATCCCTCTAGAATCTGTGGAATCGTTTTCTCCGTACAAAACCACCTCAAGAATGTGATTCTGTCAGCATCATAGGTTGTGAAGTAGTCTGCAACGTACTCCGCCAGCCATCATGACGCCTGGATAAGTCTCATCTCTGTCCCATCCAATAAATGCTTTGTCTCCCCTCCAGAGTGGACTCAAATACTGTCTCCTTGTGCGTGACATCCACCACACCTGGCATGTTGAGAGCATAAATTTTGTCGAACTGTTGGACATGTGGTGTAGTTGACATTCGCTACCGCCGCCATTGGAACCGCGATGGTGCTGTCAAAGATTGCGGAGTTTGGAACAGGGCTCTTGCCACCGACCACGCTTGCCTCGCGATTGGTGAGGAAAGTTCACTCAGTACTCTCCGCCCACTCGGAACAAGACGCAAAGCAGAACCGAACGAGAACTTCGCCTTGCGCTTGGCAGAGTGACCTCACCACTTCCTACGAGGTTCTCCGCGGGGTTCTCCAGCATCTGCTAAACATCTCCCTGCTCTGGAAGATCTCCGCCACCACAGTGAAAATGGTCCGTCTAGGCTGCCGAGGGAGCATCGTTTTGGAACCAAAGGTTGTGGAGGTCCTTGCAATCATGTTCGCATACATGCTTCGGGTCTGTTCCGACAATCGGCCGAACAAAAGTTGGATCTCCACACACGAGTGCCAAATCTGCCAAATCAACACACTGACTAGGCGCAAATCACCAAACGAATCCTCTCGCAGGTTGGTCTTGTAAGAGAAGAGCTCCGTTTGCATCTCATGGATCAGCTGTCGCTTACGAAAGATGCTCGCTTGCAATTTGGCTACAGAACCCACAGGTCGTGTGGCAGATTCAAATGCCGTACCAGTCTGCACGGGACTACGCACACACCCTGCATATGGATAATTGGTAAAATTATCGTTGCCAATGTGTAACGCGCCTAGATGAGAGAAGCTACGGGATACACAGAAGCCATACTCATGCGAATAGGAAATACTCAGAGAAAAAAGAAAACTGAAAGAGACACGTCTATGTTAATACTCGAATGCATGAAAGAGATGCTGGTCGTATGAAATACAACGTGCGGTTGCAACCGCTATATCCGCGCATGCGATTGTGGGTACTTGCACACGCTAACTCTGCGCACACTATGAATGCCTTAACAGCTTTTCCGCATCCCATTGGTCTATCGAGCACTCAACGTGCATGGATGCACCACGGTAGGATAGACCCATGCAATGTTTCAAAAAGAAAATCGGCACTGCCCTAGTCCTAAATAATCCCACATGGAAGGAGAAGAGATTAACGAGCACAGTGGGAGGGTGTAGGAAGAAGACAAGCACCTGGGCAGGTTCCATCCCATTTTGAAGGAAATAACGACTGTCTGGTATAGGGGACTATGTCAGGCCACGCCAGTTCTATTCCCACCCCGCTGTTCAGTAGTCCGCTACTCTCTGGGTGTTTGCAAGGCTCATGTTTTGAGGCTCCTCGGATCGCCTTGGCTCCGGTTATGGATGGAGCTCTTCAAGCAAGGTTTGTGAAGAGTATCCGGTTGACAACGGTTTTGAGTGAATACCTCGATCCTCGCTCTTTTGCTTCGGGTGCCGTTTAGGGTCGCAAAGATTGAATTCCATGTATTTCGTCGTCCATCCTGGGAACTGGGAGTATTGATTACTCCTGAGTCCTAGTGGACAGGTGTTTTCACCACAAGTGTGGTTACATGTCCACGATCTTTACTTAAGGCTAACTTAGCCCTTCATGCCATTTTTGTCAAGTATTACTATCTATACATCAGTATTGGCGAGGGGTTCGATAATGTGATCCATTATATGTCCATACCTCTTCTTGTAAGAGGATCATACCGTATTGGATTTTGTGGAAATCCCTCCCCTTATTTCATTCCAACGTAAATGCAGTTCCAATGCCCTTCCAAATTTATCCTTTTGTATATATACTCTCATGTTCATTAGGGTCCTTCTAGGGGATATGGACATCCCTCTTTCTCCTTACCAATTAGGAGTGGCTGCTCTTATACCTTCCGCGTAATGTAAATCCCCATAAGCCTTAGGCGTATCCTAAGGCCAACAATGGGTTCCCAACCCATTACAAAATCATTAGTCAAGTATTTAGAGTTAATAATTCAACCACATCCCTCCATCCATTCTTAGAACCGAATCCTTATCATCATATAAACTATACTATCAAACATGTAGTGGCTTTGTTATTGCTAAATCCATAGCGATGCGTGCTACTTCAAGAGAAGCATGTGTGTGTGTGTGTATAGAAAAGTGAGAGAGAGAGAGAGAGAGAGAGAGAGAGAGAGAGTTTATTAAAGTCTTCGGAACAGAGAGAGAGAGAGAGAGAGAGTTTATTAAAGTCTTCGGAAGACCGATGGGTCTATGAGACTGTGAGAATCCTGACACATACAAACTGTGAGGGTGGAGCTACTAAACGAGCATCCACACCACAGCAAAATGCAAAAAGCTAGTGCTAAGTACTACATAGTCATGTCAAAGTGATCGACTACACATCAATGTCATCATCATCATCATCATCAGGTCATCCAAGTGGATGAGACAACGGAAGCATGAAATCGACGATAAAGTGTTGTCAGTTGCACGAGAGAGAGAGAGAGAGAGAGAGAGAGAGAGAGAGAGGAGGGGGGAGGGGAGGGAAGCGGAAGAGAGGGAGGGAGGGATAGAGTTTGTGTGTGTACATCCAAAAACCCTGGAACTCGCTGGCAAAGGAAAGGGCAAGCCTAACGGTGGCAAGTCCAAAAAATACTACTCTGATGACGAGGATACTTCCAAGAGGAAGCAGAAGAAAAAGCACTTCTATTGTGACACGCCAAGCCATTTTGCAAAGGACTGGAGAAAGAATAAGGCGAATCAGAAAAACAAGAGGAAGGAGTCCGACTCAGATTCAAAGGGTGATACAAAGGCCAAAGCAAATGTGGTAATCAAAGAGTTGTTCCTGGTGACATCTCTGTGTGTTACTGAGATCAGATATGTTGACCTAGAAACCACATTGAGGATGTCTAGCATTGAGATGTGGGTCAACGAGGAGTCCGAGACCTTTGTGAAGGTGACGGACAGCATGTAGTGCTTGGTATCTTCCAGGTGCATGGTTGTTGACACTGACACGAGGGTGGATTCCATGGAGTGCCCTGGGGTCTCATGTTCAGATGGATGTTGTACTTCAGAAGGGGACAGTACAGGATTACATAGGCTATTGGTGTGTGTCTCGATGAGGTGCATGGTTTGCTTTCAGAGCAAGCACACAAGCAATATGATGATCTAGTATGTACTTGATGTTCTTCATTTGAGCCTTTATAGCATGTTGTGGAGAGACTCTGCACTTCATTTGTCTCAAGTAATGCGAGATTGGAAAGAATGGGCCTTCTTTGAAGGCAGAAGGGAAAGTGTCACCACAATGTAAATATCCTAAGTCAAAGTATAGTTGACCATTTATTTGATCATAATTAAAGAGTTTTCCATCTGGGTTAATTATGGTCAAAAGAGTTTTTCTATTGGTCAAAGAATTGACTACGGTCAAAGATACTTGACTTCAGTCAAGTAAGCCTGATTTTGGTTAGGAAGACTTGGTTTATATCAAGAAGGTTAACTGTGGTTAACCAAGATGTGCCAACTTCGGTTGGACAGACTTGACTATAATTAAGGCACCTCGACCTTTGGTCAAAGCCCCTTAATTATAATCAAGAGCGTTGACTCCGATCAACCAGAAAATAAATATATTTATATATTTGTTATGTGTGCACATGTGTTCAGTGGGGACGCCCACCGTGACTAGAATTAGTCCACAGTCACTACTACACACGCATCCTATTGCGACGTTTACGTACCGACGATTAGCGCCCGCTTAGCGTTAATCGTCGGTATAAAAATCGGGTGTCGTAAATCGTCGCTATATAGCGACTTTTAAGAAGCGTCGCTATATAGCGACGTTAGTAATAGTCGCTATATAGCGACTATGAAAGGTCGCTATATAGCGACTTCTACTAAAGTCGCTATATAGCGACTTTTAAAGGTCGCTATATAGCGACACTGAGACTATATTATAGCAACGTTTTACAGAGAGGTTTTTTTTTTTTTTAAAGTCTTAAAATTTATTTTCTTCCAATGACAAAATTTTTTAAATTTTCATACATGTTTGAGCTCATAGAGAAATAAAAAATGAGAGCATGTACATCAAGCCTTTGAAGCTCATATATTCATGTCCAAGTTGGAGATGAGAAAAATCAAATTAAATAAGAGCATTTACATCAACTGTTTCATCTTGAGCCAAGTCTAAGGCGCCAAGTAAGTCTATCTCCAACTCTATACCGAGTTGATCTCCTATATCATCATCGTACTCTAGCATCGTACGTTCACCTAAAAGTATTTGATCATCTTCTTCAATTAAGCTTAAGTGTGGTGATCGATCTTGACGATTGTTGTCTTCCTCGTCAATATCGTGATCTCCATCCTCCTCCCGTGCGATGTCATTATGCGCATCTTCCTCTTGCCTCATATGGTGATCTACATCTTCTTCGCTAGATTCATCAATTGGATCCGGATTTGGTAGTGGCATCTCCATATCCACATCTCGATCTTCAAAAATCTGCTTACTTCGTGGCGCAACTTGGATCACGTACGACCATCTTGGATCAGAACGATCCGGATGAAAAACCACCTATATTGAAGATGAAAAATCACGTGCCAAATGTCGTCAATTATATATATATATCAATGGACTTAAAAAACGAAAGCTTCGACTAATTAAATCATTAGTATGCACCTGCTCACAGTGCTCGGGAAGAACAAAAGTATCACTTTCATCGGTCCAATGTTTGGTGGAGTCTATTGCAAAGAGACCGCTACCATCTTTTCTCACAGTTGCATGGGGACCGTTGTAAGTAGTTCTAAACCATTTTACATCAAGAATGAAAATAGTAAATCGTCTGAAATCAATTTCATAGATGTCGCGTATGGTTCCACAATAATCCAACTGTGAGGAGAGAAGATTGGTATCCGAAGCACTTGCTCGGCTATCTTGTGTGAAGTTAGCCATGACTCCACAATCATACGTGACTCTCTTTGAATCGATGCGTTCTATGCGAAAATGTCGTCCATATGACCATAATGCACTGTACTTTTTGTACTGTAAAAGAGCATCATTAAAACAATGAAGATGCACCTATTTTATAGCATATATTGCCACAAATAATTACTTAATTACATCAAGAGATAAGAAACTTACATGCACCATACATCCAGATGATAACTCCCGCTCGCGCTCGTTTATTGTCTCTCCATCACGTTCGGCTTTACGTATAGCTAGTTGTAGCCAATCAAGTGACATGTGAGTAGGGAGAAGAGCCAGATCTCGTGGATATGGTTGTGATCGCCTGTACATTACTCTGAATCTCGTCCTTGCATTTATTCTTTCTGCTTTGGCCACTTCATATCTCTCAATCCACTTCTGCATCTCAGGGCTATTGAGGATACAAAACTTATTGAATTTCTCCATTTGCTCTTCGCTCATCTTTCTTTCAATCCCTTTTCCTTGGGGGACCTCGCCAATGATGCGATCATCATCCTTGTTGTGCCAAGCTTGCGGCATATCAGGATCCGTGGATGCAAGAAACTCTGTGATATATACTAATGACTCTTGCACAAGCCATCCCTCTGCCATGCTTGCTTCTGGTCTTGCTCTTTGTCTTACAAACCCCTTTAAAGTTTTCATAAACCGCTCGAGAAAAAACATCCATCGATTATGAACGGTACCTGCTATAGCCACCTCATCAACTATGTGCACAAGCAAGTGGACTTGAGTTGTCATAATGCTTGAGGGAAAGTGCTTCTCAAGCAAGCATACGGCTTCGATGGATTCCACCCTAGCCTTCTCGATGCTCGATATAGAGATCTCTTTTTGAGATATCCACCTATTTCACATGTCCATGCATATGTAAGATATTTGAGATATCCACCTATTTCACATGTCCATGAAGAAAATAGATAATGCGAATTGATAGTAAGCATACCTCACAATACCACAGATCTTGAATATAGCATTTCTAACATCTTCTTGTAAGCACCCTTTTATTGTAATTGGAAGGATGAACTATCAAAGCAACAATGAAATCATGTCAACAATATAACATAATAATAATTACGCTAATGCATCACTATTATCGGTACACTAATTCTACTTAGAATACCTGTAAGACCTTGTGCCAATCATGGGACTTGAGGCCACTAAGCTTATTGTCCTTTGAAAATGCTCCTTTCAAGCAACGCATGTACCCTGTCGGTGTTTGAAAAGAGGCAATGTCTGCCTTGATCGCTGCCTCCTCCCTCGTAGAGAGGATCCACGTTGCTTTCGGGAGGACAACTTTTCCTGAAGCATGCACTTGGGGCCACAAACGAGACATCCTATTCATAGCACGCAAGTCTTCTCGCACTCCTCTCGAGTCCTTGGAACCAACCAAGTGTGCCCAAATGGTAGCCCCCACATTCTTAAAGATATGCATGGGATCCAAGAGATGATTGATTTGTAACTGACCCCAATAAGGAAGCTCGTGAAAGATCGATAGCCTCTTCATACCAAGAGGAGGTTCCTCTCCATTCTCCCTCCAAGCTTGAATCCAATCACTTGCTTTTAAATATGATGGTGGTGGATCAAGCTGACCTCCACGTGCGAGATGGTCGAGCGGAAGGTATCGAGCATGACCTTCATAAACATTTTTCCTCATGTGTTTGGAGTAGCGTGCAAGCGATTTCAGAGCGGGTCCACAAACAGGACAAGCATGGTACCCACTTGTAGCAAGCCCTGCACGCGTGCATGAATATGTTAGTACAAGACATGCGTGCAAAAGAGAGTAAAAAAAGCATAATCCCTCATTGTACATGTAAAGACATAACCACGTACCTGCGCACTCTCCATATCCTGGGTAGTCATGCATGGTCCACATCAAGATACCCCTGACGGAAATATCATTGGTATGCCTAGGAGCTCTGGAAATATCAAAGACCTGCACTCCTCTCCATAATATCTGTAACTCCTCTATCAAAGGTGCCATGTACACGTCCATGTTTCTTGCCTTGTACTTTCCTGGCACAAGTAGTGCAAGCATGAGGTGTCCCTTTTTTATTGTTAGCCATGGTGGGATATTGTAATTCACCACGACTATGGGCCATGTCGACCAAGATGTCGAGCGTAACCCGAAAGGATTCACGCCGTCCATGGCTAGCCCAAGATGTAAGTTGCGTGGCTCTCTCGCAAAGTCCGGCCACTGATTATCTATGTGCTTCCAAGCCGCACAATCTGCGGGAATCCTCAATGTGTGATCAGTGGACCGATGAGATGCATGCCATGTCATCAACTCCGCTATGGATTTGCATCGAAACATGTGTTGTATTCTTGCAATGATGGGAAAGTGTCTTAAGACCTTTACCGGTATCCTCTCACCCTGCAAGTCATCTCTATATCGTTGTTCCCCACACTTTGGACAACTAGCCAAATCTCCATGCTCACGACGAAAGAGAATACAATCATTACGGCAAGCATGGATGGTATCATAATCCATACCCACCATTGTTAGCATCTTTTTCGCTTCATCTCTTGATGCGGGCATGGTATTTGGTGCAGGCAACATCTTTTGGAGCAACCTATGACAAAGACACTATCCAAATGATGATTCTCAAAACAAACAATATCCAAATAATGAGTCAATCAAATTAATGCAAGGGCTAACCTCATTAAGGTCGAGACACTTGTATCCGACCACCCATACTGTACTTGTAGATTCAAGATTGAGAGACAAGCACGTAGTTTAGACATCCTGGCACCCTCGTACAATTGTGTTGATTGCAACTCTCGCATTTTCACCTCAGACTCTGACATCACGTGTACGTGGGATGTAGTGCCCCTAAAAATGGAATCCATCATGTCGACCATACCCTCGTCGTCATCTGGGAGACTATAGTCTTGTTGAAAGTGAGAAGGTATATGTGTACCCTCGTCACCCTCGTCATCCTGTCATAAGCTCATTCGTGTAAATAGAAGATCTTCTAATTCCGGGTATACAATAAGATTGCGAACTTAAATAGCTTTGACTTACCGATGATCCATCAACATGTGCAACACCAACGGGGGGTACTGGTTCCGGCTCCTCCCCATACATCCGCAAGTGGCGCATGATAATACGACGTTGATGTCGTACTTCTCGCTTGCAATGAGTGCAATGACAATATAACCTCTCCGTAAGCCACTTCGTGCTCCCGGGCGTTGGCGCATCATCGGATGAGCTTCCACTCGTCCCTTCCATCTACACTTATAAAACCAAAACATAAGCATGAAGAGGAGATGTACACAATTATGAGCATAGCATGTTTAATTTGAGCTTCTCTTGAGGCTATATAAAAAGAATGACATCGCTATATAGTAAGGATTGAAACAAAAAATCCTATATAGTAAGGCTATGTAGTAAGAGGAGATATTGACAATTATAGGCATAGCATGTTTGAGTCACAAGAGGCCTCATTAAAAAACAAACAGTAAGCGTCGCTATATAGCGACGCTCTGTTCCGTCGTTATATAGCGACGTTTTTAATTGAAAGCGTCGCTATATAGCGACGTTTTCAATTAAAAACATCGCTATATAGCGACGAATAAGCGTCGCTATATAGCGACGCTGTGGGTTAAAACCCGAAACGGCGAAACCCGCGGCGTTTTGCTCAAAGCTTTCCTAATCTCTAAACTAAGCTCTCCAAAATCTCCTCCCACCTATTTTCACTGACCTCCCATCTATTCGAAGCAACCTCCTACCCTATTTCCCACTCCTCACCCTCCTCCTACCTCTTGTGCACCCTCTCTCTCCTCTTTCCCTCTTTGGTTTCCAGAAAGAAAGTTCTTCAAAAGGTGAGTTTTTTTCAACAATGTAGGTTGTTTGTTTGTTAGCTTTGGTTTTGTGAGTGTTTCTACTTGTATTGCTAAAGTTTTAAACTAGTTTTCATGCTTGATTAGAAAGGATTCAAACAAAAAACGAAATTTCAAGAAAGAAAGAAAGAAACTCACCTCTTCTTTCTGTATTTCTCTTCCTTCTCTTCCTTCTCTTCTCCTCAATCTCCTCCTTTCCTTGTCTCCTCAATCTTCTCTTTCCTTGTCTCCTTTCAAGAAGTTGCTTTTGTGATCTCCTCTTTCCACTAACATCTTATTTGAAAAAATGGGTTGTTTTCTCTCTTTTGTAGGGCCAGTCCACTACACCGAGCGGGACATAGTCTCTCTTTTGTGGGCCCAGTCCACTACACCGAGCGGGACATACTTTTACAGGTAAGTGCTTCCTCTTCTTTCCATTTAAGCTTTTTGTTATTTGCATTTGCCTGCAGCTAGCGCCTTAAGCGCTAGCTGCAGTGATGGGCGTAGGAACCCTCTCTTCCCCCTTCTCTTTTTCTCATTTTCCCCCTTCTCTTTTTTCCCTCTTCTCTTATTCTCTCTTTCCCCCTCTCTCTTTTCCCTTCTCTCTTTCCTTTCCCCCTTATTCTCTATTTCCGCATCCCTCTTATTCTCTTATGCTTATGCTTCTCTCATTCCGCATAAGCTCCTCCTCTATTTCCGCATGAGCATAAGCATGAGCTTATGCTTATGCTTATGCATAAGCATAAGCATAAGCATAAGCTCATGCTTATGCTCATTCATGAGCATGAGCTTATGCGTAAGTTTCCGCAAGAGCTTATGCGGAAATAGAGAATGAGAGAAGCATATGCTTCTCTCATTCTCTTTTTCCGCATAAGCTCCTTCTCTCATTCCGCATAAGCTCCTTCTCTATTTCCGCATGAGCATAAGCATGAGCTTATGCTTATGCTTATGCTTAAGCTAAGCTCATGCTTATGCTCATGCGGAAATAGAGAAGGAGCTTATGCGGAATGAGAGAAGGAGCTTGTCATGAGCTTATGCGCAAGTTTCCGCAAGAGCTTATGCGCAAGTTTCCGCAAGTGCTCCTTCTCTTTTTCCGCATAAGCTCTTTCTCTCATTCCGCATAAGCTCCTTCTCTATTTCCGCATGAGCATAAGCATGAGCTTATGCTTATGCTTATGCATAAGCATAAGCATAAGCTCATGCTTATGCTCATTCATGAGCATGAGCTTATGCGTAAGTTTCCGCAAGAGCTTATCCGCAAGTTTCCGCAAGTGCTCCTTCTCTTTTTCCGCATAAGCTCCCTCTCTTTTTCCGCATGAGCATAAGCATGAGCTTATGCTTATGCTTATGCATAAGCATAAGCATAAGCTCATGCTTATGCTCATTCTTCCGCATGAGCTTATGCGTAAGTTTCCGCAAGAGCTTATGCGGAAATAGAGAATGAGAGAAGCATATGCTTCTCTCATTCTCTTTTTCCGCATAAGCTCCTTCTCTCATTCCGCATAAGCTCCTTCTCTATTTCCGCATGAGCATAAGCATGAGCTTATGCTTATGCTTATGCATAAGCATAAGCATAAGCTCATGCTTATGCTCATTCATGAGCATGAGCTTATGCGTAAGTTTCCGCAAGAGCTTATCCGCAAGTTTCCGCAAGTGCTCCTTCTCTTTTTCCGCATAAGCTCCCTCTCTTTTTCCGCATGAGCATAAGCATGAGCTTATGCTTATGCTTATGCATAAGCATAAGCATAAGCTCATGCTTATGCTCATTCTTCCGCATGAGCTTATGCGTAAGTTTCCGCAAGAGCTTATGCGGAAATAGAGAATGAGAGAAGCATATGCTTCTCTCATTCTCTTTTTCCGCATAAGCTCCTTCTCTCATTCCGCATAAGCTCCTTCTCTATTTCCGCATGAGCATAAGCATGAGCTTATGCTTATGCTTATGCTTATGCATAAGCATAAGCATAAGCTCATGCTTATGCTTATGCATAAGCATAAGCATAAGCTCATGCTTATGCTCATGCGGAAATAGAGAAGGAGCTTATGCAGAATGAGAGAAGGAGCTTGTCATGAGCTTATGCGCAAGTTTCCGCAAGAGCTTATGCGCATGAGCTTATGCATGAGCTTATGCATGAGCATGAGCTTATGCATGAGCTTATGCTTATGCTTATGCATAAGCATAAGCATAAGCTCATGCTTATGCTCATTCATGCTTATGCTTATGCTTATGCTTATGCTCATGCTTATGCTCCTTCTCTATTTCCGCATGAGCATAAGCATGAGTTTCCGCAAGTTTCCGCAAGTTTCCGCATAAGCATAAGCATGAGCTTATGCGTAAGTTTCCGCAAGAGCTTATCCGCAAGTTTCCGCAAGTGCTCCTTCTCTCTTTCCGCATAAGCTCCTTCTCTATTTCCGCATGAGCATAAGCATGAGCTTATGCTTATGCTTATGCTTATGCTTATGCATAAGCATAAGCATAAGCTCATGCTTATGCTCATTCTTCCGCATGAGCTTATGCGTAAGTTTCCGCAAGAGCTTATGCGGAAATAGAGAATGAGAGAAGCATATGCGGATCTCATTCTCTTTTTCCGCATAAGCTCTTTCTCTCTTTCCGCATAAGCTCATGCTTAAGCTCATGCTTATGCTCATGCGGAAATAGAGAAGGGGCTTATGCGGAATGAGAGAAGGAGCTTGTCATGAGCTTATGCGCAAGTTTCCGCAAGAGCTTATGCGCAAGTTTCCGCAAGTGCTCCTTCTCTTTTTCCGCATAAGCTCCTTCTCTTTTTGCGCATAAGCTCCTTCTCTCATTCCGCATAAGCTCCTTCGCAAGTTTCCGCATGAGCATAAGCATGAGCTTATGCATGAGCTTATGCTTATGCTTATGCATGAGCTTATTGCTCATTCATGCTTATGCTTATGCTTCTCTCATTCTCTTTTTTCGCATAAGCTCCTTCTCTTATTCCGCATGCAATTTTCCGCAAGTTTCCGCATGAGCTCCTTCTCTTATTCCGCATAAGCTCATGACAAGCTCCTTCTCTCATTCCGCATAAGCTCCTTCTCTATTTCCGCATGAGCATAAGCATGAGCTTATGCTTATTCATGAGCATGAGCTTATGCGGAAGTTTCCGCAGGAGCTTATGCGGAAATAGAGAATGAGAGAAGCATATGCGGATCTCATTCTCTTTTTCCGCATAAGCTCTTTCTCTTTCTCTTTTGCGTGAGCATATGCGGAAATAGAGAATGAGAGAAGCTTATGCTTCTCTCCTCCTCTATTTTCGCATATGCGGAAACATGAGCATAAGCTCATGCTCACCCATGAGCATAAGCATAAGCTCATGCGGAAAAAGAGAAGGAGCTTATGCGGAAATAGAGAATGAGAGATGCTTCTCTCCTTCTCTTTTTCTGCATAAGCTCCTTCTCTTTTTCCGCATGAGCATAAGCATGCGGAAACTCATCCTTCTCATGCTTATGCTCATGCATGTGCATGAGCTTATGCTTAAGTTTCCGCATAAGCTCATGCACATGCGTGAGCTTATGCGGAAATAGAGAATGAGAGAAGCATAAGCTCATTCTCTATTTTTGCATAAGCTCATTCTCTATTTCCCACTCTATTTCCCCCTTCTCTCATTCTCTATTTTCCCTCATCTCTTTCCCTTTCTCTCATTCTCTATTTCCTCGTTCTCATTCTTTTCTTTCCTTTACATCTTCTTTCCCTCTTATCTTTCCCTCTTCTTTCCCTCTTTCCTTTCCCTCTTCTTTCCTTTCCCTCTTCTTTCTTCTTGCCTATGCCTATGCCTATGAGAATGCTCATGTTTGTTTATTTGTTTTCTGTTTTCGTGTTTGTGTCTATGTTAGACATGGGATCACGTCGCTCATCCGACGAGTACGGACAGCCTCGCAGGAGGAGAGCTCACGATCTATATGCTCCAGAGGACTTTGATTCCTCTCAGGCGACTACCCCGAGGACTACCCCTGGTCCGACTCCTCTCGGTCCTAGCACTGTGACTACCCCTGGTCCGACCCCTCTTCCATGTAGCACTGCCACTACCCCTCAGGGGACTCCTTTGCTAGCCGCGCATGGATTTGTTGGGACTCCCGACGAGTTTGTAGCGCAGATGAGCGATGAGGAGGCAGCGAGATTCTTCTCTCTGCTCTCTCAGAGGACCTCCGCAATTCCTTCCCCTACACCGACGGGTGGACGTACAGCCCAGCCATCCCCTCGCGCCCCTTCGACCGCGGGATCATCACCTGCGCATGCCTCCCGCAAGGGAAGGAAGAGTAGGATGGGCGGCTCATGTTGTGCTGACTCAGGAGATGTAGACGAGTCAGCACACTCACGCTCCTTTAGGTCTCCACTTGGTCCGGAGACACAGTATCAGTCAGGTCCCTTTCCCTCTCCTACTCCCACAGCTACTCCTCGATCCGGAAGCGGTCGCGCAGCTTCCACTCCTTCAGACTCTGCTACCGTCAGTCCCCCTTACTCATCAGGGGATCTCTCCTATCAAATCACATCTGCCGGAGAGATAATAGAAGACAAAAAGGGCAAAGCAGTGATGGCCGCCATGAGGCGGTTGATGAGTCATCACTTCAAGAGCGGCATAAATATCGATTGGCGGTATCAAGATGGCCAAAAGAAGCAGGCGGTGATCGATGAGTTAAAACTCAGATTTCCTAATCCGCCAAATGTGGAGTTTAATAATAGTTATATGCTCGAGCGCATGGGTTTGGTCCTAAAGCATCGCAGATCAACCATGCGTACTTCCATTACAAAGGGGTTGTCTAAACCCAGCTGGGCAGACAAAGCTGATTGGAAGTTCTTGAAGAAGCAGAATAGGGACCATCCTGAAATGTTCGAGGGTCAGAGGAGGGCTGCGAAGAGACGGCTGGATGTCGTAGGTACTTCGCACTTTGGTGCAGGTGGACGGTATGCGTTCGAGGCAACCGTGGTAAGTTTACTTCTTTCCATTTAATGTATTGTTCTATTTGTTTTACTTACATATTACATGCACTTTAGCTAACTCTAACTCTCGTAAATTGGATCCACAGCAAGCTGCGATGGGTCGTCTTCCTACGGATGGAGAGACGCGGCGCGCATTTCGGATAGGAACCAAGCCGTGGTTCATTGAGCAAGAGGCAATGGGAGCGACAGTCGATTGGGCTGAGGTGGCTGCTCGCACGGTATAAGTTTACTCCTGCTTGTAATCTCACTTTTTAATTTAAGTTCCAATCTAATTTTCGATTTATTTGGTTCAGTCTCAGGGTCAAAGCTCAAGCGTCCCATCATCAGAGACGAGCGATCAACAGGGGCAAGGATCGGACGCAGGTGCCGATGACGAAGGAGAAGACGCAGGTGTCGGGGACGAGGGAGAAGATGCAGGTGCAGAGGACCAGGGAACAGCCCAACAAGACGATTCGGATTCGGATTCGGATTAGTAGTGGTAGTAGCATTTTTCATATCCGCTCGTTAGAGCCATTTTGTATCGCCCTTTCACAGGGTAATTTTGTTTCAAACACAGTTGTATATGTATATGCATTTCTTCCTCATCGTTCACAAGAACAATTTTGTATCACCCTGCAAGCAAGGGAAATTTTGTTATAAAAAACTTTCTTTTGTAATTACAAAAAAAAAAAAATGGTTAGTGGGGCTAAACAGGGCTTCCTTTTGGCCCTGTTTAGCCCCACTAACCATTTTTTTTACCTTCTGTTAATCGTCGCTATATAGCGACGTTTACCAGTGTCGCTATATAGCGACGATTAACAGAGTCGCTATATAGCGACGTTTATATCGTCGCTATATAGCGACGTTTACATCGTCGCTATATAGCGACGATTAACAGCGTCGCTATATAGCGACGGTTTATAGCGACGCTCCTTTTCCGACGATTTTAACGACTTTTATAGCGACCTTTGCGCCCGTGAAAAAAAAAAATTTTAATGTAAAAAGCGTCGGTATTTCCGTCGGAAAATGGCCTATGCCTTGTAGTGAGTGTATTATTTGCATGCAAAGAGCTAACAATTAATGGGTGCCATGGTGGTGTGCTTTAATTAATTGTTGCAGGTACTAGGAAGGGTTATTTTTCCCAAGTGCTATGGAGCCTATCAAGCATCTAGGAGGCGGTTCGCATGACCAAGTGCTTCGAAGACTCAAGAGTTGCCCTTAGTGGCATGTAATTGTAGAATTTGACAAGTGGCTTGTTTCCAAGAAAGAGAGCCTAAGAGCTCATGTAATTATGGATTCACGTTTTGTGGAGCAGCTTCACGCTGAACTCTTGTACTTACTTTCTCTCAAGTAATAAAATACCTTCGGAGGGGTCCAACCCGACATGTTGTCCTGGGCCCTAGCTGTGGGCCCTAGTTGTCTGTAGAGAGAGGGAGGGCTTATGAGAGTGTTTTTGCAATAAATTATGAGTGAGAGGTTTCATTGGTATCAGAGCCAAGGCTCATGGCCTCCCTAGGCTATGACGATCTAGCAAGAAGGAAATAGTGGCTAATGGGTAGAGATAGCGCAGAGTGTTTAGTTCTGGATCGTATGCTGAAGCTAGGCTATACGCAAGTGTGAACCAAGGCTAAGTGTATGGTGACCAGAAGCAATATCTGAAGTGCGAGTGCTTGCGAAGTTTTGAAGCTGGTAAGCTAAAGCGAGGTTCATCGCTTAATTACGAGCGTGGGTTCACGTTGGACGTGCCCTGAGCAAACGACTGTTTGATGCCCCGAGTGGAGGGCTAGCAGGCATCACAGACAACTTCACGCGGGCATGCATGGCACAGGTCCATCACTGGACGGAGATACCGACGAAGACGCTTGACGAAAGATTCATGATGGAAAAGCCTTCGTCGGGTTTTATCCACCCGTGACGCGTGCGTGAAAAGAAAGTGATTGTTGTGGTTAACGGAGCTGGTGACGCTGACACGATGACCTCGACAGAAATCTTTGCCAAGGTTTGGGCAGGCTTGCAAATGCTGACATGGCAGCCAGCATGGCAAGCAAGGTGACGTGGCACTCATGACAACATAGCTGACGTGGCGCTTACACGTGTGGCTGACGTGGCACACACATGAGCTGACGTGGTAGTGTATAGTTCAAACACTGACGTGGCATGCAGGCCTTAAGGAATGCTGGCATCGCAATACACGTGGCAGCCAGCTCAGATGCTGATGTGGCATTGACATGTGGTAGACAGGTGGCTGATGTGGTAGACCATGGGTTTATCTAACCTAACCTTGGTTAGTGGATTGGTTAGAGGTCCAGTTAGTTGACCCAACCAAACTAGTCTAGTCACTGTAACCAAATTGTGACCAATCTAGTTAGTCTAGTTGTAAACTAACCAAACCAAAACCAGCCAGTCTGGTTAGTGTAACTAGTCGATTACTTCATCTAGTTACTGTCAACCCAAAAAAAAAAGACAGTTACAGAGACTGTTTCTGCTAGCAGTTTTCACCAACCTGTCAAATTTTTTGCTGTCAGAAAAACATTAGCAAAACAGAGAAATCAGAGATTTGCAGTAAAAGAGTATGCATGCCTTTGAATAGTGAAAAGAGGGAAAAACAGATGCTTTTTGAAGTCATTTGCAGTAGCCAGAAAAGGGGCACACAGCTTTGAGTTTATGCCTTGAGTTGACAGCCCATTACTGGCATAAGTTGTGAATGCAAGACACCTTTTGTTGAGGTAATTTTCTCTTTGAAAAGCAAAGGCAACGTACGTTAGGCATAGTTTTTGCTTGAAACAAATGCTGAGCTCTTGGATCCCTTTTGCGATTTTCCATCTCTTGCATACGAATGCATACCATTTGCTTGAATTCTTGCTGAGTTTGCTGCACACTTCTCTGTCTTGGATGTGCATCCCTATCTTGTGAATCCCACTTGATAGGTGATTGATCCATTCTCCTATACCTTGTCTGAGATTTGCAAGTTTCTCACACTAGCAGGAAGAGATCGAGGCATCATCACCGATTTCCAAGCCCTTCACCATCTACCTCGAGCTCAACTTCTGTATCTTCTTCTTCATCAGATAAACCCTCCCAGAAAAGAAGAAAACACAAGAAGTCTAGGAAGAGCAAGTGTTCCAAGACCAAGGAATTCAAAGATGGATGTGAATCTGTCAAGTTTATGACTTATAATGGACAATATGGTCATAAAGGCAAAGCACTGCAATTCATTAGGCAATTTGATGCTACAGTCGGTATAGAAAAGTTTTTAGAATCCTCCAAGTTGAGAATGGTCACTTTTGCACTTGACAGCGACAGCTAGTGCATGGTGGAGTGCACAGACCACAGATGGGTCAGCCCCAAAGAGGTGGAAGGGCTTCAAGAAAGCCTTCTACCAATAGTTCATGCCTAAACAGTTTAGAAATCATGTTCTTCAAGATTGGGACAGTTTGCATATGGATGTCGGAGATACAGTGGATGTGTAAAACCAAAAGTTTTGGGATGCTTATTCGCAGGTTGCACCTTTCAAAAAGATCTCCAAAAGAACCCAATATCCGAAGATTTAGCCCTCAGATTAGGGATTAAAGCTGAAGAGCTAGGCAAAGCTCTTGATGTTGATCAAATGTTCCAGGGAAATCCAGTGCAAGTTACTCCTTTGATTGGAAAGCTTCATGTCCATGTGCAGAGTTACGTAAATCACGAGGACTTCTTAATTTCTCCTCTCAAGCAGCATGATGTTGTACTTGGTACACCATGGTTCCATCGAAAGGAAGTAACGATAGAATACCCTGAGAGGGTGCGAGTTTTATCCATAGGGGGAAAAACCAGCATTTAGTTGCCAATAATAAAGGGGAAACTATCCCCATTGTATCTAATGTTACATGTGGTAAAGCAATAAAGTTTGCAATCTCCGCGTACATGGTTTTTGTAAAAGAAAAAGAAAATGATATGCATGCTGTTATGAATGATGCAGACAAAGATAAATTTCAGTTTCTTATAAACTTTAAAGCTTATTTTTTAGATGCTTTGCCAAGGGAGTTACCCCCAGAGAGGTCAGAGGATCATCAGATAGAGTTAATGCCTGGTAGTGAGCCACCAAATAGACCACCTTATAGAGTCAGTGCGACTCAGAGAGAGGAGATTATGGCTCAGGTGCAGGACTTGCTGTCCAAAGGGTTGATTCAGCCCAGCTCGTCTCCTTTTGCTCACCAGTACTTTTAGTACAGAAGAAAGATGGTTCTTTTCAAATGTGCATTAATTACCATGCATTGAATAAGATGACCATCAAAAATAGATTCCCGATACCACGCATAGATGATATGCTTGACCAGCTCAGAGAAGCAACAGTTTTCAACAGGATAGACTTGAAGAGTGGTTATCATCAAGTCAAAATACAACCACAAGATGTGCATAAGACAGCTTTTCGCACTACATTTGGGTTGTATGAATACTTAGTGATGCCTTTTGGGTTGACAAATGCTCCAGCCACATTCAATAGAATGGTGGATCGCATCTTCCAAAAGTACAAGCACTTCATGGGTACCTTCTTTGGTCTTTTCAAAGACAGAAGATGAGCATAGGGAACATCTTGCTTTGGTGTTTCAAGAACTTCGAAATCATCAGCTTTTTGCCAATAGCAAGAAAAGTGAATTCTTTTTGGAAGAGATCCATTATCTGGGACACATAATATCCAAGAATGGGATACGGATGGATCCTACAAAAATCCGAGCCATCCAAGAATGGCCTGAGCTGAAAACTGTGCATGAAGTCCGTAGTTTTTTGGGACTTTGCTCCTACTATAGGAGATTCATCAGGCATTTTGCTGATATCGCTGCTCCACTACATGACCTTACTAAGAAAAATGCAGCCTTCACATGGGGAATGTCACACAGAAGAAAGCATTCAATACACTCAAGGAGAAGTTGACTACAGAGCCTATTCTTGTAGTCCCGGATCTGTATCAATCTTTTGATGTTGATTGCGATGCCTGGGGAGAGTGTGTTGGGGCTGCATTACATCAGAATGGACATGTCGTAGCATACAAAAGCCGAAGATTGCGTGATGCTGAGAGAAATCTGGGAATCTATAAAAAAGAATTGTTGGCTGTAGTTCATGCTGTGAACACATGGAAGCATTATCTTTTGGGTACAGATTTTACTGTTAAAACAGATCACCAAAGTCTAAGATATTTTCTAACTCAGACAAAACTCTCCAAAAAGCATATGAAATGAGCAAATATGCTGTCAATGTATCATTTTCAAATTGTCCATACTCCAGGAGTTCAAAATAGAGTGGCAGATGCCTTGTCTCGAAGACTCCAGGTCAACAATGTGACCATTGCTTATCATCAGGACCTGGACGGCACGAGGGATGATGCAGATATTGGTGAGATATTACAACAAATGCAAGAGGGGCACTCCACCAGTCACTTTTCCTTAAAAGATGGGTATTTAATCAAAGATGGCTGCCTATGCATCACCCAGGAGATGAGGAAAAAGATTTTGGAAGAATGCCATGCACCCCCCTATGCTGGACATAGAGGAATTACAGCAACAACTCTAGCACTAGAGAGGTATTTCTTTTGGCCAGGGATGCGGGAAGATATACATCAGTTTGTTACTGAATGCCTTACGTGTCCGAAAGTGAAGTATGATAGATAGAAGGCACCTGGCCTACTTATGCCTCCTCCCGTGCCTCAGGCACCGTGGGAAAGTATTACAATGGACTTCATTTTTTATCAAAGACAGGGAATGATGGGATTTGGACTATCATTGATAGATTCAGCAAGCAAGCTCATTTCATTCCAGTTCGCAAAACCATAAAGGCAGATCATATGGCTAAGCTTTTCATGGCACAGATCTTTAAGCACCATGGTATGCCTAAGTCCATTGTCAGTGATCAAGATCCCAGAATGACCAGTCTATTCTAGAGAAAGAAAGTTTATTAAAGTCTTCGGAAGACCGATGGGTCTATGAGACTGTGAAAATCCTAATACAACGAGTTGTAGTAGTGGAGCTACTAAACGAGCGTCCATACCAATGCAAAATGCAAAATGCCAAAAATGCAGAATGGCAGTGCTAAGTCCTAAGTACAACATAGTGATGTCGGTGGTCGACTATATATCAATCTCAGCATCATCATCCCCAGCAACAACAAGATATCAGGATGGATGAGGCAGTGGAGGCATGAAGTCGGCAATAGAGTGTTGTCGGCCACTCAGAGGTGTGGTCCTGGCACGTCTCTCGGTCGTAGCTCTACATCTAACTAGGGCTACTGTGACCCCCGTCGGTCAGGCTCCAACTCTAAACTAGGAGGGGATGTCTCCAAGTGTGATCTGTGTGTCGACCCTCTGTCTGAGCTGTCGGGTCACGGGTTCCAGGTAACGGTCATGTCGAGGCCTCGTCTCGTTGGGGTCCATGTGATCTAGCTGAAAGAACTCCGTGATAGAGCTCTGAGAGGGATCAACCGAGGAAAAATTCTGCTACTGTCTCTGTGCTCGGAGTATCCTCTTGCGGTGTCTAAGTGCCTCATGAATGAAACCTGCCAAACACCGCTGGTCTGGGTAGGAGAGGAAATGGGCTAAAATCCCATAACTATCTCTAAAGAGGCAGTGGAAATGTCCTCGGATCTCATAGTACACAGGACACCTGAAGATGAAATGCTCCTCTGTCTCAACCTCCTGTATGTCACATAGTGTGCATATGCGCCACTCCCTGGGTAGTCGCTCTGCTATGCCGCTCTCGATGCGAAGTCTGTGTGAAGAGACCCGGAACTGCCCAAGAGAGATCCTCATCGAGTGGGGTAGGTGAATCTGTGTGTATCCTGGTGGGTCAATGAAACCCTCCACTGTGATATGTAAGAAGTGATCTCTGTAGAAGCTCACTCGGTTCCAACCAGGTCCGAAAAGTGTGTATCTGTAGTAGATCCTCACGGATAACCTGGTCAACCTCGTGTGATAAGAGGGGAGAGAACGGAGCATCCATGCTATACTGGAAGGGAGGTAGTCTATCCATGTGGAGCCCCAGTCGCTCAAACCATCTCTCTGTACGTGCATACCAGCACCTTTGATCTCCTCCTACTGCAAGTGCCATAGAAGAGGATAAAGCTATCCATGGTAGCCTGCTACGCCCCGAGGTATAATCCCCATATTCCCTAACTCGGTACAGATATGTGATGACCTGAAATGCAGCATCTAGCTCTAAAGGGGTTGACCCAAACTCAGCCTGAATGATCTAGTGAGGAACGGATGACTTACCACGAATCATCCGTGATAGCATGAGAACCTGTAGCCGCTCCACACGGGCCCACTCTGTATCCGACAAGTCTGGTCCCCAACAAGGACTGCCCCCTGGGCAAGCCAAGGAGTCAAAAAGCAATCCCTTGGTGCGTGGATCCTGAAAGTGTGAGCGGAAGCATTGCCTCTCTAGCCTGGCCAATGAGGCATATCCTCTACTCAAGCATGTCTGCATCGCAGGTCTCATAGTGAAGCTCGGTCCGGAGAAGATAACCCCAAGATAAGTGTATGATGAAACTATCTCAACAGATGACCCCGCAAATGTGAACTGCTTTTGACGCATGATGGCTCGAGATGTATTGAAGATCATGACCTTGGTTTTACCCAGGTTGACCTTCAAATCATGAGACTCACAAAAGGACTGTAGTGCGTCTAGGTGTCTCTAAAGCCCCTCTGCTGAGGAAGACAAGAGAGCCACGTCATCTCCATAGAGCAAAATCTGGATTAGTGTGCCTGCAAGAGAGCAACCTACACCCCCCTGTGTCTGCATCACTGTCTCAAGCTCGTCAATGTAGAGGCCAAACAAGGTAGACGACAAAGGACACCCTTGTTTGACCCCGATGATACTCATGATCTCGTCTGTCCACCCGGATCCTACCCGAACTCTGGCAGAAACTCTCTCGTAAAGTGCCATGACAGCCCAAATGATCTCCTGGTCATAACCCAAGTCCTGTAGGTGCCGTATGAGGCGGGCTCTCAGGACTGTGTCAAATGCCTTGTGAAAATCCACAAAGCAATAATAAACCCTCTGCTTCCGTGATCTCGCCTCCTCGATGACGGAAAAGAGACCCAAAAAAAAAAAAAAAAGTGGATGAGTGAAGGGGAGGGAGGGAGGGAGGGAGGGAGGTGGATAGTGGCTGAGTGAAGGGGTAGCGGGGAGCGAAAGGGGGGGGTGCGGTTAGCTGCAACGGGGCCCAAGCGGGGGGTAGCGGGGAGGGGGGGGGGAGGGGGGTAGCGGAGGGTTGAGCGGGGGGGTAGCAGAGGGTAGCGAGGGCTTAGCGGGGGGGCTGAGCGAGGGTGGCGGAGGGGTAGCGGAGGGCTGAGCGGGGGGGGGGGGGTTAGCAGAGGGTAGTGGAGGGTTGAGCGGGGGGTAGCGGGGGGGCACCTTTAGTAAATCCCAAACAACAGGCGTGCTTGTTTTAGTAAATCCCAAACAAGGGAAAAATATAAATCCCAAACAATATAATAATCCCAAAGAACCACCACGCTTGTTGTAGTGACAATGATAGTGCATGAGAGACCATCTAATTCATAGGTTTAGATTAGCATTCAGTCAAAATTAGACTGTAATAACAATGATTGTTTAATTCATAGGCTCAGATTAGCAATGACTTTGCATGGGGGACCATCTAGTTCACAAGCTTAGATTAGCATTCAGTTGGTTCATTAGACTGTAATAACAATAGTCCTCAGTTAGCTATGAACATTGAAGTTCCTTGACTGCTAGGGTATCCATATGTCTGGCTCTGTGTGCTTCCATATGATGGATTAGGAGACCTCCAGACAGCTTACAGCCAAGTCCGGACAACAATTGAAAGGTCTTAAGTATAAAAGAGCTGCAGATAAGCATAGGAGAATCTCTAATACAAGCAACTCATGCAGCATATAACACTGAAACACATAAAAAATTTCAAGAAATTATGCAAATTAAAGAAAAATTAAAAGATCCAGCGTAGCTAAGACAACCCTAGCTACCACACACCTACCAACTTTCTACTTGAGTTTATTAGCATTCTCCTTCCACGTCACTAGCCAAGGGATATGTTACAAGCCCTCTTTTTGAGTTCAAATTTTTCATAATGTATTCGTCAATAGGACTTTAGAAACCCCTTGAGTCCTCATAGGCATCCCTTCATCCTCACGCCTCCATAGTTCAATTCCATTTTCACGCAACCACTCACTTGACTTGGGATGTATAAAAGGAAGGGCTGCATTTATGTAAAATCTAAAGTGTCTTGGAATGACATCTTCCCCTTCACACAAGTAACCTCTCAGATACTCTTTGAAATCCAACACTTTCTACATAAGCAAAGGAGTTGGATTCATGCTAGTGCATTCATTGAAGCTTCTCATCAAGTGAGGGAAGGTAAATGTTTGATTTTTTCTAAGTTTCTTAAAAAAGCGACAAAAAAATGAATCAACATCCTCGTGCATATACCCCACCATAGGAAACGTAGTTGGACAATGCCTTTGGTGACGTCTTGAATGTGTCCACCATTTGGTTGACTGCTCTCAGTTGTAATATTGTATCAAATGGCTATTGCTTCATCCAAGTTACTGTTTTGGCAATATGTTTTGACTAGTATGCTCCATGGTTACAGGCTGGGTTTGGGTAATTTATCAAACACGGCTCATGCACCAGATTCATTTCCACAATTTCATAGACATTTTGACCAGACACCTACAAAGGTGTGGCTACTAAAGCCACATTTGATGATGCAAGCATGCACACATCTACCATTCGACAAGGCCTGGCTTTCTCATAGTGTCTCCTCTTTCCCCATCATCAACTTTGTTCCCCTTCCTCTCCTTCCTGGCATAATCATCATCACCATGCATGTGCCTCATGTGCCCTTTCCCTTCTTCAAGAGCTCTTGCGATCCCCATCCTTCCTCAACACGTAGATGATGATGCAATGTATGATGGTGATGAGGAGGTTGGTGATAGCAAGGATTTCGATGAGAAGGAATTCGACTTGTTACCCTCCCTCCCTCACTACGATTATATTGATGCAATTGTGGTTACTCATCTAAATCATATTCTTCTACATGTTTTTTCCCTCACCCACTACCATCCTCTTTCTAGCTTCATCAAGGATGGTGAAAGCATGGGGCTTTCATCAACAATCTCTACATGGTAATTGTTACAACGAGGATTGAGACTTGGTATCAAGAGACAAATAAGTCACTCTACCTCAAGGGTACAATCTAGTATGGGAGGGGCTGAGCTTCGACATGATTACGTTGCAACCACATGAAGCTATGAGAAGGATTGAGACTTGGCATCAAGAGACAAAGAAGTCACTCTCCCTCAAGGGTATGACTTGCATGTGTAGGCTAGGCTTCAACATGATTAGGTTGCAACTACATGAAGCTATGACCTGGGGGTTTGCAACAATGCATAGACGTCTATTGTTACAATTGTGCTTCCTTTTATCACCATCATTCAACACAATAGACGTCTTGCATTATTGACATTCCCATTGTATGCAATATGCATAAGGCCACATGTATGTGCACGTAAGAAAGTGTGGAGTCTATAAGTGTCTATAGCAACGTGGATGGCTAAGTAGTCAGTCTTCATGGACCAGCCTATAAAGATTAAGTAACCATACCTTCATACTTGTTGTTAAGTTGCCTAATAAAAGAAGGTGGCACTCTAAGACTTGTGGGAGACGTCATCTTATGTATCAGAAGGCAATATAAAAATACTACCTTCCTCCATCTGCACTTCTTGCATGTCGTAGAGAGTGCACATCGTAACCTTAAGCTTGTCCAATTTAAGCTCTTATCTTAATGCCACAAGAGCACGACCTCTCCATGAATTATACAATGACTTGATTGAATATAGGGAGCTGTCTATTTTACGAAGATTGACCTTGGTACTAATCTTCAGCGCATTACATATGGATAAGGGTAAGGTCACTTAGAGGACAATTGAAACAAGTAATTGCACCTTGTCATGGAGTTCTAGATTTCTCAAAAGTCAATTAGGATGTGATAAGGGCAAGATTCAAGAGAGTATTGATGGAGGAGGGAAAGTCAACCTCTAGAGGAGAGAAGTTTAAAGTGCCTTGCTGAATGTAGAAAGTTGCCAATGTAGAAAGTTGCCAGCTTACTTAAGTTGCTTCACAGTACATCAAATTTACAAAAAACCTCCTTCCAAGTTTCCAGAGACTCACGTTTGAACCATAGATAGTTACAATCCCAGATCCGCCCAAAGCTTGTATGCCGATACAGCCAGGCACCATATGCTAATCGTTGCCTCACTTACGTTGTCAATACGGCCAGACACCGTAATCGCCAGCTTACTTACGTTGCCTCACACTTGACCAAAGTTGCAAGGAAACGTCCTCGTCTCCTTTATATATCACGCTCTTGTCTTGACAACATCCATCTTCTCCTAGACCTCCACCCTTCTCTCCAGCCATCTCTTCTTGCACTTTGCTTCTCAGCCTTCATTTAATCAGACTTCAGTGCTGTTACCTCATGGATCGTTTCTCTGGCCTCATTCCCTACTTTTACAGGGCGATCTGCCAAGCCCGAACGCCTCCTGGCTATCGGCGGTTTCACTCCTCCGGAGAAAGAAACTGGGCACTGGCTAACCCAGAGGTCCCTGCACACGACGCTAGCTTTGCAGCCCAATACACTTTTTTACAGAACGCCGACAACGGACGTGCACAAAAGAAGAAGACCAGAGTTTGCGCTTGCCTTGAGATATGACACAAGCAGCTGTAATGCAGATTGCAACGCGGTAGCAAGCAAAAGTAGAAATCAAGTGTAAATTGTTCAAAGTTTAAACTATCTAATATCTCCTAGGTACTATGGCCCTTTCAGGGTTACAGAAAGAATAAATGAGGTTGCATATAGGTTAACATTGCCAGAGCATTGGAGGATTCACAATGAGTTCCCTATGAGTCTTCTAAAGAAATTTCAAGGGCCAAAGCCTACAAAGGCAATATCAAAGGATGCACCAGAAGTGGATGAGCTGGAGGAGGTCCTTCAACCAGAGCAGATTGTGATACTGTACGCAAAGGCCCACAAGGCAAGGAATTTTACAGGTACCTTGTAAAATTCAAGAATCATACGGCATTGGATACCAAGTGGATGGATGAAGACATGTTGTTCGATCATCCACACCTTTTGGATGTTTACAAGGAAGCTTTTCAGTTGAGGTCAACTGAATAGAAGCCAAAGGGATGTCACCACAATGTAAATATCCTAAGTCGAAGTATAGTTGACCATTTATTTGATCATAATTAAAGAGTTTTCCATTTGGGTTAATTATGGTCAAAAGAGTTTTTCTATTGGTCAAAGAATTGACTACGGTCAAAGATACTTGACTTCGGTCAAGTAAGCCCGATTTTGGTCAGGAAGACTTGGTTTATACCAATAAGGTTAACTGCGGTTAACCAAGATGTGCCAACTTCAGTTGGAGAGACTGGACTATAATTAAGGCGCCTTAACCTTTGGTCAAAGCCCCTTAATTATAATCAAGAGCGTTGACTCCGATCAACCAGAGAATAAATATATAGATATATTTGTTATGTGTGCACATGTGTTCAGTGGGGATGCCCACCGTGGCTAGAATTAGTCCACAGTGTATTATTTGCATGCAAAGCGCTAACAATTAATTGGTGCCATGGTGGTGCGCTTTAATTAATTGTTGCAATTACTAGGAAGGCTTATTTTTCCCAAGTGCTTTGGAGCCTATCAAGCATCTAGGAGGCGGTTCGCGTGACCAAGTGCTTCGAAGACTCCAAAGTTGCCCTTAGTGGCATGTAATTAGGAAAGTAATGTAGAATTTGACAAGTGGCTTGTTGCCAAGAAAAAGAGCCTAAGAGCTCATGTGATTATGGATTCACATTTTGTGGAGCAGCTTCACGTTGAACTCTTGTACTCACTTTCTCTCAAGTAATAAAATACCTTCGAGGGAGTCCAGCCCGACATGTTGTCTTGGGCCCTAGTTGTCTGTAGAGAGAGGGAGAGAGAGAGGGCTTATGAGAGTGTTTTTGTAGTAAATTATGAGCAAGAGGTTTCAAGAAGTGTGGGTGCTTCTTCAAATCTCGGACGTAGATTGTTGGAAGGTGTCACGAGGGTGTGAAATTCTAAGTACTTTAATGTACTACAAGACCGTAACAACTTTGGTTTTAAAAGTCCAAGCGTGGGCTTAATAATGTGTAATTAAACGTGGCATGGTGCCTAGCACATAAAGCGTAATTAATCCCTAAGCCCAAAGGCATTCCAAGGAATTAAAAGAGTGGTTGTTGGAAAATGATGATGTGGCATTTTTAATGAACCTCCTAGAGGGTCACGTACCTTTTGTGGCCCCCCTAGAGTTCCAGGTGGCTCTAGTGCCTTCCACATGCTCCTTTGTCATTCTTGGACCTTCCTGGGCCTTCTAAACTTCACATGTGTGGTTTTCTCTCTCATCTTCTCCCTTTGTTGAGATTTTGGACTGGTTTTTCAGCCTCCTTTAGCTGAATTCCGTTTTTCTTCATAACTCCTTACCCGTTTGGATTCCTCGACTTCTGTTAGGCCGATGGCTTCCCCTCTGCCTCCCCTTCGCTGCGATATGCTTTTCCCTTCGTGCGTTTGGTAGAACGGGCAGAGCTGAGTATTTCTTTTGCTGGTCGAATTTGCAAAAGTGGCTTTTTCTGGACCTTTTTGCTTCTACAGCCTCCTGGGCCTCTCCTCTTGCAAAGCCACAGGTTTCTGTTGAATTTCGAGTGGTCCCACGTGCTGGTTGACTGGTTTTTCTCAGTTTTAGAGGACTTTCCGGTGATGAAACTTCTCTAAAACCTTTTCAATGCATTCCTCTCTGAAGCACACTTCTTTTGAGCCCAAGAACTCCCACTTCTTTGCGACAGAAGCGTTTCTTTTCGCATTTTTCAGTGGAATTCTTGCTGGTCGGCTCTTGTAAATGCTCTTTCTTCATGCCTTTGCATTCCTCTTTGGTTGAGAATGCAATTGGGCATTGGCTTACTATGTCCTCTTGGCGATTGAGAACTTGGTTTGAGTTTTCAAAGCTTGGTGAGTTGTGATTTTGCTGCTGCAATCTCTTTTTGCCATAAGCTATTGGTTGGCCTCGTGTGCCGTCTCTTTCTTGGTTCATAGGTGCCCAAGCAGTGCTACATGAGTCATTCTTTGGTTGATTACTTTGCTGATTTTATTTTGGAGCTTTGAAAAGCTTTGTGAATGCCATCTGGAAACCACTCAAAGAGAGTGCAGCTAGGGTGCAATGTGATTGCATCTGGACAGCCAATGGAATTGCACTCGGAAAAGAGAACGCCTTTGGCTTGAGCCTATGCGTTAAGTGCACTTATGTGATGGTGTTCTTTGCTTGAAAGCCTTGCGAAGGCTCAGTGAGTTGGGGCTGCGTGCTCAGCTACAGGGAAGGACTCCCAGATGCAACTTGTAATCATTTCACTGTGATTTGTTACGCCTTGGATTTCAGAACAGCCCCACAAAGGCCACTCTTTACATCCGGAAGAGTGAACCAGATTTTTGGTTTCTGATTCTGTGTGGATGACATGATTATTACCAGGACAAATACACAGCAAATTACAGCTTTCAAAGCTGATTTGCAAAAATCGTTTTCCATGACAAATATGGGCATGCTACATTACCATCTTGGCCAATTTGCTAGTTTTGAGGGGGGTATAATGATGAGTCAATCCAAGTAGATTGGACAGCTCTTAAAACGCTGCCAAGTCGAGGATGGTAGCCCGTTTCTACACCATTGGAGCCTAGCTTCCGTTTCTCCTCTGAGGCTGGAAGTGAACCCTTTGATCAGCAAGCTGTGGGCTGCCTTATCTATTTATGTCACACCAAGCCTAATCTGCAGTATGCAGAGTCTCACTTAAGCACATTCATGCAAAAGCCCAGTATACAACATTGGCAGGCCGTGAAGCATGTCTTCTGATACTTGAAATATTAGAGCAAAACAATGCAGTGGAAGCCCAATCCCGGAGAGAAGTTATGTAACTTAGGAACTCACACAATGGTATACTTGGAATGCAAAACTTGTTTCCTTAATGTGTACTTAGATAGACGTGCAACAAGTAAATGGACAATGCACAAGAGAGATGTTGAACCAGCAAATACATATTTCCGTCCAACATGGACACAATACAAAATAGATATGCTCAGTGTGCCACCCTCTACCAATAGAGTGTTGGCTAGATGTGGATTCTTAAAGACACAAAACACTGTCCTACCTCTGTGGCACTTCCAAAACACTTGGCCTGCGTGCTCCCTATGAGCTTATGTGGGCCTCAACAACATGCCCCACAAACACACCTTTTTCAGGCTGATCCTCCCAAACAGCCACAAGAAAGGCAGTGTTTGCTATATATCTTGACCTCCTTGCTGCCTTAGATATGCAGCCCAGACTGAGGCATGAGTCTCTACTTCATCCTGTTGCCATAGGGTTGGTCACCTCCCCACCTGTGAGCCCCATATGAGGACTGCATCGGCTGGGGGGGAGGGGGGACGGGGGACCATAGAATGATAGGATGGGACACAGCACATGGTGTCATGTGCACGGATTGGTATCTGACGTGTACTAGTTACACAGAACTAGCTCAGGTTAGCCTGGGGAGGCTTAGAGCTAGGCAGGCTTGATTCTCGGGTTGAGTGGCAAGGGTACGAACTATTTATAGGTCTTCGCTATTTTTGGCGCCGGGGCCCGAGTCTATAAAAGAGGCCCAGGGGGTTCAGTTCTCAGTGCGCAGTTGGGAGCAAGTCGCGTTCCCAGGTGCTAGGTCTGATCCTGGATTGTGTCGCGGACGCGCGCCTGCATCTTAGCGTAGCCCAAGGCCCAGTGGCAGATCCAGGGCTTCACAGCGCCACCTGGTGGTATGGGACACCAGGCTGGTTTGGATCTGATTGGGAGTTCGTGCCAGTAGCTCAGCTCGTGGCTCGGAGGGGACATCTTCTGATTCGGGATCACATCCCGTAGATGTCACGGTTGGGTGGTGAGCAGCCTGCTTAGTTCTGATGTTGTGTGTGGTTATTTTGCAGATCAGGGGTTTCAGGAGTGCTGGGATGTGTCAGTTGGTATCAGAGCCAACTCCTGAGGTAGGAACTTCTGATGCGAGAAATTTGACGGATTTCTCTTCCAGGTATGCCCTAAAATTCGAGATTTCCTGCTGCGTTTTTTGCTGTCTACCTGGGGTAGAAGGGGTGAAGAAATATCTGGAAAAGGAAGAAGAAGAGGAGTGAAATAGAATCGAAATTTCTGAAGGCTACAGAGAGAAGTTTATAGGGAGGAGAAGGAGAGCAGAAAAGAAGGAGAGAAGTGCAGGAAATAGACAGCTAGGGAGTAGGGGATGCGGAGCTTAGGAAGGGGCGCTGTAGGCGAGGCAGTGTGGCGGGACAGCCTGTGTAAAAGGCTGTCCACAGCCAGCGCAGCGGGCTGTCCACAGCCTACGCAACAGGCTGCGAACAGCCTGCACCTAGGGCTGCGAGCAGCCTGCGCTGAAACAGGGTGCTTTTTTCGAAAAAGCACCCCTCCAAAGTTGGAGGGGCTCAGGTGCTTTTTTCGAAAAAGCACCACTCCAAAGCTGGAGGGGCTTAGCCTTCTTTGGAAGCCTAGCTTCCAAATCAGGTAGCCCTGCACCCTATATAGGTGGGGGCTGGGTGCTAGGCAACCCACAAGCAGCCCCAAGATTCGAGAAGCTATCTCGAGATTTGTGCCAGCTAGCCTCGCCCTTCAGCCTGCGCCCTGTTCGATCAGCTCCCCTGCATCCGCCCTTGCCTGCGATAGCCCTGCACAACTCCCGAAGCTGCCGTACCAGCCCGTACAGCTTCAGCGACAGCCGTATAGCCTGTACGGACTGTCCTGCTTGCTTCTGTACCAGCTGCTGTACCGAACAGCAGCTGCGCCAGCTTCTGCAGCTACCGTACGGCCTGCGTCAGCAGCCGTACAGGCCACGTCAGCAGTCCGCACAGCTTCAATTCCAGCCTGCGCATCCGGTTGGCAGGTTCGGGGAGGCACGAGGACACGTGGTCTTTCGGTTCACCAGATTTCAGCATCTCTTCTGTCAGTTTCATCTGGGACGGTTTTCTTCGGCTCCATCTCCCTCCGTGCTTCGTTTCAGTCAGTTATTTCTCTCCGTTTATAATCAAATCAGATTCAGCCATGTCTGATGCCCCGAATCCCGAGTTCGCTATGGGAGAGCAAGACTTAGATTACACTCCAGTGGGAGAGGATGATCAGGGTCTCTATGACGACCTGATCACTAAGAAAGCCTTCAGTGAGTTCACGACTGCTCTGGATGGTAAATTTGAGCAGGTCAACGCTAATCAATCGAGGTTGACACAGCAACTCCAAGGGATACAAGCAACTTTGACTCTTCTGGCTAGCACGGTTCAGGCACTCACGCATGTGGATGCCATGGCTTCCGTGCTAGGCCCGAATATCACACCGGATCCCTTTCCAGGTGACCAGAAATCAAGAACAAAGGAGGTGGTTGACACTTGGTTGCACAAGTGGCAAGTACACTTCCAATTTCACCCCTATCCAGATGAGAAAAAGATTCAGCTAGCAGCAGGGTTTATGTCAGGTAAAGCCTTGCTTTGGTGGAAAGAACTCCAGCCTAAGCCTGACACTTGGACAGAATTTGAGGGTATCTTCAGGAAGGAGTTCCTGAAGAAGGAAGATGACTACGATATCATCGGCAAGCTCAAGGCCCTCGATATGTCAAAATTGAATTTAACTTTTGAAGTTTATCTTCAAAGATTTAGGGATCTGCAAACCAGGGCCACTAAAATGGATCCTGTAACCTTGTTAGGTTTTTTCGTGGATGGTTTGCCAGACTCCTATAAGTTACAGATTAAGAATAACAAGTGCACAACATTGCAGGAGGCCATGACATATGCGCGCATATATGATGATACCATGGCCGGTACCAAGGCAACCACAGTTACCGAGACCAGCGGAAAGAACAAACGCAAGTTCTTTCAGCATGCGACTGGTATTGGGGAGACGAAGTCTACGGACAACGCCTCCAGGAAAAGCTTAACTCCTGCGAAGAATGGTAAGGCCCGTTTCCTTCGCACTCTCAGGCTCAAGAAAGAAGGCCGATGTTTTTATTGCGAGGAGCGGGGCCACACGAAGAATGAGTGTCCTAAGCGGAAGAACCAAAAATTGGTGCTAGGACCGAAGCTCCAGGCAGGTCCACGTACCGCAGCCAAGGGAGCCAACCAGGTTACGATGACAGGTATTTCAGTAAATGTCATTACCTGCCCCCTTTCTTGTAATTGTACCTTTAATACTTCGTTGTTTGGTTCCCATGATCTTTTCCGAGTTTATGGAGAAGTTAGGGACCAACAGGTTCACATTCTCTTTGATCCGGGCAGCTCTCACAATTTTGTTAATTACAAATTTGTGCAGAAGATGGGGCTGTCCACAGTACCTAGCGACCACACCTACGAGGTGCAGCTTCCAGCCGGGAAGCAGTTTTGGGATCGCAAGGTTGAAGCGCTTCCCATCCGGATTCAAGCCTACACGGGAGCTCTCACATGTTATGTTATGCATCTAGAGCATGTAGACTTGCTGATCGGGATAGAGTGGTTTAAAACCCACAATATCCAGATCGGATGGACGGAGCATACGCTTTCTTTTGTAGACAAGGACACCCAATTTTGTATTCAGTGTGATAAGATTTCCCCTTCTCAGGGGCCTATTGTATCTGCGATGCAGCTTCGGAATATATTAAACAATTCTCATTATGATGTCTATCAGTGTGTTTTGATTCCACTTTCTTCATTTGTTGTTTCGGTCATTAACAAAAATGAATTAAGTGTGTTTGAACACCGAGAATTGAGAATGTTGTTAGATAATTTTAAGGACGTATTCCCAGCTCAACTACCGGAAGGTTTACCTCCAGAACGGGCAGTAGATCATCGCATAGACTTAGTCCCAGGGGCTCAACCTATCAGTGTACCACCTTATAGGATGAGCCAGGTAGAGGAGGATGAGTTAGCTACCCAGCTTCAGGATTACCTGAATATGGGTTATATCCGCCCAAGTAAATCTCCTTGGGGTGCACCTGTCCTCTTAAGAAAGAAGAAGGATTCTTCCTGGAGAATGTGTATAGATTATAAACGACTAAATAAAGTTACAATTAAGAACCGCTATCCTTTACCTCGTTCTGATGATTTGATAGACCGTTTGGCCGGAGCGAAGTATTTCACTAAGATTGATTTGCGTACGGGTTATCATCAAATCCGTATCTATGCTAAACACATAGATAGGACCACATTCCGGACTAGGTATGGTCATTACGAGTTCCTCGTATTACCTTTTGGTTTGACCAATGCTCCTGCTACTTTCCAGCAGATGATGAACGATTTGTTCAGAGATTATCTGGGCAAATTTGTTGTAGTGTTCTTAGATGATATCTTGGTATATAGTAAAACGCTTGAGGATCATATAGGACACCTTCGGGTTGTCTTACTTGTTCTAAGACAGCATAAGCTTTATGCCAAGATGAGTAAATGTGACTTCTTTATGAAGGAGATCATTTACTTAGGACACAAGATTTCTTCTGAAGGTATTAGCATTGATCTGGATTGTATCCATAAGGTTTTAGAATGGCCTATCCCTCAGACTGTGAAACAACTTCGCTCTTTCCTAGGATTTACGGTATTTCTTCGGAAGTCAGTCCGTGATTATTCACAAATCACGGTACCCTTGACCAACATATTGAAAGGTCGTGGACGCAGGTCTACTCAACCGATCCCTTGGAATGATGCAATGAACAAGGCTTTTGAAACCTTGAAGTTATCTATCAAGGAAGCACCCGTTCTTGCATTACCCGATCCTACCCGGCCTTATGTTTTAGAGGCCGATGCGAGTGATTATGCGATTGGGGCAGCTCTATTCCAAGAAGGTAGACCTGTAGCTTTTGAGAGTAAGAAGCTAGACGACACTTAGTATCGTTGGCCCACACTGGAAAAGGAACTTTATGCGGTAGTGTATGCTCTCAAGGTTTGGAGACACTACTTGTATGGTTCAAAGTTCCTTGTATTGACTGATCACCAGTCAATTAAGTATAATGTGATGGATCAGACTTGAGAGGAAGGAAAGCTAGATGGGCAGAGTTAATGCAGGATTTTGATTTCGAAATACGTTATCGTAAGGGTTCGTTGAATAGTATGGCGGATGCCTTAAGTCGAGTTAAGTTTGTAAATGCTTTGTCATTTACGGAAATATCCTCAGACCTATTTCAATCCTTGAGAGGGCTATACGCAACTGATAGTCATTTCAGTTCTTATTGGCAGAGAGTCCAGGATGGGAATTCCATGGTTGACCAGGACTCAGGGATTGTGCCACCTAGGATACAGGCGGCGGGAGGTCAGTGGATGATTAGGAACGGCTTGCTGTTCCGGAATGAAAAGATTTGTGCGCCTGATGTTCTGGACCTAAAATCCAAGATTCTCTGGGAGTGTCATGATGCTCCTAGTGCGGGACATCCAGGTATACATAGGACTCTGTCTCTTGTGAAGCATACCTTTTATTGGCCTAAGATGCATGCATTTGTAGAGAACTATGTGGTAGGTTGCCGAGTTTGTCAAGTTACTAAGGCTGAACGCCTTAGGAGCGCGGGCTTATTACAGCCATTACAGATTCCAGGTAATAAATGGGAAAGTATTTCCATGGATTTTATTACTGGTTTACCTCGAACGCGCAAGGGTCATGACTCTATTTGGGTCATAGTCGACCGTTTGACAAAAATGGCTAGATTCTTACCTACAAGAACAACTATTTCAGCTGTTCAGTTGGCTCACGAGTTTGTGGACCACTTGTTCAAGCTGTATGGTTTGCCATCTGACATAGTCAGTGACAGGGACTCAAAGTTTACAAGTAACTTTTGGACACTTGTATTTGAGAAGTTGGAAACTACTCTAAGTATGAGTTCCTCGGATCATGCACAATCTGATGGCAGTACAGAAAAGGTCAACCAGTTGGTTGAAGACATGCTTCGGGCATATGTATCTAAGAGACAGTCTTCATGGGAAGATTATCTACCCATGATTGAATTTGCTTACAACAGTGCAAAGCATTCTAGTACAGGTTATAGTCCTTTTATGCTTATGTACGGGTTTCAACCTAAGTCACCAGTTATGGTAGGATTAAAAGGGATTCAAAATGATGCTGCTAAGAACTTCTTGCAAGACATGCAGGACATGTTGCAGTTTGCCAAGGAGTCTATTAGAAGTGCCCAAGATCGGGACAGATTTTATGCTAATAGACATCGTTCACCTAGAGAATTCTCTGAAGGAACGATGGTATATTTGAGAATTCCTAAGGAATCCAAGAGCCTAAGTACTGGTTTGGTTCCGAAATTATCCCCCAGATACTGTGGCCCATTCAAGGTCATTAAAAGAATTGGACCATTATTCCTCACGAACCTGAATCTATTCTTGAATTCCGTGCAAGACAGATTCGAAATCGTACTATCACGGAATACAAGATTAAGTGGAAGGATCGTGTTGAGGAGGATGCAACATGGGAGACATTACAAAACCTCCAAAGAACATTTCCCGATTTCTTAGCGAACTCAGGAGTGAGTTCTTAGAGGAGGGGGAGTATGTCATGTGCACGGATTGGTATCTGACGTGTACTAGTTACACAGAACTAGCTCAGGTTAGCCTGGGGAGGCTTAGAGCTAGGCAGGCTTGATTCTCGGGTTGAGTGGCAAGGGTACGAACTATTTATAGGTCTTCGCTATTTTTGGCGCCGGGGCCCGAGTCTATAAAAGAGGCCCAGGGGGTTCAGTTCTCAGTGCGCAGTTGGGAGCAAGTCGCGTTCCCACGTGCTAGGTCTGATCCTGGATTGTGTCGCGGACGCGCGCCTGCATCTTAGCGTAGCCCAAGTCCCAGTGGCAGATCCAGGGCTTCACAGCGCCACCTGGTGGTATGGGACACCAGGCTGGTTTGGATCTGATTGGGAGTTCGTGCCAGTAGCTCAGCTCGTGGCTCGGAGGGGACATCTTCTGATTCGGGATCACATCCCGTAGATGTCACGGTTGGGTGGTGAGCAGCCTGCTCAGTTCTGATGTTGTGTGTGGTTATTTTGCAGATCAGGGGTTTCAGGAGTGCTGGGATGTGTCACATGGGCTGCCATGTGGGCAGCACAGAGAGAAAGCATGTACCTGGCATTTGGAGGCCACCATGGAGGGCAGATCTGGCATGGCAATGCCCAGGGGTTGTCCACGATGGAAGGGGACTTGATTGTGCACGGATTGCAGCGCAAAAAGATGCAATGACCTGGTGCTGATGTCATCAGGCTGTACAAATGGGTACGGAGCAGACCTATAGGCCTGTAGAGGACCTGGATGGTCATGGACTTGCTGCAGCAGGAGGCGGAACCAGCAGGGTAGGTAGGCACAGTGTTATGGCAAGGCATTGGGGCAGGAATGAGCCCCACCTAGGGCTGGAGCAGGCCAGGACAAAGGGCTGGGAGGCCACGTGGCAGGCGGGCCAGCAAACACCAGAAATGGGCAGCCAACCAGGCCACCTGCTGGTCAGTTGGTTAGGGCTGCATGTCGGACTGTAGGCAGACCCTTGGGTTAGCCAAAATGACCTGGGGGGGTCAGCGGGTTTGTGAGGGCCTTGTGCCCTATATAAAGGTGCCATTTGGGCCGCCATATGCATCACTTGGAGCAGCCGTCTGACAAGTGGATAGGAGCAGTAGTTAGGACTTTCTTGGGCCTATATCCAGGAGGTGAAGGAGACCTAGAGAAGCTGCAGACTAAGCTTGAGTTGCTGCCCTAGGCTGGCTTTCCAGACAGCAAGATGGAAGGGATCTCTGGACAGAGAGTCTACATAAGCTCAGAGGAGCATGCCAACTCACAGATCTAGAGGTGCCAGGCATATAGTAGGAGGGCATTTTGGTAAGATCAGAGGACCACAGTTTGGTGGGACTCCGCATCTCCTTTTTTATTGTGTCCAATTTGTGGATGGACAAAAACATATATGTGTTGCTTCTATATTTGTCTTAGATGCACTGTCTATTCTAGCTTGCACACACACATCTATGATTGTGAAGTACACATAGTGTATGAAGTTTGATTCCGTAATGAAACACTTCTGCGTGTAATTCATCTATCAGTCTTCTGCTACGGGATACCCTCTAGTGGGATTTTCTTTTCTAACATGGTATCAGAGCCTTGATGGAAGTTCTTGGGAAGTGGAGCTTGAAGGCAAGGACCTTGCTGAAGGACGACCTTGATTCATTGCTTGGAGAAATTAGCTTCAATGTTTGAAGGATTGTACCTAGGCGGGAGGCTCAAATTTATGCAAGGGTTTGAAGGATTGCACCCAAGTGAGAGGCTCAGGTTCAGAAAGTGTACGACACTCTAAACTCTTTCTCTTCAGTTCATTATCATGGCCAATAGATATCAGATTCCAAACTTTGGTGAGACGGGCAAGCTCGACGGGACAAATTACCCACCCGTTGTGGATAATGAAGGTTCGGAGCCACTTCGTCTTGAGAGAGTCATGGGGGATTGCAGATGCGGATAGAGTTGTTGCATCAGGCCACCACGACCACTCCAACCACATCGAAGATAGCAGCAGTGTTGACACCAACAGACCCTCTTTTAGTGAGGTCACGACAAATCTCGGATGCGGAAGCCTTGGCTGTCGTTGTGGGTACGACGGCGGATATGGTGCTTCCTTACATACAGATGGCGAACACTTCTTTAGAGGCCTGGACAACATTGAGGGACATGTATGAACTCAACGAGGCAAGAATCTTGGACCTCAAGACATATCTGTATGGCATGAGGATGGATGAAGAGGAATCGGTACAAGAACACATCACCGAGATGAAGGTGGTCTCGGATCAACTGGCGGCAATTGGGACAAGCTCGACTAGGATGGCAAGGCTGTTGCTGGGAATGCTCCCCCAGAGCGAAAGTAAGTTTGTGGCTACGATGATTGCAGGGCAGAGGGCGGGCCCGATGATTTTCGAGGAGTTGGTTCTATTGCTGCTACAACAAAAGCTCAAGAAAAGAAGTACGATGGTACAGATAAGGATGACAAGGCCCTAGTAGCTCAAGACAAGAGAAAGGCAAGGGCAAGGGTAAGCCTGGTAAAGGCAAGCCCAAGGACAAATCTAAAGAAGGCGTTGACTCTTCAGATGAAGACAACAAGAAGAAGAGAAAGAAAGAGAAGAAGTGCTTCTATTGTGATGAGCCAGCTCATTTTGTGAAGGATTACAAAAAGAAGGCGGCTTATCAAAAGCACAAGGGTGCTAGCTTAAAGTCATCTCAATTGGTGGTCACTGAGGAACTTTTCTTGGAGGCAACTCCGAGTGCCATTAAGATTAGGTACATGTACCCCGGTGTTACTGTCAGGATGTTTGACATTAAGGATTGGTTAGGAGAGAAGTCATAGAACTTTGTGAAGGTGATGAATAGTGATGAGTGCCTGGAGCTATCTAGGTGTTTGGCTGGTGTTACTAACACAGAGAAGGATTCTTCGACGCGACATGAGGTCTCAAGGTCAGATAGAGATTGTGGCTTAGAGGGGGGCAAGACAGAACCACAGATGGAGCTTCACAGCCTAGGTAACCTGGATTTATGCCTGGGTCTCGGGTATGTTGTTTGGTTCCAGACCTAGCCAAACAGAGGGCAGGTTGAAACAGACCCTGAGAACTTGGTGCCTGGAGGACTTCAGGCTGTTCACACATCATGAGGGGAATAGTTGGAGGATGCTGGTACCTGGAGTGCTCAAGTTCGAAGGCGGGTTTGTGACTAAAGGTGGTGGTGCCATCGGGTGCTACCTTGGATAGACTTGGTCCAAACTGGTGTGCGAAGGCAGAACCGGACTTGGGGATTTCCTTTTCTAACAGATCCTGTCTTCCTTGCTGCCCTTGTAGACAGCCTATGGATGAAGACCTTTGAACTCTTTGTCTGCTGCACTCAGCCTCTCCCTTTGCTGCTCCAACTCCTCCTGGATGTGGGCCCAAACCTGGCTGGGGTGCAGCTTCAAGCTGTTCTTCAAACTGGATAGTGAATGAGCCCAAAGGGCTCTCCCTTCTAGGGCCAAGGGCCCTCAAAAATTGACCGAATGGGAGCTCCCAACCGACCGACCTGGTTGGCTCCCAACCAACCAGCCTAGCAGTCTGACCTGCCACGTGTCTGCCTGACACTGGCCCGGGTTATACCCGCCTTGATTCCACCTATTTCCAGGCCTCCTTTCTTGCCCAAAATCTCTGCCAAGCAGTCGCCTTTCTGCCCGCCTCTATTCTAGGCTAGTCAGTCCTGAAGACTCTGCATCAGTTTTGTACAACCTTGCTACAAGCATCTGTACAGATGTGCCTACATGCTGGCCCTGTTCTAGACCAACCAGGGCTGTCACGCCTTGCCCTGTCTGCTCCAATATGTGCACACAGACTTGCAGATGCTCCAAGCTGCTCCAAGTGATTGTGCCATCACTCAGCTTCCTTCTGTCCACCGGATCTGCTCCAGACACATGCCACACAGACTCCAAAGGCCTCCGGGTACAGTGTACACTCCTATGTGCTTCCGCATGGCAGCCTATGTGCTACCCATATGGCAGCTCCCTTGCTTGTCTTTTTACTGTTTGTTTACTGCCCACATAGCCAATGTGCTGTCCATGTGGCAGCCCTCTATCTTGTTTGTTTGGGTAAGTTTGCTTCCCACATGACAGCCATTGTACTGCCCATGTGGCAGCACCATCCTACCCTGGTCCACCTCCCCCATGCTCTTCTCATATGGGGGCTCACAAGTGGGAGGTCACCATAGTGAGTGCTCTCTGCATCTTATTTTCCTTGTGTATCTTCAATTCCACGTCCTTGTGAGTCACCTCGATCATTGTCTCATGAATTGTATGTACTTTTGCTTGGATCTGAGTAACCTGCGTATTGACTAAGTTGCCTAAAGTAGACAGCACCTGAGTTGTCAGGGAGGAAATGCATTCTTGGATCACTTCATGGATCCCTTCTTCTCTAGCTATATAATGTGTCTCTTCCCTTTTTTTCTCCATTTGTTGTAAATGTGTTTTGAGCTTTGCAATCTCTTGCTGTAATGAAAATATGTAATAATAAACTTACATTGCGCTTGTAGGATTGGGGCAGTTGCATATCATTTGTGTGTACAAAAGAGAGAAAGAAAAAGAAAGACAGCTCTTAACGTCTACCAAAGATGAGCACTAATGCTCTTTCTTTAATTGAATCTAAATATCCTCTTGATTGGAAGCTTTGGCACATAAATGCCACTAATCTATGTTTGCAGGCCAGTAATTATTTTGGAAATAAGAGTTTCTTTGCTTCTATGAGAAATAGGGTTACGGTAGAGCCTTCATGAAAAGATCTGCTAAGTTATCCTCTGTAGGAATGTAGAACAAGTGTGTCTCTCCAGCTGATAGTCACTCTCGAACATAGTGATAGTGCACCTCAATGTGCTTCGTACATGCTTGGAAGAAAGGTTTATGCACAATAGCCAAAACACTCTGGCTGTCAGTGTAGATCAATGTAGAACTGGTATGGATGACATCAAGATCTGTAAGTAATTTGCAGAGCCAAACACACTCTACTGCAGCTGTGAAGGCTGCCTTATACTTAGTTCACAGCTAGAATTCGCAACTGTAGGCTGTTTCTTGTTGAACCAAGGGATGCATGAAGAGCTAAGCATAAAACAGTTGCCACTGAGACACACGCTTGTCGTAACCAGCCCAATCAATGTCCATGAAAGCATGCATAACCAATGAAGACTAATCACCATGTAACTGTCCCAAATGCTGTGTGCCTTACATGTTGGAACAAAGGATGTCTAGTACTGTGAAGGATGCTTCCATACTAGCCTTACATATCTAAAGGAAGCCATACCAGAGTCAACATGGAACTCTACTCAGATAGCCAGCTTTGAGGGTTGGAAACCATATCATTGTTACATTTGACTCATGGAAGGGAAATTTGAGTTTCTCAAGCAAGCTAGAATTGAGGGTACAAGGATCTGGATATCAGATGATCTTACTCAAGATCAACTTAAGCACCAATGGAGCTGTAGAAAGTCAAAGCCAAGAAAGCAAGGAAATGAGCTGTCTACAGGAATGGAAGAGCAATTATCAGAGAGTTAAAAATTAAAATGTATTTCACCTAAAGACAGTCAGTCTAAAACTGACACATGGCTCTAATACGTCATCTTGCCACACCATGGCAGCATTAAATGCTAGCATTTTGTCAGATCTTAGAGATACAATAAGCACATCTAGTTCCCCATTCCCAGATTTGGTATTATAGGTCATTTTAGCCTTCTGCAGAAGTCAATACACCTTTCTTTCATTTTTACTTCTCACCCTCTCTCTCTGCACACACACACACCCCAAAAATTTTTAAAATAAAAGATCTAGGTCCTGTCATTTTGTGCCATTTTTAGGGTTTCATAGACAGGTCTTGCCCAAAAAAATTTCTGGACGTTTTCAGTGCAAAAGTTCTCTCAAAATGAACTCCTACCTACTATGAGTAACATTTTGCAATTAATCTTGTTACAAATACGCCATCTTTGTAAACCGATCTAGTGGTTCTACAAGTTCCTATGACTTTTAACCATTAACCGTATTATGGCTTCATATTCTTCCTCCATGGCTTAGACCCATGTTCTTACTTGGTGGCTTCTTCAAAAGATGCTAGATCTTCATCATTTGGCACGAGACAACATAGACCTTGATGCCTGGTTTCTTGTCCTTACTGGCTTTCTCCATTGGTTTTATGAACCCTCTTGGTAGAGGTTTTGAAGTTGATGTAGGCTGATCAACATTTCTCCAATTGAGAATGTTGAATATATGGATCACTGCCCCACCCGTGAGAGCAAGACACCTGTAATAAGCATGGGATACTTGGTTTGCCATGTGGCCATAGTGAGAAGGTGCCACATGGGAAGATCTTAGAGAATGTGAACTGCGGATGTGCAGCACCTAAGCTCGCATATGGTTGGCCGTGGCAACCAGGTCAGGGGAGGGTCAATGCCATTTGCAATGTTTTGTAGCTTAGTTGGATGTTCTAGGATTCTGAATCCTTGTAAATTTTGACACAAAGTAATGTTTGTTTTATGCGTTCAACTTCAAGGCTCTTTTTAAGACTTTTGATAATCTTATGACTACAGAATTTGAGCTTCTTTCTTGCTCAGTAACTGGTAGCTGTCCTTGAAATCTTTACTTTCCTTTCCTTCTCTTTGTGCTGTTACTTTGATTGAGCTGGTATATAGATTTTTCGCTTGTCAATGTAAGTGTTGGTAGTACCACTACTGTGATAATAGTATGAACCTGTTTCGTTTACTACAGCTTTGGAAACAAGAAAGCTTCTTTTGGGTGGGTCTCGTAGGAGATAATTCTTAAACTCTTTGCTCTATCAAGGGATTGATTTTACATCTAGCAAGGGACCAACCCTAATATTGATTTCACATCTAACAAGGGGCCAACCCTCATATTGGTCCATGCAGAAGACTGAACGGACTAATCAGGTCCACGTAATGCAGGGTCCTATCCCACCCCATTCCAGTATCAGCAGGCCTAGCAGGTCTTTAGGGCAGAACAGCAGGCAGATAGACAGCTACAGCACACAGAAGCAGTCCATGGGAATTCGCATAGAAGACAAGCATTATGTAGGGTATTGAAAACAAGGCAGGACTGTACATGGCGATGAGGTTCACCCCGAAGAAGATATGAGAGTAGAATGTTGATTAGCAAGTAGACAGTACAACCAGAGCTTCAGTATCCAAGTTCAGGTACATGGGCATCAACAATAGGCAGCCTTAGTAGGTTGCATCAGGTGGATGCATTGTGTTCAAGACAAATGATCTCTCTAGAAAAATCATGTGTGGTTGTTTACCATTTCTTTCAAGCTTTCATGTCCACTTCGCTTAGTCAGTTCATGCATTCACAATCTCCTGAAAGGGGAGGACTCTTACTGCGACATTTTTGTCTTCTTTACAAAGGGTAGTTCACAATCAGCCTATACACCCATAGATGTCTCTCCGACGACTAATTTGTTGCCCAATAAATACTATCATTCCATCAAAACGTATTTTAATACATCTGCAAATAACCATGTAGATACTTCCAATTCTTAGTCCGATAGAGACCAGAGTGGTAAGTGGGATTATTCCCAAGTCAATGTCTACATATGTTTACTTAGAAAGAACTACAGCATCTGCATTAAATACCACCTAAAGTGAAGTATAATCATGCCTTGCAGACAAAACCATTTTCAAGTATAGAGATTCAAAGCCCAAAACCCCTACACTCTGTGTCACAGGGCTATTTCCAAGCCAAGGACTACCTTGAACTTCTCATTTACACAACACACCAGCGAAAACCCCTATCCACATCACACCAAGATCTTATCTCAAACTTCCCATTTAAAACAAAATTCTTGAATCCCTATCCACATGACACCAAGAGCCTATGTTGACCAAGCATGTATAGACTGAATTGAAAAAGCTGTCCACCATTTATCTATTGGCCTCCAACGATTGAAGTGGGGTTTGACTGGTACATATACCTAGATGAATCCAGGAACATTCCCAAACTCCATCACATTAGTACAGTGCTGGATCCTCAGCTCCTAGTACCTTGAGCTGTTAGATGTCAATCCAACGCTTCAAACCCCCATCTTTGGGGGCTGCTCATACAAGATATTGGCCATCATGTAACCTCAGTATAGCCCTGGGGTTGCTTGGTTCCAATGAAATGCACAAGGCCCAAGGAAAGATGGCATGATCAGGTTCCTTCCCCATCAGGCCATGAAAAACTAGCATGCCATACTTGTACCAACCCTGCTTGTAAAACTAGTGAAACTGTAAATTGGGATTGGCTTCATATTGTCCTCACAAAATGTATGCACGATGAAGAGGGTTAGTCATCATGCATACATGGTACAACGGGGCAAGCCTCCATCTGTCTTTCTCATCACACAGAAAATACTTGCTATTAAATTCTGCTATCAGAGTCCAGACACGCAAACTGGCCATAGTAAGCCGTGACTGCTTTCAGCTTCCCATTCAAGAAGTTTCTTTCAACTTCACAAGAAAGTTGTGGTTTGGATGTAAGTGAGAGCTCAGCAAGTTGATCGATGTTGACATTGCGAGGTAAAAATAAAATAACACTGGATGCTATTGATTGGGCTACCTTGAACAAAGACAGCCCATCCATAGGTTGCAGCATGGTTTGAATGTCATAAACTTCAACATCCAAGTACTCTGGACCTCCCCATGGAGGGGAGAGAAAGACAACATCCGCTTGCAGGGAGGAAGAAACAACGAAGAAATCTCCTATTACAAAATCTATGAGATCTGCAACTCCATAAACGATTGCATTATGATGGGCATATTCGATCTTTCTTGGATCTTTATCAATGGCAATTACATAATGCCCTGCAAGGGCGAATTGAATGGCATTGCCACCAACCCCAGTAAACGCATCTACGATCACACCACAACTACAGCGTGCTGCTTGGTGCTTTGCAATTGCCTCAGGTGTGACGGAAAACCAACCTTCTTCATCCAGTTTCACCCCTGCATTAAATCTTGAAAACAGATGAAAGCGTTGAATCCAGTACTTGAAGATATTGGGACTGTGATCCCCCATAACACTAGATATATTTGCATGCTGGCAGTCTATCTTCATCATTAAGGAAGGAACTTTCTTTTTGCGTCTTTTGCCAATTACATCCTTCGAAGCTCCTACAGATTCATTGTCAGAACCAGCACCGTTCTTGTCAATTGAGTGAGACTGAGGTTTGCAAGTCTGGAAAGTTCCCACATCTTCCATGGAATCGTTGCAAACCGTGGAAGCCTTCTGCTCATCCTCATGATGCAGTGTGACATCTGCGTGCCTTCCTATTGCTTCACCTTTGTCAACAACCAAAAACATTGATGCCATCCCTTTTTCCAATTCGCCATCCGCAAAAGCTTCTGCGTTATCATTCATGTCACTAGACGTTTCTGTTGAAGGAGTACATGCATACTGCATGTCTGTGCTGTCTTCCATTTTTTGAGACGAATAGGCATAAAGCTCCAAGCCTTCGGGAGGCTCCCATGTTGTCTGTAACGTATCAGAGTTGTAAAAATAATACCTTCCGTATTGATGGTCCCAGTACGGCACCCAAGAAGAGGCAGCGCCTTCATGATTCATATTTCCATCACGCTCAGCACTGACGTCCTCAGTTAGTGGGCAACTGGGGAGAGGTGTAAAAGCATTACCGACGTTCACCTGTTCAATATATATCGCCTCAACTCCGCTCTGTATTGAAGAGGTCGCTAAAGACGTTAGATCCTCGTCAAGTCCTTTTGACGCAATATCAAACCCAGCGTCGTCGTCATTATTCTCGCTGATACTAAGTGCATAATCAGAAAAGGCCACGACCTTCTGACTTTTTCTGGGTCTGGATTTCCTGTATTTCCTGGATTGCCTAAAGCCCCTAGTGTTTGAACTCGTGACAAAGGATGTGGGCAGCCCCAATGCAGACATTTGTGAGCTTGAGTCGTCATCATTGACAAATAATAATTGCTCCGCTTCCTCAGTGTGTTCAACATCCCTCACATCCTCAGACAATTGGGAGGACTGTGTCTGAGAAGCAGCTTTCCTGGGAAAAAGCAAGGAAAAATCTTCGGAAAGATCACAAACAGCGCTGTCAGTAAGGAGGACATCCTTGACAGAGAGCAAAGGGTGATCCGGATGAGTCTTGTGCACCGACAGGTACTCCATGAAGACGGTGGGGAGCTCACGCATGATGATGAATCGATGATCAAAGTAAACGCAAAATAGCAATCAAATCTATCTTAAGAAGGTTTACAGTAGCATTGAGTTCATAAAATAGACATGACAAGGCCTCAAATTTGAAGGCTTGCCTCCAAGTTCCCTCTACTCAGAACTAGGGTGGGTCGACCTCCTATCCCCTACGGCAAAGGCTGAATGAATTACGAAATTTATATTAAATCGATTGAAATTAACAATGTTTTAAATTGAAATGAAAAAAGTAACTTCACCATATCAGAATTGTATGCTTTTTGCTTTTTTGCATTTAAAAAGCAGAGAGATGCTTTTACACACGTGTTTTTATGCTATTTGAATAAAATTTTCATAATTGACATTAATTAAAATCAAGCTAAGGGCTCATATTTGTTACACGTGGCTCAAGGAGATGGAAGAAAATCAAAAAATATGATTTTTGTAAGTTTTGAAAGTCAAGAAAGGGAAATACTTGACTATAAACTAAGTAGTCAATAGTAGGTTCAAGCAAATGCCGTGTGTGTTTAAGTGTTCCCTTCTTGCGAGTACTTCCCCCCCACAGAAACAGATAAAAATTTAGAATATGCAAAAGCAAAAGTCAACAAACAAGGTGAAATTCAAAACATATATATATATATATATAATCTTTAACGTATTAACCCACGGACACAAAAAAAAAGAGGAGAGGACACATGGCAGCTTGGAGGAGAAGAGCCTGCCACATGTCACAAAGCAGGAGCTCTTGGATGGAGGCTTGGAGGGGAGAGGAGATAGAAAGACAAGAGGCAGCTTTAGGGGCAATGAGGAGATAGAAGGTCAATGGAATGGAGAAGATGGAAGGTCACCTTCGGGAGGAAGGAGGAGATGGAAGGCTAATGGAATGAAAGGAGGAGATGGAAGGTCTCGAAGCCATGGGTTAAGACTTAGACAAAATTTAAGAATCAAAGATCCACCTTCAGATGGGGAGTGGTTGAGGATGGTCATGCATCTTTGCATGTGCAAAGCACGAAGCACGAGTTCAGTACTCGTATACTTTATATAACCACACATAGTGTGAACGGGGAGGCGGTGCGCGTCCTTCCCCAAAGAGTTATAATCCGAGGGAATGGGCCCTTCCCCATGCGTCGAGATTGGGATTGTCAAGAATATTAGCACCTAGATTGAGTATCGTGAATATGTAAGAGACTGACATATTTCCTAAATCTCAATGGGCGTGTTTGAGCATCCGAATTCGTGTATGCACCAAGTATGTACGTTTGCTTCACTTTCTGAAAAGATGCAAAAAACTCGTCTGAAATGGAAACAATATTAGTGTTGGAATGTAAACGACATTTTGAGAATACGTTTATAAAGTACTACATGTAATGTTGCAATATAAAACGACATTTCTAATGAAAGTAAAAAAGCCTTTTATATTAATGTAACTGAACGATGAATTAATTACGACAAATTTTGAGCCGAGGCTTTTTACATGCAAGGAAAATCAAAGTTTCCTTTGCCATATTAAGTGTAGCACCTCAAGATAGGATGATGGGAACCACTTTGATTTTTTTGAGTGCATCTTTATATTAGCTTGACATTTCATCTTCTTGTTTTGTATATAAATATTCTTCTCATTAAGAGACTTCTGGATAATCTTCCAATTTTTTTTTTGATTTGTTGATTTATGGGTACTTGTTGACGATGCAATTGTTATGAAAGTAATTATCAAGAAGTCAAAGATTACTGTATCAAGCTATATGCCTATGATGCCTTAGTTAATACTGAAAAATCTACTAGATCTCAATCAATTACAGACCTGAAATCACACAAGTCACTACATCATTACGTTACCCAACAAAAACAACCAAATTTTATATGCACGAGTGCATAGATATCCTAGATCATCCATAAGCTAACACAAAAAACATGATGACAAGGCATCGCACAAATCTCTAATCAATCCACATCGGTGGATTTGCCATTTGCCAAGTACATCTCAAGGATGAACTCGGAAACTCTCTTGCATACATTGGCATCTCACAAGTAATGCCTGATAATATCTTCACCGGTAAGTTCAACAAACGGTTCTGACTTTGTACAATGACTTTTCCACCACCGTAGCAAAACAATCAATTCTGTCCATCTTTTGTGAGTCTACATGCTCTTCACAGCAAAAGAATAGAAGCCATCAACTTGCCTCTCATGATTAGTGATCCATTAGTAAGGGAGCCGAGGCCTTCTCTTGTATTTATCACATGTTTGATAAAGGCCCAAACCTCGAGCCGTAAAGATTAAACCTCATTAATATAGTAAGGGACACCAAATACCTCATTAATAAAGGCCAAAACCTATAACCCTAAAAATTAAACCTTAAACATAGTAAAGGGACACCAAATATTTCATTTAGCACCACTAACTTATGGTCATTAGGACCATCCGAGACAAGAAACCACCATTCGGGGAAACAAATTCCAAGGTTTAAGAATAGAGAGCCTCAGCAAATTTCAGACAAATCATAGTCAAGTGGATTACAAAAAATTGCAATCGGATTACATGGGTTCGTCTATGAATCTATATGACCTTGTCCTTAACAACAAGGGCATGATCTTCCTCTAGGTAGCCAAGCCTTCAGACAATGAGCGTTCTTTTTAAATGTCTTGCGCATATCGTCCTAGCAAGCTTTCTCTCTCTCTCTCTCTCTCTCTCTCTCTCTCTCTCTCTCTCTCCTTGTTTCTCGCAATTCATTTTTTGGATCTCAATCTTCTCCCCTCCCTTCCCTTCCGCTCTCTCTCTCCCTCTTCTTCCCTCTACCGTGACCTTCTTCCCCCCTTCCTTTCCCCCTCCCCATGGCTTCCTCCCCCTCTCCTCCCCTTTGCCTCCCTCCTTTCCCTCGCTTATGTTCATCCTTCGCTCCCATTATCATACATTCATTCTGCCCTCCAATGTAGCTGCAAAAGTCACCCCTACTACCTGGCCTTTTTTCAAAAATGCTTGCATCATCCTCTTCACCTCGCTAATTCATGAATCGTGACCCAAATCTACCCTACAATGTTGTCATAAGAAATGATGCATCCTTCAAGAATCCTGTTCAACTGCAGTCGTCTGTCTCTCTCCACGTCCTCCTCCTTTACCTTGGCCTCAGCACCCTACATCCAAGGTACCTTGACCTTTTTCATTCCTGCATCGAATTGACACTCTGCACACGTTGCACAATTGAACTTTGCACCTGTTGAGCATGCGCAATAAACTAGGCGATTCTCGAGTCTACCATAGCAATGCGACTTCTTCAACATTGCTGCATGTGGCAGCGATGTCCCCCTGAGAGGCTCTGAGACTAGGACCCAACGCCTTCGCTCACAAAGCTGTCGCCTGGGGTTGCACCGAAAACACCACTTGACTCACAACTTTGATCCAATCAATCGGCTCAATGTCTTGAACGTCGTCTGTGGCGAGCCACCACAGAGGCTGTAGACATTTACTACTCTGATAGAAAAGCTCATGATATCTAGCAGCTGCAATTGAATTATGGCATATTATAGAACGATTTGTCTAATCATTGAGAAGTTGTGCACTTGTGCACCAAGTGCAAAAGTGAAGCTAAATGTGATAAAGAAATTGCAAAGGAGATCTTCATCATTTGCACCAAACATTGACGATTCGCGTTCAATCTCATGTCAATGTTAAACTCACGTTTTCAACAATCAGTCATGCATACATCTCGAGCTTTTACGTTAAATAGTGAATCTAGATAGAAAGAAGAAGAATAATTCAAAAGAGTGCTTTACGAACTCGCACCGAAGAATCTTGTCCTTCCTACACCTCCTGTCACAAATTCTTGTTTCTTGCTATTACTTAGAACGAACTCTTTGTTCAAACGTTTATATAGATTTCTCTTATTTTGTGTTTCAAAAGCAAGGATATGCTTTTACTTCTGTTTCACTTTTTGGATGAAAGTTGAAAGCTTCACGGTTAAAACCTCGACAGTTCAGATTCAACAATACAAATCAACATCAATGGCTCATATTCATGACACATGGCTAAACGAGGTGGGAGAAAACCAACATCTCTTTAGGCTACCTACCGTAATTATAATGGGTAGTAAGAGCTAGCCCCATTGGCTAGAGTGGATTTCTGTTGAGTTTCATTAGTTGGACTCGGCAAGGGAAAAGCAACACCCTTCCTCTGACAAGCAAACCAATTCATATGTGATTCAGTAGATTTGTGAATTGGAGGACTTGTGTGACCAGGCTCTCAGAAGTCATCCTTCTACGTAAGCTATTTTCCATCATTTATAAAGAGCTCTTTAAGAAAATTTTCCCAACTTGGCACTTCTTTTTAACGGTTCAAAAACTCCTTTGAAGGGAGTTGCTTCCTTCAAATTCAAGGACTAGACATGGGTTTACGATAGGATTCAATTTATCATCATCACTCCCATCATAGTTTAGGATGGGAATATTCATACATCCCTTGGAATTTTTGGCTTGCCCATACGAAGGCCTTATGTGCGATAAGAAAGAAAAATAAATATTTTTAAAGAAATTTCTTTTTATTTTAAGGTGATTGGTCCATGTATGCTCCATTGAATTGTTTATAGGCTGTTGTAAGAGGCTTTTAATGCATGCATTCATTGACCTATCCCCCCCCCCCCTTCTCTCTCTCTCTCTCTCTCTCTCTCTCTCTTTCTCTCTCTCTCTCTCTGTCTCTCTCTCTCTGCAAGCCACATGAATGAAATTCATCTTATTTATGCAAGGCAACGTATAGAAGTGTTGAAGGATTTGGAAGCTCATGAAGCCACTTGGCATCATTGATGCCATAGATTTCAATCATAAAACACGAGTAAAAGCACCCACTAAAAGCCCCCAACCAATAGCAAGTTTTTTCATGAAAGGCAGATAGCTAATCATTTCTAAAGAGAAATCGGCCATGACAATGATGAAAGAAGTGGGTGAAAGAATGAAAAAGTCTGCACGCTTAATGCATGTGCCTTTCAAGTTTAATGTTCATCAAGAATTAGAGCTTGAACGTGTAGCCTCGTCGATTGAAAAGCCCAAATACTTTTCGATTGGATCCATGACAGCAAGCATCTCATTCTTTCTGCGGCACTGATGTTTCCACATTAGCAGGCCAACAACAAAAACAAACTTTCATAAACTTTGAGGGGCGATGGTGATTTCTTTGTTTTATGCTTATAGGTCCTCTCCACTAGCTTTAACCCTGGCATCCCGAAGCTCTTGCCATAAATTCTAATCAATCGCTCCATCATGTGCCAGACAAGGATGGAAATAAGTCCCTGGGAAACCAACGAGATGAACTTCAGTTGCTTTGGAACATGCACGCAAAGATCATCACCATCGTTGAGAGGAGGCATTAGAGCTGGCATTCTTTTGTGAAGCTCAACGTTTCGACTCTCTCTTCTTCAATTCGCTTCAAAAGATATCAGTATACTCAAAACGCTACCTCTTGGATCTCCCCTGATTACCACCCACATTTGAGTAGTAGATTAGACACAAAGAAATGCAAACCGTTGTGTATGACTCAAGGATTTGCACCTATTATAAAAACCTGCTTGATATTGTCGATAGTCTCATTCAAACCCCAATGCTTCAAATTTGCATTGTTGTGAAACATTTCCAAACTAATATTGGTATGGAGGTGACGCTTACATGGCTCCTTGGGGTTCAACATTTCAATCAATGGATTGGTTTGTTATTAGCACATGAGAAACAATTTTTCAACGGCCAGTGCATCTCAAAGGTTTGTCTTTGAGAGTTGCTTAGCAGTGCGACCTATTGGCTAGATCGGGCTAAAATTGTTATTTGAGCTAAGTTTCTAACTTCATTGAGAGCAAGAAGGTTTGTGAATCATGGGGGTGCTCATGCTAGAGAGCAGTGAGCTGCACGTAAGGAATTGCAACCATGCGTTCAACTTGCATCAGTAGCAACAGTAGCTGCAAAAGATTCCCATGCCAAGTGCCTTTACTTTAAGTTTCTTGCTTGAATAGTTCTCCGTCTTGTTTTTGCTCCCTTATATATATATTGACTCTCATTGTCTTGCATTGAAGGATTTGTGCACTTTCATGGTTTCTAGAGCACTTGTTAAACCCACAACCAGCCAAGTCTTGTCATGCACAACATAGTCCACTCAGGACACTTCTTGTGAACTCCTATACCACCTTGTATCTAGTCTTGATTATCTAGAGCTTGTGTCTCTAGTGTTATGCAGGTTCTTTATAGAAGAGATTTCACAACTTCTCATGCAATTTTCTCTAGATTGGCAAGAAAAGTTTGATAATATGGAAGCAATTGCCAACTTTATATTCTCGGGCCTTTGGTTTGATGAGTGCTTTAGCATAATGGTTTCACACATCAATTTACCAAGATAGAAACTATGCAGAATTTAAACATAAGATTAATCTCTTCATATCGTAATACCAACCTAGCTATAGATACATAACATTAATGTCTTCATATTGTAATTCCAACCTAACTACAAATACATTATTATGCTCATGCCATTGACTACTATAGCTCATGTATTTATTCAGTCTTTATTTGTTGTTATTGAATATGTGCCTCTCACCGTATGTAGTCTAGCTTTCTCTTTCTTATTGGAGTGTTTTTTTATTGTGATGCAGATTACAAGACCGAACTCAATGTCATCGGCCCTGTCTCACAACATTCATCACACACTCTTGCCACCTAACAAACATTCAAAAGGTAATCTTCTTATGTTAGCTATTACACTATTCAAAGGCCAATGGACCAAAACCGAAGACCGATGGATCATTACACATGTAGGAGAAGCGTGCCACCTCTCCAACTACACACTGTGTGGCTATATTTACTTTATATATATATATATGTACATATGTATATGTGTGTGTGTGTGTGTGTGTGTGTGTGTGTGTGTACACACACACACATATTGTAAGTATATCTTTTAAATCAATTAAATTTGCATATTGAGAATTCCTCTCTTTTGATGCATGTTCTCGATGCGAGTGAACATTCTATCAGCAAAGAATGTTGAGGAACCATCTCAACATCATATGTTCGATATTTTGCATAGCACTAACACATAAAGTGCTATAAAGGAAAGGGTTAGAAACCCTAACCCTTACCCTAAAGGGATTTGCATATATTCTACATTTTTAACTAAATCTAGTGTACAATTAGTCATTTGTGGTGTGCTCTCTAGCTATGCCCTCTCTCCTCATCTCCACTGTTCTCTTCTCCTCTCTCCATATTTGTTCATGGTATCAGAGCTCCCTTTCCTTCCATTGAGGCATTGAGACTCAAGTGCGAGAGATATTGATAGAGAGCAATAAGCATCCATTTACTTCCACTAAGTGAGAGTATTTCTGTCCATTGAGAGAAATTTATATTCATTGGGTTGTTAGTTTTGAGTGAGAGGTTCTTGAGTGTGAGTGATAAAATTTCATTCAGTTCTTCATGATGTTCCTTGCTTTTCTTTAGATTGTGAGAGACTAATGCGGTAAAGAGCTTTCAAAGCTCAAATTTATAGGGGGAGAGAGAGAGAGAGAAATCTTCTTGTGAGTCCTTCATACTCTTCATACTCTTCTGCTCTCTTGGAGGTTGTGTGTAAGCTCCATCAAGCTCCATTGAACCCCTTCACCGCACCATGTGAGATTGCAGCAACTCCATAGCCTCGACCAAATGTATCTACCACATCATTAGTAGCTCGGTGGATGCCACATTAGCACGTCATCTTATCCTACCACGTCATCAACATTCTTGAGCCATGTGCCATGTCACCTGACACGTTACCACTACCACGTAGGCAGCCACGTCAACACATCCATGTCATCGCTACTCAGTCAGCATCAACATCAGCTTTGACCACGTCAACAGGCTAGTCATCCATACCCAATCACTTGCTAGCTCAGTAGCCACCTCATCACTACCACGTGGCACTGACCCCCTACTAAGCACTACTACATCTCCATAGGCACACTTGGCACCTTCCATGTGCACTTAACTTCCACCTAAACACAACCCCTACTAGGCACAATCTCTTGTTAAGCAGTTATTGGATGCTCCATATGCACACAGGCGCACATCACATAGTGATTTACTGGAACCTCCCTTGGCATGTGACTATGAGTGCCACATCATCATTTGCACCCCTTTTTGCCCCTCCATCTAGATCAAGCCGTATCTCTTGATCCAAGAAGAGTTTGAGGGCGCTCCAAAAAGGAAAAACACTTGATTTTTTATGCTCTACATGATTGTGACATCACACACATATTTTGGCGCAAGTATCACACACTTTTGAGTCTTGGCGATGGACAAATCCACATTCTTGCACGCAAATTACCTCTACATCGATGCAATTGACCTATCACCTAAAACAAACAAAGAAAAGGAATTATTTGTTGCTTTTTCATTACTCGACGGTGGTATAGATCTAGTTCAAAGCATATTAGATCATCCATAGTGGAGAGAACTCCAAAGCAGCCAATCGAAGCCATGCCCAAAAATTCCTAAATAGTTCCTACTCCTTGGAGTCAATCCCTTTGCTCACATGCAGTTTCACATCATCACATTTCCTAAAACCCGACGTTCCATAGTTCAATGAGAAGACTTTATAGTTTTCAAAGGCATTGACCGATTGCTCAGTGGAGCAGATTGCACATTTGTTCATTTTGCTCTCACATGCCACCATTGTAAAGTCTTATAGGCTATTTTTTCAGTATTATGCACATCATTTAAGTCTTGTAAGGCCTCTTGGCTATTCCCACCATCATTTTCCACAAGCCTTGTAACAGATTGAATTAATATTGTAGTTCTATCTTCACCAATAGTTCAGATTGCACTTGATACAATTAGTGTATTACAGTTGATTTAGATAGTGGTTTCATAGGCACTTTGAGTACATTTCTTGCACCATGTCTATGACTAGCAACCTCAATTTGGAGGCATCTGCTAAGCTAGGCAACTTCAACTACGGCACATGGAAATACCAAATGGAGACCATTCTTGTACTTTAATACAAATGGGAGTATGTCGATGGGTCTAGACCTAGACCATTGGACAATCGAGCCAGTAGTAGCTCCACTCTCACTGTTGCCACATCACTAGCAATGGGATGTAGAGCTGCACCAACAATGTTTGCACCTGTAGTAGATCCTGCCATTGCCCAAGCATAGGCAAAATGGGAAAAGAAAGACAAATATGCATTTCATTTGATTAAGCAGAATGTGCAAGATGTCATGCTAGGACATCTCAACACCATGAAGACATCAAAAGAAGCATGGGATATGTTTGTAGCTCTCTATGTGTCTAAGAAGACTTCTAGGATTCTCACACTAAGAAACCCAACAAACTAGAGTTTTTGCGATAGCAATGAAACTGGTAATTCCTATTGACAGAACTTACTTGCCCTCGTAAAGACTCACACTCTTATCTTTCCGTTGTGGGAATGATGGATTCAAGGTTAGATTTACTTGACCCACATGCATACCTTTGGGAGGTGAACTCTAAAAGCTCAGTTAACCTTGCATTAATATGATGCTTCAAAAGCAATCTTATGTACCTTGGCATGCTCAACAACTATGGATGATCTCATAGCATTAATTGAACGCACAACATGGAGAAAGACAAAGATAATTTATACCAGACAAAAAGATGACTTGAATTTGTAATACCTGAATTTATAGCTTGGATGTTGAAGCTTCAAAAATATAATTTAGATAGTTGGCTATTTGTTTTGACAACCATGATATAGTACCTTGACCGAGAAAAAATGCATATCCTTGTGTGGATCTCCTGGTCTCATGATCTCTTGCATAGTCACTATCATAGTATCCATGCAACCTTGGATGACTTCCTCAATATTTTGATCCAAACTGTCTTGTACCTCTACTGTACCTTAAGACTTTTTTGGTTGCATTCTAGTGAGACTGTTTTGGATTTGCCATAAACTGTGCAAGTGAACTTAATGCATATTAACAAATATCTGGCCGTGTGATAGTCATGTATATGAGAGATCCGATGAGCTATCGATAGTACCTCTCATTGACTATAGGCTTTTCTGGATCTTTTGTAACTTTCAAACTGTGTTCCATGGGAGTGGCTACAATCTTCCAATCTACCATATGAAACTTCTTCAGGAGACTATCAACATATTCTAGTTGACTCATGAAGTTGTTGTCTGAATCTCTCCAAAACTCAATTCCAAGACAATAATGCATAAGTCCAAGATCTTTCATGTCAAACTCTATAGATAAGTCTTATTTCAATGCTATCATTAAGATCATCTATGTACAAAAGTGCAATAGTGATGTCTTCCCCTTGAACTTTGTACCAAAGATCTTTCATGTCGAACTCTACAGATAATTCTTGTTTCAAGTTCTTGATGAAGCTATCATTCCTTCGATTGTACTTTGAGAGTGCTCTCAACGAAAGCAAGAACGGAAGAGGGAGAGAGAGAAACAGAGAGACACAAGTTTTGGTGGGTGTAGAACACCCTAATCTTCTTTTTCATTCATTTATATATGTGTTTGAGTATTGTACATAACCGGGGTAAAGGCACAATGACCTTTAACCCCCATAACCTCCCACTTAAAGGACAATGTGCCTTTAAGGGAGAATAACCAGTGAGCATACTATCCAATGCCCATCAATACACGACAATACTCAAACCGCTGACTAGGTAGACTCTTCGTCAGCATATCTGCAGGGTTATCATCTGTATGAACCTTGACAAGCTCTATGCGCTTGTCCTCAAGTACCTCCCTGATGAAATGGTACCTGACCTCAATGTGTTTGGTCTTTGCATGAAAGACCGGATTCCGTGCTAGCTAAATAGCACTCATGGAACCACTATGCAATGTCGGTACACTTGTATGGATCCCCAAATCTCCCACTAGCCGATCAAGCCATATAGCCTCCTTGCAACCCTTTGTCTCCCAGAACGTGAAGATGTTGTCCAGGATACTACGCTCTTGGACAAACCGAGTTTGTGTGTCATGGATGATGGGCTGCAACATACTCAGCCTCTGTGGTAGACAAAGCAATCCACTTTTGTGTGCGAGACATCCACGATATTGCACCACCTGCAAAGGTGAACACATAACCAGAAGTGGATCTCCTACTATCCACATGCCCTACATAGTCTGAATCTGTGTACCCAAGTACACGCATGTCTCCTCTACCAAAGCAGATGCACATCTCCTTGGTACCATTCATGTACCTCATGATGCACTTAACTGCCTCCCAATGCCTCTTTCCTGGATTAGCCATATACCAGCTAACAACTCCCACTGCAAATGCAATGTTTGGTCTAGTAGCTATCATAGCATACATAAGACTCCCAATTGCTGATGCATAAGGAACCTTGGCCATCATGGCTCTCTTCTCATCTGATTTGGGACTATCTGTATGACTCAGTTTCACATATGGATGCAATGGAGTACTGATTGCCTTCCCCCCCTCCATATTGAAATGCTGCAATACTTTTGTAACAACATACTCTTTTTGTGAAAGCCAAAGGAGTTTCCTACTCCGATCACACGTGATGCACATACCAAGAATATGACCTACAAATCCCAAATCTTTCATATCAAAGGCCTCATGCAACTTGGCCTTTAATGCATCTAGCTCATAAGTATTCTTGCTAGCCAATAGCATATCATCCACATATAGTGCCAAGATTATTAGGCTATTATCCTTAGCCCTTTTAGTGTAGAGGCAATGATCAATTTCACTCCTTCTAAAACCTTGGGACCGAATGAAAGCATCAAACTTCTGATACCATTCTCTAGGCGCTTGCTTAAGACCATAAAGACTCTTCTTTAGCTTGCAAACTAAATGCTCTTTGCCCTTTTCTTCAAAGCCTTCTGGCTGCACCATGCAAATCCCCATGCAAGAAAGCTGTCTTGACATCCATCTGCATAAGCTCCATATCCTCTGATGCCACTAGTCCAAGCATGCATCTAAGTGTGGTCATCTTCACAACCGGAGAGAATATCTCATCAAAGTCCACACCCTTCTGTTGCTTGAACCCTTTAGTGACCAAACGGGCCTTGTACCTAGGCATATCATCAACTGTGACCTTCATTTTATAGACCCATTTACATGGCAATGCTTTCTTTCCATGTGGCAAAGAAACCAAGTCCCAAGTCTTATTCTTCATAAGTGAACTCATCTATGATTGCATAGCATACTCCCACTTGCGTTGATCCTCGCGCATCATAGCCTCTCTGTAGCAAGAAGGCTCCCCGCAATCAGTAAGCATCACATAGTCTACCCCTGGAACAAACTTATCAGGCGGTCTAGACACTCTAGATGATCTTCTCAAGGGCATTTCAGCTTGCTGTCCCACCTGCATATCAACCACATTTGGCTCATCATTTCCACGAATAGATGATCCATCATCTACCCTTGATTGTATACCTATGGGAGTACTTGGTGGTACCATTTCTTGCACATTTGGTGCATGGACAGCTTGCTGTCTATCAACATATGTATGTGGATTCACATCCTGGAAAGTGATTCACCTCATTTTCCCATCCCTCATGGGTGCCTTATGCATCTTCTTCTCATTGAAGACTACATCATGGCTGCGTATCATCTTCTTTGCTTTAGGATCCCAAAGACGATAGCCCATCTCTCCACTTTCACCATAACCCAAAAAGATGCATTTCCTAGACTTAGGATCTAGCTTCTTTCGAAGCTCTTTTGGCACATGTGCATATGCCTCACACCCAAATATACGCAAATGAGAGTAAGAGGGCTTTTTGCCACTCCATGCCTCTTCAGGAATACCACCATCCAAACTCTTACTAGGTGATCTATTGATCACATGCACTGCAGTCTTCATTGCCTCAGCCCAAAAACCACTAGAAAGACTTGCATTAGAAAGCATGCATTGCAACCTTTCTTGAATGTTATGGTTCATCTTTTCTGCAATTGGATTTTTCTTTGGAGTACGAGGGGATGTGAGCTCCCTCTTAATCCCACGTGTATCACAGAAATGCTGAAAGTCATGAGAGAGATACTCTCCACCATTGTTAGTCCGTAGGCATTTAAGCGTTCTACCTGACTGATTCTCAACCAAGGCCAGCCATTTCTGAAATACCTGGAACACATCACTCTTTTGAGCTATAGCATAAGCCCACACTTTCCTAGTTGCATCATCAATGAATGCCACATAGTATTTAGCCCTGCCTAATGACCATGTAGGCATGGGACCACATACGTCTGAATGCACCAAATCAAGCTTTTCAAAATCTTTCTTTCCCCTTCTTTTATGGGCTGATTTAGTCTGCTTCCCATAGAGACAATGCTCACAAAATTCAAAATCAGAGAAACTCAAATGCGGTACATAACCCAAAGGGCATAAGAGTTTCATTCCATTTGGGCTCATGTGCCCCAACCTTTAATGCCACAAAGAAGTGCTTGGCTGCTCGGTTATTGCAACAACATGATCAAATACCCCTGATACATGTAAGGGATACAAAGTCCCACACTTGGCACCCCTGGCCAAAAGCATAGAGCCCTTTTGAATTTTCCAACTCTGAAAGCCAAAAGCGGTGTGAAAACTAGCATCATCTAGCTGACCCACTGAAATAAGACTCTTGGTCAACTTAGGCATATGTCTCACATGTTTCAAAATAAATAGACCCATTTGCAAAAGAAAACTTTATGTCACCTACTCCCACTATGTCACATGCATAGTCATTTCCAAGATGCACACAACCTGTCTTTCCACTGTCATAAGTGGAGAACCATTCCCTATGGGGAGTAACATGGAATGAAGCACCAGATTCTAAAATCCAATCCTAGGAATATGCATCATCTGAAGTGGTAAGAAACTCTGCAAATAAACTAGACATGAAGAGAACGTCATTGTCACTATCATGTGTGACAGCATTGATCTCCTCGATCTTCACTATTGAGAGTGCTCTCAACAAAAGCAAGAACGGAAGAGGGAGAGAGAGAAACAGAGAGCCACACAAGTTTTGGTGGGTGCAGAGTTACTGACAGCTGTACGGAAGGTATCCCATGAGGATGGCAATGAACATAAGAGAAATATTGCCTTAGTCTCTGCATCAAAATTCATCTTCTGAGCCTGAAGCTGGCTGAAAATAATATTGAATTCATTCAAGTGAGAAGCAATGGAGACCCCTTCCTTCATCTGCAGCTCAAACAACCTCTTCATGAGGTAAACTTTATTAAAGGCAATTTCCTTTCCATAAGTGGCACACAGTTTCTTCCACAAATCTTCCGTAGTCTGCTCATTTACTACTGTGAAATAAACTGACTCTGCAAGATGAAGTCTAATAGTAGATTTTGCTAATGCATCCAACTCATTCCAATCGTCCTCAGACATATTTGCAGGCTTAGCTTCAATCCCTACCAAGGGTTTAATCTGCTTCTTTTGAATAAGCACATCCCTTATTTGTTCTTTTCACAAAGACAAGTCTGTCCCATCAAACTTTTTAATGCTGAAAAACTCCTTTTTAGACATGGAAGAGGATGCCATGATGCAAATAAAGCAAAATCCCAAATGCTAGTGCCTATAAGAGAGAATCACACCAAATATCAGGTGCACCCAAATGTGTATGCCACAATAGAGTGAAATATCACCAAAACTCAAAGCTCAAAGCATCAAAAGATGCATCTGACTCATGTGCATATACTATGCATCCATATGAGCAAATCTAGCCCAAAAGAAAATGCCAAGTGTAATGGCAATCCAAAATGCCAATAAGTGCCAAATGACTCAAGCATAAACACCGTCCACTGGCATATGCATCCAAAAGAGCATAGCACTATCAGTGCATCACCTGCAATGTGTCAAAGTTGTCCCTCAGCATAAAATAGCATCCATGTACAAAGCGTTCATAAAAATAGCATCCCACAAGGCAATTCGGCCTATCAGTGCATCCAATAAGGACCGCAATGCATCCAAATGGCCTATAAATCATCCACTGCAACCCAATGCACACCACAAATGAGCGCACACTGCTCAAATTGTAACCAAAGTGATCTGCATAAGGTATGCTCAAGAAATCATGGTCCCACGGTAATGAGTGCTACTGAAAATAGAACCTGAGATGCCTCAAAACATGGGCGCCATTGCATAATCGGACTCAACAAGAAAATCTACAAATATCTCTCTTCTGTCGGAACTCCAAAATCCCAACCGATGAGTGAGAAATGGGAGTCAACACTTATCCACTGCCATGTGGCACAAATCTAAGGTTTCAAAACCTTAGAATGAAAAATGCATAACAGAGAGACGAAATCGAATACACAAAGATCTATAACTCTGAAAATCCTCCACCGAATCACGTAAGAATTGATAGGTAGGGGTTTTTGGGCATCTGAAACACAATGGGATAGATAGCTTTGGAAATCGTTGTCTCAATCACTGGGTCCAACACACGGATTGAAAAACGTTTTTGGAAATAGAGCTATTTGTAAACTCCACCAGAGTGTGAATGATGAGCAACATAGAAGTTTTAGGACCTCCTGAGTCCACCAGAACTAATAGATCTGCAAATAGTTGCTCTAAACTTGAGTTCCAACACCCGGGTAGAAAAACACAGAAACTGACACAGTGAGTCAAAAATCCAATGAAATGATCCCAGATTCAAGAATGAAGGTGTTTCCAAGCTCCTGAAGTGAAGTGGACACCAAAAGCAAGCAATAGTTGTCTCTACAAGTCAATACGAAGTCTCTATCATCGAACAGAATAGGGAAATGCTCAAAAAATGACTTTTTCTTTGAAAACACTTAACAGGTTCTCAAAACCACTTTGCAAAACCAAAGTGACTTTTCCAAAGGTTCCTCCAAGGTCTCTGCACACTTGGATGCAAGTAAAGTCACCCACAAAGCTTCCCATAGAGCTTCTCCTTCCTCCCACAGAGCTGCTGAGCTTCAAGCATTCACGCACACTTAGCTAGATCACCCGGGCTCTAATACCAGTTGAGAGTGCTCTCAACGGAAGCAAGAACGAAAGAGGGAGAGAGAGAAACAGAGAGCCACACAAGTTTTGGTGGGTACAAAACACCCTAATCTTCTTTTTGATTCATTTATATATGTATTTGAGTATTGTACATAACCGGGGTAAAGGCACAGTGACCTTTAACCCCCACATGCTTCACTTTGTAAACCCATTTGTTTGCTATGGCCTTCTTTCCTAGTGGAAGGTCATATAATTCCCATGTATTTTTTCTGTACAAAGCTTCCATTTCTTCATTCATAGCAGTTTGCCATTCTGGCTTGTCAACTCTGTCTTTGAAGTACACTAGCTCTTCTATAGCCATGATGGTAGTCATAAGAACATAATTGGTGGTTTCAACCCTATTTTAACTTGAATTGCTTTTCCTTTTTAAGCATATGTCAATTTGGATGGTGGTTTGCTTTCCCTAGTAGACCATCTCAGTGCTACTGCTCTTCTCAGGGTGTCACTCACAATTCTTGCTCTTCTTCATCAACCTTTTCTATAGGTGACTGAGTAATCGGTGTGCCAATCTCCTGAGAATTTGATGTTTTCCATTCTGATTCTTCATCGAAGATTACATCTTTGGAGATGATGACCTTTTGGTTGATGGGATCATACAACTTGTATGCTTTGCTTTCTTCATTGTAGCCAACCATGATGCATTTGCGTGACTTCACATCCAATGTCTGCAATGATCGTCATGTATGTGGGCATATGCTATGCAACCAAATATGTGGAGATGCCCAATGGGTTGCTTGTGTCTAGTGAATGCTTCATAAGGTGTCATACCTTGTATCAGCTCGGTCGGAAGCCGATTAAGTAATTAGTTTGTAGTGGAAATTGCTTCTACCCAATACTGATTTGGAAGATGCTTCTTACTGAGCATTGCTCTAGTGCTATCTGCTAAAGTACCATTCTTCCTTTCAGCTCTTGCATTTTGCTTGAGGAGTATCTGCACAAGTGAACTGTCTTTGAATGCCATTACTTCTGCAAAAGTTCATGAATGCTGAAGACATGTATTCACCTCCTCTGTCTGATCTCATGACTTTGATTTTTTTGCCTGTTTGGTTTTCTACCATGGCTTTGAATTATTGAAATCTGGAAAAGACTTCAGATTTCTCTTTCAGAAAATAGACCCAATAATATCAACTGTAGTCGTCGATGAAAGTCAAGTAGTAAATTGAACCATTGATGTTGCGGGTCTAGGCATAACTCCTTACATCTGTATGTATCAAATTAAAAATACCTCGTGTTCAAGACGTGCTTCTATCGGATTGGTTTGCTTTTGTTTACCGAAGCAACATGCTTTGCAAACTTTTCCAAGAAACTGAAGTTTTGGAATTCCAATTGCCATATTTTGATTTTTGAGCTATATCAAGCTTTTGAAATTAACATGTCCATATCTCTTGTGCCATACTGTGGAAAGTGGCATTGGTTGTTGCTAAGCTAACATGGCATGAAAATCTACTACTGAAGCTAGCATTCTGAACAAGCGTCCTTCCTTGACTGCTTTTCTTACTAGCCGATATCCTCTGGATTTGTCTTTGATCATGCATTCATCTCCATCCAAGATGACTCGGTAGTAGTGATCCATCATTTGCGCAAATGACAAGATATTTTTGTCGAGCTTCGAAACATAGAGTACATCTTTTACCAATCCTTTTGTACCAACGAAATTGTTCATAGGGATAATGCCTTTCCCTTAAACTGGATTTGCTATGTTATTTGTCATGTACATAATGTTCTTCTGTCCTTCTAATGGTTTCATCTCTGTGAACCATTCCTGATATTTTGTCATGTGAGATGATGCATTATTCTTGATGTACCTAGGATCCTGATTTGCTTGATCAACTTGAAAACTACATTGCCCTTTTGAATTGCAACCTATGTCAAGATACACTGTTTCAGTCTTTTGCATATCCTCACTTGCAAAAGAAACATATTCTCAGGTTCATTGAAATAATGATTATGACTTGAATGTCCACTGTGATGATTTCGTCTTCCCTAAAAATTTCCTCATCGATTGCTACTGGATGGACTGCCTTGTTCATATTACTTCTTGCAGCAATCTCTTTAATAGTGTCTAAACTTATGACAGTAGTTGCACTAAATGTTTGACATTTGGTGGATGCATTCCCTTTATTTGAGGCTTGAGAGCTGATGTGGATGAGCTTGGCTACTCATCATTGCTTGGTGGAGGTAGAGGCACTTGTGCTTTCTTTTGAAGAAGTCGTCTTGATTGGATTGGAATATTAGGATTCTTGGTGGCCTCTTTTTGTTGGCGTATAATTACATTCATAGGTTGTGATATTATGCTTGCCATCCCTAGACTTTGATGGTCCACCCCAATAATGCCAATTGGGATGTCAAGCTTAGCCTTAGTTTATTGTGGGACCTTATTTTTCATGGGACAAACCATACAGGCATGGCCTATGCCACAATCTTTGCAGAGTGGTTGGAAAGTAGCAGGGCTACCACGATGAGGGCACTATGTGATCCGGTGATTTTCTCCACAACCGTAGCACTTGATTGGCGCTTGATATGTATTGGGTCGAACTTGATTTGCATAGACTGGTATTAAACCTTCTACGCCTTCCACATAGTATACTAGGTACTCAACTTCATACTCGAATGGCGAATCCACTTCCTCAGCTTGAAGTTGTTGTATGGGAACTACCAGAGGAGTTGGATTTAGCGCTCTTGGATATGGTTGTGGATTTGGATTCCTGAGAAATTGTGGGACTTGTGTCTAGATGGGAACATGATTTAGCCTCGGAGCTGGGGGCACTTGTGCAAGTGTCAATTGCTTGTACACTAGTATGGGTGCCAATTGGTATTGTTGAGGTTGAGGCGGGTTATTAAGCATGTTGAAGATGCAAGTATGTTCATCATGGCCACCGACTACACAGATATGGCACCACAACCTTGGCAGTGGTTTTGCTTGTGCAGTGATTCTAGCTCTTAGGACTAGGCATTCATTTGCTGTATGATTGGCCTATTAGAAATCCATGCTCCACTCTCATGTAACTACGTGGGAACCAGCTAACTCTACTTGTAAGCCCCCCATATGAGGAGAAGGTATTTGATTAGCTCAGTTATCCGATAGGTCCTGGTTTGGACACCAGATGAGGGTCATGTGTGGCATGGCTGGATGACTTTAGATAGAGTTGGCACACCACCAATTAGGCTACATGCAAGTGCGGGAAGGCATCCCTTGACTGAATACACTGAGGGTAGATGGAGCATTTCCTGAGGTAGCCCACTCTCAGGTTGCGGGGCCCGTTTGGAGCCTCAGATGATCCCGAATGGCTCTGGGCTGAACAGAGACCATGGGTTAGTTGCTCTGTTTTGCGCATTGGTTCTATCATATGGTCAGTGGCCTATTTCGAGACTGACCCCCAGTTGACCATTTTGGGCGGACTCGGTCGATCACCCAATTGAGCCTAACCAACTATGACTGGTGACTATATAAGAGCAAGCCCGTGAAGCCCATTTCATCACTGGCTACAGCACCCCTGATTCCTTAGCATCTAGCCTCCGTCTTCTACTATTTCCAACATGCCATCGAAGCTTCTTTCACAGGAGTGCACGGTTGGGAGGCAACGCCATCTATTGTATCAGTTCTACAGTAATCAAAATTTTTATTCTCCATACTATCTTGTTTTCTCTCTTGCGTATGAGATCCTCTTATCTGTTGAGCACAGACGTTGTATTATTTTCTTACATGGCCATGTAGTGTGGGCACCATACATTTTCTTGCCGTGGATAAGTCTGAGGTAGCGGCTGAGACATGTGAAGCTTTTGTTCCATGGCCGACATCATTTCTTCTTTTAGCTTCATGGTCATGGCCTCCAGGAAATCTTCATTAGACGTTTCGGAAGTGGACTTGGATTTTCATTTTTAGAGAATTTATCTTGTGCACTGGATCTTCCATCATCACTGCTTGTGTCAGAGTTAGTCATGCCATCCTTGATGTCAATGGCTACCGCATGAGCAGCACTGAATGTTTCATAACTGCTAATCTTTTTCATGTCTTTGCAGATTTTCTTCCTTTGGCCTGCAATGAACCATGTTGAGGTACTTAGCATCAGGGTGTGGGTCACATTTCAATTAATCATTTCATCTTGCCTAGGTACGTGTGTACATCTTCTCGGCGACCTTGTTCGAGCTTGCTTAGTTGGAGAGCGGGATCATCTTGTAGTCTCTCCATTTGAAAACGCGTCTTGAATTCTGTTTGTAGCAGGTTTCTTCTACTAGGAGGTCTAGGTACCATTCTGAGGCTTCATCGGTTAAGGCGATGGGGAACCAAGCGACCTTGGTTTCATTGGATTGATCTCCACTTGCTCGGCATGTGGCATCAAAATGCTAGAGGAATTGGGCTAGATTGCCCCTACCATTATATTTGGAAAGTTTGAGTTTGCCCAAGGGGGCCTGCCTTGATTGTTATTATTGTTGATAAAATTGCTGTGATTATTAAGAAATTGTTCCCCTCTGCATCGAGTTTAAGATCCCCATCATCATCGCGGCGGCGCCCGACCATGTCATGTGGAGGAGTGAAAGAAATTTCATGAATTTTAGGGGAGGAATTGGGGTAGAGGATTGTCAGAGGCATTGGTCATAGCGGAGTTGTATGTAGATTTGGCGAGCGTTAGTGTCTGATGCGTTGGCTGGAGCGTAGCTGCATGTAGATTTGGCGAGAGGTCGAACGGGTGTCTAGGCTGTAAGTGCGGGTGTTGATGTAGTTGTGTTAGGGGGTTACAGATGTGTTCATGTTGTAGGTATCATTGTGTTAATAATGTGCCTAGGATTATCCCACGTGTGTAGGGAAATGTGCCAATGCAGATGGATTGTCAATCAAAGGTCATAGTGGAATTTTATGAGTGAATTAGTGCAAAAAGGGGCCCACACGTAGGCACAAATTAACGAGTGCTAGGGATGCCGAAATGGTGTGTAACGGGCTAGAAAAATTCCTGTAGTGTGGTGTTTTTGTGTGTGAAACTGTGGTTTAAATGGGATCCAATTTGGCCACCAAATGGATCAGTTATGAGGGGCTAAAGTAGGGGTAAAATGGGCCCTTTTTTTGGGGGGGTTCCTTTGGGCAAAAGTATGGTGTGAATGCACTTTAGTGGGATGTAATTGAACTAGGGAACTCCCAGTTTTCTAACTAGCTAGTTATCTTAACCACCTAGTTACTCTAACTGCGAGTTACTCTAACCTAACTTAGTCTAACCTAACCTAACTGTGGATCAAACTAACTACAACTAGCTAAACTAATGATAGTTAGTTGAACTAACTATACTACAATTAGGCTAACCTAACCAGATCCTAACTAACCCACACTAGGCTAGCCTAACCTAACCTTGGTTCGTGCTTGGGTTAATTTTTTTATTAAAAAAACTTTTTTATAAAGGAAAAAAATTCAGTTGAAAAATTTCCGTTAGATAAAATTTATGTTGAAAAAAAATTTCGACAAAAATTTTCGCTATCGCTACTACTGTTGGGGGTTCTGCATGTCTGTCACATCGTCGCAGGTGGTGGTGGAGGGGGAAGAGGGGTGGGGGAGGGGGTGGAGGTGGGTGGAGGGGGAAGAGGGGTGGGGGAGGGGGTGGAGGTGGGTGGAGGGGGGAGAGGGGTGGGGGAGGGGGAGGAGGGGTGGGGGAGAGGGGGAGGAGGAGGGGTGGGGGAGGGGGGGAGGTCGGTGGAGGGGGAGGTGGAGGGGGGAGGAGGAGACGGAGAAAAGGAGGAGGAGGAGGAGGAGGAGGAGGAGGAGGGAGGAGGAAGAGGGAGGCATGGTGGTGGTGGTGGAGGAGGAGGAAGGGGGAGGGGGGAGGGAGTGGAGGAGGGGAGGGGGGGTGGTGGAGGAGGGGGAGGAGGGGGTTTGGGGTGGAGGAGGAAGGGGGGGGGCGTGGAGGGTGGGGGTGGGGAGGAGTGGTGGGGGTGGGGGTGGGGGTGGGGAAGGGGGGAGAGGGGGGGGAAAGGGGAGTGGTGGTGGTGGAAACTTGACGGATAGAAAACTTTGATGGAAATTTAAAGGGAGGAGGAGATGGTCACCTGAATGCTCTCCAAGTCTTTCTCGATGTAACAGGATTGTTGAGGGCGAATGGACGATGGGTGGATGGCTAGGACATCGCTATGAGAAGGGCTCGAAATAACTCACCATGTGAGGATGGGAGTAGGGTGGTGGTCGATGGAGAGAGAGGAGGGTCTTGCATAAGGCTCAGAATGGGGAAGAGGATGGAGGCTAGGTGTGAAAGAAGAAGAATAAGGAGGTAGAGTGGGTTTTTATAGGAATGGGTGGAGGGTTAGGGTTAAACCCTCAACTCCTCCTGGGCCATAACTTTTCATGGTTAGCTCAGATCGCTCTTCTGTAAAAAGGTAAAATATTTAATTATGAGCTCTATGCATTCGTGTCCATTACCAAGCCTGATTTGTTCTTCAAGTGGCTTCTTTTTAAGAAATAAAGAAAATTTCTTAAGGTAGTAACCCAAGGTTGATGCTTGGGGTTGATATGTTTGGCTAGAGTTGGGAAATTTTTATTCTCTCTCCTTGCCCTTGAGTGTTATGTTCATGAAAGTTCATAGCAGTTTGTATTTTACACATACTTGTGTATGTTTACTTGTTACTTGAGACACTAGTCTTCCCAGTAGTGATGCCAAATGTTGGCTCTTTCCCATAGCTTATGTTGGCTCTTTCCCACGACTTCTGCAGGAAGAGTAGGGTATTCTCAGTATGCAGGGTTCCGAGGCTTTTTGTCACCTACAGATATATCAGTGTTGTCGTTTATAGTATAAGTGTAGCTTAGGACCTCGAGTCGTATTCCAATGAGAGATGTAGGCTTAAGTGTGGTGAGTAAACAGAGTGCATGCATGTGTGAAAGGAACATGCATCATCATGGTTGGGGTGATGAAGGCTTTCATCTTCATTGGGGGTTGAAGGGTTTAGGAGGAGTTTAAGGGCTAGAGGGAGGTTCAGGGTTTAGAAGGAGGTTCCAAGGTTCAAAGAGAGGTCCCAGAGTTTAGAAGAGGTTCAAGGGTTAGAAGAAGGATCCAAGGTTCAGGGTAGAGTACATGGTGGAGAATTTGTCTCCCTCATAGTAGATCATGGGGGTTAAGGGTTGAGGAACTAAGGGATTAGGGGGAGCATAGGAGTGAGAGAGGAAGAAGATGTAAGAGCATGGGGGGAAAGGAGAGAGAGAAGAAGGGAGGAGGAGGAGGGAGAAGGAGAAGGAGGAGGAGGGAGGAGGAGGAGGAGGAGAAGGAGGAGGAGGAGGGAGGAGGAGGGAGGAGGAAGAGAAGGGAGGAGGAGGAGGGAGAGGATGGGTTGCAAGGTTGGGAGAGGGGAGGAGGAGTTGCAAGGTTAGGACATGCTTTTGGGCATGGAGTGCAAGGAAGCATAGACACTTGAGACAATTGCTTGAAATATCAAAGTAGAACTCAACACAATGCCCCCAAAGAGTGTGGGCTTCATTCCATCATGGGGTATTTATACAAGTTGGAGAGCTTCTCTCTCTGAGTGTAGGAATTGTAAGACATTCTCTCTCTACATGTAGAACTTGCATATAGAAGATTACAAGGTTTCTTGTTTCTAGAAACCTTCACTTTGATTGTTGGTCTCTCATTCTCCAAGCTCCAGGGCCATCAAGCGTTTTTGACCCTGATGAAAGGCTGAAGTTCTTCTAATGTATGACTGCCATGTAGTTCAAAGTAGCTTTGCTTCCACTATCTAGCTTCTCATGATTTCAATAGCGAGCGAAGCAGGCAAGGATGGACAAGGAAAATCATGTGGACAATACTGCAAGTGTACAAAAATAGTAGCCATATCAGTTTGTGGTTCTTTGCTGGATTCGCTGTTGAAGATGAATGATTAGAGAAAGCTACATAGATATGTAGTAAGGAGATCACCTATTCTTACATTGAGCTCCATCTAAGATTTTGAAGAAGGGATGCATGACTACGTTGGTGCTTGTGCAAGGGGCTACATCCAACTAGTGCAATTTCGTACTTTTATAATCCATGTCCCGTGTAACCTTTAGAACAATTGTAGAGCTACCATGTTGAGAATAATATTGGCATCCACACTTGTAGTGTTTTGGATGCATATGTAACCTTCTATCTTGTTCACTCTATTGATAAATTTTGAGATGTATCCCTAAGCATGATACATCATCTAGCCATACTACCTACATCAAATCAAAACATGATGTTTTAAACTATGGGGACCTCAATTGGTGGAAAATCTACACTTTTGTCAACAATGATCGTTTTTTGGTGTGAGTTTGGTGCCCATCATGCCCTTACATCTCTTGTGTCTACAAAATTGGCTTAGCATGCTTAACAAAAGAAAGTTTTGTGCTTTCAATGATGGTGATCATACATGAATACGTGTAGGTTCACCACAAGAATCTTGTAAGGTGTACCCCAACTTAAGCACATAGGTTGTGTCCCATGTCCTCAATGATCTGGATTGGTGTTTACAATTGAGGCTATTTCTGAATTCACAATTGAATTTCATGTTTTTTCAAAACCAAAAAATAATTCTTGTTGTCTCATTGGTTGTACTATTCCTTATTTTTCAAAATCCTCAATGATATGGATTGGTGCTCACAATTAAGACTATTTTTGAAGTCAAAATTTAATTTCATGTTTTCCCAAACCAAAAAAAATATTCATCTTGTGTTATTTGTTGTGTTATTTGTTATTTTCTATTTATATTTGAATTTCGAACACTATTCTCTGTTGTTGTAGGTTAGAAGATTAAAACCAAAGATCATCGACCTTCTCTCACAACACCTGCTCACAGCTAAGCTATGGAATTCAAGTAGTCAGGGCCAATATCCTTTGTTTTCGTCTTCTTGGTCAAGTTGAACGTATTGGAAAGTAGATTAGTGTCTAATTTTGTGTTACTTGTTAATGGTAAAGTTTGCCTTTCTTCGCAGCTACTTTTCTTTTCATTAAAGGAGGGTCTTACCACCTTGTTTATGGATTAAAAAGCATGGAATGATGGCATGTATCCTTGTTCAAATGATGCCATGTGTCCTTTCCCATGTGACCCATCCCTAGTTCTTTTGACTCTTTGGACATGGTTAAATGAGAGTAGAATTTGAATATGGATGTCAAAAGGACCTTTGGGAAAAGGACTCCCCTTATCTTTAATCACTAGACCTTTGTAAAAGGTCTCCCCCTTAACTTTTCCACACGTCCAGGTCTTTGGGAGTGCACCTCTGTTAGACATTGAAAATTCCACCAGAGGGTATCCCATAAGGGAAGACTATTAGATGAGCCCAAGAATTACATACTCAAACTTCTTTCATTGTGTATACTTCACAGCCATAGATGTCTATGTGCAAGCCATAATAGACAATGCATCCAAGACAAATATGGAAGCAACACTAATATATTTTTGTCCATCCACAAATTGGACACAATACAAAAGGAGATGCGGAGTTCCACCAAATCATGCTCCTCCAATCTCCTACTATCTACCTGGCACCCCTAGATCTCCGAGCCCACGTGCTCCTTTGAGCTCATGTAGACTCTCTGTCTAGTGATTCCTTCCACCTTGCTATCCCGGTAGGTAGCCTAGGTGGTCAGCACCTCAAGCTGAGTCTATAGCTCCTTCTAGGTCTACTTTACATCCTACATAAGGCCAAAGGACGCCCTAACTACTGCTCCTATCTGTTGTTTGAGGGCTGCTCCAAGTGATACCAAAGGAGGCCCAAATGGCCTCCTTTTATAGGGACTAGTTGCCCCTTTATAACCAACTAGCTGGCTCGTGCCAGCTGACTCAACTCCTCCCTACCACGGGCGACTGGAGAGAGAGGCCTATAAGTATCCCTACAGGGCTCATTTCTTTGGAACCTTGTTGGCCACATGGCATCCAACCACTGGCCCAGGTAGGTCCAGCCTTGTTTACCTACCCTAATCCTTGGTCCAAAAGCTTACTGAACTATTGCACCTTTCTTTCCCGTAGATTCCACCTTTGTTTTGACCTCTTCCAGTTTTGTACACCCATGTGTCACCTTTGTATTAGTTTGTAAACATGCTGACATCATTAATGCATCCTGGAGCTGGATGGTTTTCCCATGCAATCCTACCCTTCCTCAATGTGATAGTGAGGACACCAATGATAGTGAGAAAGCTAAAGCATATGGATATGACAAAAAGACCATGAAGATATCTAAAGGTATGAAAACTGATCCTTAATTTTCTTCATTTAATTAAAAAGCCTTTTTAAATTATAATTAATTCAAATTTTTGAATCTCACAATTATTTTATCTTTTTATAGGGGACAACTTTACATATACAAAGACGTGCATATATGGTCAATCCTCTTGTTTCTAATGTGCTTAGCAACAAGCAAAAGACCATAGATGATGTTTGCAAGTGGTTGCAACCTGTTGATTTGATTGAGGTGCAAGTTATCTTTACTGCAAATTACGAGGAGTGAGTATGAATCCTACTTAGCTTATCTCTTATATTGTGGAGGATTATGTCAAATAATTATTATTCTTAATTGATAATGCAGCTCACATTGGAGCTTGGTGACTGTGGACATCTTAGCCAAGCAATGTTTCTTTGTCAATTCAATAGCATCTGTCCATGGCAGTGTGTCAGAGTAAATATAACCTACCTGTGTCACAATTACTTCCATGAGATGCATCATATGTAATGCACACATTCATTTATGTTATCTATTATGATGTGTAGATCAGCTCAAAAGTTGGTAGGTGCTATAGATGTAGTTATGAAATTGGAAGTGAATTAGAAGATCAAACAGAGTATGTAACATGCCTGGCATTGAAGCAGAATGATGACCACATTTGTGGGTGGAGAGTCGAATATAATTGCTTATTGCTCCTTGCTTAAATTTTTAATTTGAGCGGCGGTGAAACCTTATTGTCAACATATACAGACTTGCATCTACATGCATTTATGTCATCTACCATTAAGGAGTTTATTAATAACATTATGGAGCATCCAAAGGAAACATTGGCTGCTACACCCATAAGTTGCCCTAATGTAACTATTGTATTGGATGAAATGGGTAGCTCTTTTGATGTCAGGGTTATCATTAGCCACAGCAACCTCAGAATTTGACATTTGGTAGCAAGGAAGTTACAATCCTCTCTAACCCTTTGAAAGAGGTTAATGAAAAAGTCATGATGGCCATCCTCAAGTTTGATATGAACCTCTCTTGGCTTGATACTTCAATCTTTTGATTCAATCTGCTACTAACATTTGTTTATTTATTACTGCAACATGGTTATATCTCACTTTCCTATATGCTAATCAATAGGATTCATCAGACTCTATTCCATTGTAAAGCATGTAGATGACCTAAGAAACATGAGTCTTTGAATATTTTTACCTTGTTTGTGTTGACTAATGATGGTATTTTTTTTACTTATGTTAAATGTTACAATACATTAGGATATTTACTTATGATAGTTATTCCATTTGTATTATTATTTGATTATATGTTAATACATAAGGGGCATTCTCTCATGGATATATAAGGGACATTTATCATGGATACACTTGATGAGAATTTGCAACTCAAAACAATAAGATTACTCAAATTATGCTATAGGGTCAAAGTTTATAACATTATAGAGTCATCAGAGCCACACTTGATGAGAATTTGCGACTCAAAAATAAACTATATTAGCAATTCTAATATGATTTGCTCAGCCCTACCAGATTTGTTGCAGAGGATACAAAATAAGATTAACGACTATTATAGGCCACACAGGCCGAGATCACACTAGAAGATCTCATCATTAGTATCTCTTAGCTTCTCTATAACCCAATCTTCCACTGACTCCACATCTATATCCTTAACATAATTACAATAAAGGAAGAAATTCAAGCAGTCACAAATTGTTTCTTTATAAATTCTTTGGGAGGCCCTTATTGTTCTTTCAGCATGTTCTTTCAGCATCTGCATCAAATCGATCATACCGAGTGCTGCGATAACATAGGTTGCTTACGAAGTCTAAGAGATCATAATACATTGTAAAAGTCTTTTGCTCTCTATTATCTTCTGAGTCTCCTCCCTCTTTGCCCACTTCTGTGCATCAAATTCGTCTCTCTCCATCCGTGTCACGTGGAGAGCCTTATTGAATTCTTGCATCTCTCCTTGCACCTTGGTCAGCAATCCATTCTTTGAGACTATTGATTTTACGAACTCCATCTCTACGATGATGCCAAGGAAATCCATGGGTGGGGAGATGATAAATTAAGAGAGATGGAAGAAGAAAGTGCTTGTAGAAGGACTAGGATGGAAGAAAGAAGGGAGTGTTTATTGAAGGACTAGGATGGAAGAAAGAAGAGAGTGTTTGTAGAAGGACTAGGATGGAAGAATACAAGTTCAGTAATGCAATGTCGAGGGTGAGGAGTGAAGAAAATAAAGCTTGCAAGAATGAGAGAAAGGTGTGTTCACTACGATAAGGATGGGTGAGCATTTTAGTGTGTTTGCACAGATGAGTATGGGTGAACAATCTAGCTGACACTTAAACTGATAGTGTGAAATGAAAGGTTTGGAATAAAGTCATTGGAGCATTGGGAATGCTCCACTTTAAGTGAGCAGAGCATTGGGAATCGATACTTGGAAGTGAAAGATTACAAACAGTTATTATGTTCTTCTCATCAGACATTTAATATTGCAATAGTTTGGTTAATATTGAAACTTTTGAAGTTGTTTGTTAACACCATTATAAATATTATGACAGTATGTAAAGTGGCACTTTTGAAGGTGTTTGTTAACACCATATAATCCTATTACAAGAGTTAACAACTACTGAATCTTATCTTTTGGTGTAACTTATCTATGCCATGTTAAATTTGATAATTTTAATTTCATCTCCTTTAAAAATCTCTAAAAGTTTGCTTGTTTTTATGTTTTCATCTGTGCTTAGAAGAGTGGATTTTTTCTTGAATTTTAGAAGAGTGGTTTTTATATTTTCATCTGTGCTTAGAAGAGTGGCTTTTTTCTTAAATTTTAGCCAAAAACTAGTCCAAATGTATCTATAAAAATGAATTTGTACATTGACAAGTTCAAAATTAATGAAATAAGTGTTCTTGGAGTGCAGCTCTAACATGGCAATGTCCAGAGGCCTTTTAGCATTTTCATCCTCTTTCTTGCTCTCATCATACATAGCCATCTCTATGTCAGCATTTTCTTCACGTGAGAGGATACATTTTTTATCATACTTCATTGTGACAGTAGCCATGGTATCAAGGTATTCCAAGCAAGCATGGCTCTCAATAATATTTTTAGGGTGTCCTTTTCTGATAAGAGCTTCAAAAAAATGTTGCATTTGACACAATGTGACTTCCCATCTAGGTGGCATCAAAAATTCCATTATACTAATTAAAAGATCAGCACTTTTTCCTAGCCTTTCATAGTGATTGGCATTTCATAGCCTTTCATAGTCCTTTTCTCTCTTGTCCCTCTTTCTTGAGTATATACCATTGTAAATCTTAAGCTCATTGCCATATAGTTATTCTAGGATAGCATACATTTTTTCCTTGTCTTCTTTATCAGCAAATATGATGATGTTATAGAGTCCCACTCTACCAATGGTGGTATGTAATATTCTATTAAGGAGTTGACAAATATCGTCAGGTGATACTTTATAGATAAAGAAAAGCTAAGGCCTCTCTCAAGTGGTGCCATCGAACAAGAAGTCATTCAATGAAACTCCATTACACTCTACACTCTTTCCAGACTCTGAAATTATTTGATGTATGAAAAAAAAGCCCATGTTCAAAGTTTTGGCTTTTCTGAGAGTGTGCTCATTGATGATTTTTTATGCATATGCATGCACATTTTCCAGAATGTCATTCGCCATAGAAGGAGTAAATTCAAACCCATCCTCTTCTACCTTCACCCATTTGTGCACCCAAGCCTTCTGTTTAGCCAACGGTAAAGCTAATGCCATCTACTTCATAATACTATGATCAACTTTACATTGACTGATTGGAATATTTTTTTTCTACTAGTAAATATTCAATCGCACTTTTTACTACATCACGCTTGACCTATTGGATGATGCAATCTTCCATGCAATGATCTTTATCCCTTTTACCAAAAAACCATTCTTTGGAGATTAATTTCTCTGTAGCAATGCTTGTGTATTTGTTTGGCAAGTTTCTTACAGGCCTCCACATCCAAGCCATCATCTCTTTTTTCTCATTCTTCTTTGCTTTGTCTTTAATAAATGACGAAGCCTCATATGTGACATCTCCCTTCTTTCATGTAAGACATACTTTTGTTATCTGATCAAACCCTTCATCACTGCAGAAAAGTATGCTTGTGTAGTCTTGATACCTGCCCCTTATTGTCTTAAAGCTTGTCATCACCTCTATCCTTTCTTGCTTTCCCCTTGGTACAATTGCAATCAAGCATGTGTAAAAGTCAACAAGATTTTCCACTTCCACTTTAGTAGCAGTTCTTTTGAGAGTGGTCACAGGAGAATTAAAAGTTTTCCATATGGTCCTAGCTTTGAGCAACATCTGAAGTGGAAGTGACCTTTTGTAGTTCATGAATGTCATGATTAAGTCTTTCTAATTCAATCAAATATTTTTTCTCATTTTTGAAGATACAAATGCTTGCAAAATAGTAGTGGGATTGAGGCACATTCACGAAGGTGTCATAAGTAATTTCTCCTTTGTTGTATACCACTCTAGAATGCTAATTACAAGCATAAGCATATTGTTGACTGTCTATGGCCTCAAATACACAGTGAGTTAAGAAATTCATCCTTTATATGTTTGAGATCATCCATTGAACGTTGTACTTCCTGAAGTGAGGGAGCTTATTTTCCAAGGAATTTAGTGAATTCCATCTCAAAATCTTGAGGCTGCCCACAAAAGGGATGGATTGACTAGAATCTCCTTTGAATGGCCAATATGCCCTTGAATGGATTACCAAATTTGAAACAACTGGTTTTTTCCCATTAATCAAAGCCTGAAAAATCTTTTCAGCATACTCTTTATCTAAGGTCCTGTTGTTGGTGAAGATGCCTGCTTTCACCTCCGATGAAGCATGTACAACATAAGTCTTCTAGCCCCATATGTACCCTAGATCCTCGGTTGTCATTGTCTCATTCAAGCAAAGATTTAGGTTCTTCACTGACAACATTTCTCCTTCTGAATCTGAGTCCATTTCAAGACCCTTCGCATCCTCTTCGTGTTCTTCCTCTTCTCTTCACCATTTCTTTGTAGATGAATGACCTGTTTTTTGAGAACTTGTAGCTATCATAGGACTTGGACCTATAGCTCGTAAAGAACTCGCCTTTTGCATTTGATGTGGGGGTTTATTTTTCAGGGGCTCTATTTGAACCGCTCTAGATTGCCCTACTTCTTCTTCTATTACCTCCACTTCAATTATACTCAAGGGTTGCACTTGTTTTGTTATCCCATCAACTTCATGTGTTACACCATCTAAGTGAGTAATATCATGAATGAGAGATGCATGTGCATGTCTCGTCTCATCTGATGCATGTCGTGTCTCAGCCAATTCAATTCTTGTCTCAAATGTAGATCCCTTATAAGCATCCACGTGTACAAGACCCTTATCCAATGCTACATGTTCTGTCTCATCCACTCCAGTTCCTCTCTCATTTGTATGATCCTGAACCAGGTCTACATGGTGTGTCTCATGCCTTCCTTTCTCATGTGTGGATTCTTGCACCTTAGGTGTCTCATGTCTGTATGCTTGTGCTTTAGGTCCCTTGAATGAAGTTGAACCTTGTTCTATGGCACCCTGAAAGTATTCAAGGATTATCTTTGAATACATTTTTCTTGCTTCCTTAATGGGAAATTCCTCCCACACATGTTGGAGGATATCCAATGCAGGCACCAATTCAGGAAATCTAAGTGCGTTTGGAGGCAGTATCACAAAGTGCATTGCATCTTTCTTTGAAACAAGAAACAATCTATTGCTCATTCTTGACTTTGTGTAAATCATATTGTATTGCTATCTTTTTCAAATTTTAATCAGAGTAAGGTGCCCTCTTGAATTAAATTGCTCTTTGAGAAAGATACATCCCATGCCTGCTCATCTTTCTCCAACTCTTTCTTTGTCATCACTAAAATGAGATTGCCTTTGCTCAGTACCAAGAACCATGCTTTCTTGGTGGTGTCAACAACGGTCCAGTTTGTGAAGTCCTTTGGGGCATAAACTCTTCCATTTTACTTCAATGTCATACCATTGACAAATGTTGTAGCCTCAAGATCCATCCTATATTGGGCATAAAATAAATTTTAGGAACAAATAATATAACTCTTTCGCATGAAAACTACAATTACTTTGATAAATCAAAACTAAAATGAGTACCATTGATACACCTCAAGTTTTCATTGTCCCCAATGGTATAAGTGTAAATTTTATGCTTTGGGAATAGCCTACAAGGCTTTACAAGGCTTAGATACATGCATAAAAGTGGGGAAAAAAATAAGGATTTACAATGAACTTGTAGATAGTGTAAAATGAAATAAAGTACAATCGAATACAAATCTGAAGTCTGTCTGAATATGCTTTGTCCACTCCCACAATTGGTACAAATGTAATCTGCTTTGTCTGCTCCCACAACTAATCCAACTGTAATCTGTCTTGTCCATTGATCTCTCCTCTAATATCCCTCATTGATCGTTGCCTCTACTCCTATATGCATCATCATCTCTAATCTCCTTCAATATCTCTTCTCTAATATCACTCATTGATCGTATCTCCCTCCATCAAAACCCATCTCCTCCAAAATCCCTCCTTGAACGTTGCACACTCCTTTGTCGTTTCTCCTTCTCATTGGTAAGATCTTCTATCTCTCTATTCCTCATTTCTATCTTTCATTCTCACTCTTTCCCTATCTCTCGTGCTGTCTCTCACTACCTCCCTCCCTCCCTAGATTTTCATCTCTTTCTCTCTCTCTCTCTCTCTCCCCCCCTCTCTCTTTCTCTCTTCTCTCTCTCTCTCTCTCTCTCTCTCTCCTCTCTCTCTCTCTCTCACCCTTCTCTCTCTCCTCTCTATTGGAATTGCAATTGCATATACACACATGCGATATAGACTATAGCAATTCTAAATTACCATGGCTTATACAAATTTATAAATATGAGAGGTAGATTATGACGCATCAAAATATCTTATATTAATCGACTAGGAGGGACACAACTCCTTGACTCTGATAGCCTCACCACACTATGGATTGTTGGCTTTACAACATGACAAAATTGACTCGACTAGGGACCCTACGACCTTTATGAGTAGTTGCTCTACAAGAGACTCTCATCACGAGACAAAGAGAGTGAGCTCAAAGCTTAGGTCTTGCTTTTCATGTTGAGCTATGCCATCTTGACTAGAAGTTACTAGAACCACCATGCAACTAACTAGGCACCAAGTGCCATCCATGTAGTGGTTAGTTTCAAAGGTGGCCAATCACCCTCCTACTATTCCATGGTCCAATCACAATCAGGCTTCCAGCATAGAAGAATCACATGCCACAAATATCTCCCCACGAGGATCTATTCTAACAATCCCATGTCTCCCAATGAGGCTTTTGCCAACATTCCCCCCTCTAAAGCCGAATGGGAGGGGCAAATCAATTGATAGTACAAGGAATAATTTTCATGACTAGCTACAAAAAAACATTTGCTCATTCCATAGAAAGTGGGCTCAATGTAGAATTTCAATTTTCAATCATGGATTCTCAACACTTCGACCACCCACAAAGGGTTAGAACAAACAAAAACTTCTACAGTCAAATGATAGGATACTTGATCCCAACAAATAACTCGAACAATATACCAAAAATGATCTACTCACTCCAAGATCATATTAAAATGACTGAACGCCCACAAGGAGCCAGAGCAGTCCTAAAACACTATTCAAGTTATGAAACACTATTCAAGTTCTAATATGCTCCATCCTATTCATCCATATTAGCTCTGCAACATGGGTAAGTTGAACAAAAGATCAATTTTATATTATCCACACTGAAACTTGAAGAAAGGCTCCACGCCAAAATTTTATATTATATATTGAAACTTGAAGAAAGGCTCCACGCCAAAATCACAATGCCGAATCATCATTCGAAGCATCATCTGCAACACTGCATGAGACTCAAAACCACAAGCCTCCTACTTTGACTTTTCATGGTCATAGATTTTAAAATCAATGTTGCACTTCATCTGGTGCAAATTCTCCACAACTTGCAGAGCTTTCCAAAATTAGAAAGACCTTTAGAACCAGATGTTCAAACTCTCAAAATCTCACTGATCCTCAGATCCTCACAACTCCTCTACAAACTCTTATTAGAATTCTTAACAAAGCTCTTTCCGTAGATCCTCTTAGAACCGCTTTGATCTTCCCAACAAGAGCCTACTTCATGTTGATAATATCTGGGATAGTTGTCGAATCCTTGGCCTTGTCCATATATGAGAACCCAAAACCGAATATGCAAACCCACAAGAACCACAACATCTAGATTCTTTATCCCTACTTGAATGCAACTTCAATTAGTTGTCATAGAATCTCTCACAACACCGTTTCTGAGAATATCTCTTGGAACCTTTCGCAAGTGGAACTCTCTCTAGGAACAGGACGATGCTGCTCTGATACCACTTGTTGGAATCACAATTGCATATACACTCACATGCGATATAGACTGCATCAATTCTAAATTACTATGGCTTATACAAATTCATAAATAGGAGAGGCGGATTATGACACAGTAAAATATCTTATATTAATCGACTAGGAGGGACAGAAGTCCTCGACTCTTATAGCCTCACCACCATTACTGTGGATTGTTGTCTTTACAATATGACAAAATTGACTTGATAAGGGACCCTATGACCTTTATGAGTAACTGCTTTACAAGAGACTCTCATCGCAACAAAGAGAGTGAGCTCAAAACTTTGATCTTGCTTTTCATGTTGAGCTACGCCGCCTTGAGTAGAAGTTGCCAAAATTGCCATGCAACCACCTAGGCACCAAGTGCCATCCATGTAGTGGTTAGTTTCAAAGGTGGCCAATCACCCTCCTCCTATTCTATGGTCCAATCACAATCAGGCTTCCAACATAGAAGAATCATGTGCCACAAATATCTCTCCACGAGGATCTATTCCAACAATCCCATGCTCTCCCAATGAGGCTTTTGCCAACATACACACACACACACACACACACACACACTCTCTCTCTCTCTCTCTCTCTCTCTCTCTCTCTCTCTCTCTCTCGCTCTTGTTGTCTTCTCTGTCGAGTAGAGGAGTTTCAAGACTATGGAGTTATGAAATCCATAGAAAGTGCATCAATAAGTGATATTCTCTCAGGAATAGATGAGTTTGAAGATCATTCTAGACACTCTATCACCACTGTGACAAATGCTTCTATGATTGTATCAAAAGTAACAAATGCTTCTATGATTATATTAAAAGTAGGGATGAGATCAACAAAGGACTATTCGGTATTTGACTTTGACTATGAAACAATTAATGTTACAAATGGTTCTACGAATGTATAAATTATTGAAAAGGCCACGGCAAATCCTTTGTACAAAGACTCATCCAGAGAAATATTTCTTGTGAACTTATGATAATGTAAAATTGCAAGCATAGCTATTGCTATTTTTTAGAGCACAAAAGAGGCTTCCATCATGTCTCATGTCTATATAAACCTTTTAATTTCTTGAATATTCAAGAGTGTTATAACTTTCTACATTAAAAGTAAAAAGAGTCTTGCAAGACTCTTGTGTATACCTTTTTTAAATTTTGTGAATCTTCAAGAGCATGGTTTTTCATGGATTTAAACTAATAACTCAAGGGATTTTTTAATTTAAGAATACGATCCTCAAAAACAAGAAATACAAAATTAGGATTTAATGGTCATGTTTTTACATTATTAGTGCAACATTGTAGAGGGATGTTATGAAATGTATAATGTGGAAATGATAGTGCTAGAAAGTAAAATTTTGATTCTTGAATGAAATTTTCATAAAGTAAAATCTTCATTTGGGAAGGATTTTAAGGATTAGTCCAAATGTAGACATGTGAGTCCAAAATAAATGAAATAAGTGTTCAAGGTGGTTTCCAACTACCGGGTACTTCCTCTCTCTTTGTTGCCCACATGGTAGCCCATGTGCTACCCATGTAGTCCCTTCCTATCATTCTATGATCTACCCCCCCCGACGCACTCCTCATATGGGGGCTCACAGGTGGGGAGGTGACCAACCCTATTCCAACAATATCTACTAATAGATTCATTGATAATGGAGACCTTTATGTCAAATTCCAATTTTGATAACCTAGCTATCGATTTCCAACATCGATGGTGACTTGCCTACAAATTTTGCACATCATTGGGTAGGTTACAAAGGCACTATAGCAAGTTGCAATGCAACCCAAGGTCTTAAATTGAGTACTAGATGCATAGAGCTCTATGTTGAGATGCTCATGAGGCACAAAATACTTACGTCATGAAGTAAGGGAAAGTGTTGTTTATGTGTAACTATCACTAGATCAACATGCGGCAAATCATTGTGCTTTCTCTAATGAGATTTGAATAGAGAATATCCAAGCTAATACACTGGGCACTATCCACTAGCAAGCTATCTCTATGGTTCCTACATCATTCAACATACATATATTGCACATTTTAAATTAAAGCATAATGCTAGTTGGTTACCGATTGATTAAACATGAACAACAAAGAAATTGGTTCCTACATCATTCAACATACATATATTGCACATTTCAAATAAAAGCATAATGCTAGTTAGCTACCTATTCATTAAACATGAACAACAAAGTAAATGCAAATGATATGATCTATATTTTGTCCTAAATGGGGCATAAGTCAACTAGTTTTTGGAACAACAAATTGTATATCTAAGCTAATACGATTTGGAATATCCACTAGCAAGCTAATCTCATTCCTCCAATGTCATTCAACATAAAAAATTGTCCATCCTAAATAGAAATGTTTACTTTCTCTTGATCAAGCATGAAAACTAGAGGAAATGGGACAAAATGATTTGCATTGTGACTAATAACATGACATGATTCAAGCAATGAGTACAAAGTGAACTTTCCTATTGCAAGTTTGCTCCATGGTTTCAACATCATTAGATACGAAACACTATACATCCTAAATCAAAAGCATGAGGCTAACTAACTCCAAGCTCATTAGATACAAACAATAGTAGGACTCTTTGAAGGCATGATTTGACACCTCTTCTCCTGAGAATCGAGTAGCCAAAGTGAAGGAAATATGCACCACTTGCTTAATCAATTTTGAGACATACCATCATGATTGATAATCTGACTATCTCATCGTCTGGATGAAAGGATAAGGCCATTTTGCCATTTGTTGCACCTACATTTGCCAAAAAATTCCATTTTTATTGTTAATTTGAGGCAAGATAATATCGATACATAAAGAGCAAATGAGAAATAGCTACAATTTTTAGTCATACTTTAAAATAGAAGACCACCTTATATATTGACAACTATGGAAAACAAGAATGGGAACCAAGTCCCATTACAAGCATCCCATATTTGAGCTTAGGACATGTTGATGCCCACTGCAATATGTTTTCCATCTGTAGCCCAGGCAACGCTTGTAAAATGATTCATCATCATCATCAGTTGTGTGCATCAATTGGCTGATTGCACTGGACTCTGCATCCCAAAGTACACTATCATCCCTAAAGCGACTGCCAGAACATTCTTGCAACTCCAGTCTTGAGAAAATTCAAGAAGTAATCATCCACCAATTCGGGGGCATCAAGAATTCTTTCTGGTGACTACAAAGCTTGAAAACAAACATTTGACTTGAGCTGAGGAATGAGCAAGAAAATAAGCTTATCTAGGCTATAGGCTTGATGGGATAAACTTGTGAGACACCTCTATAGTCTGAACTCTTGATTTGTAGAAATCCCTCAATAGAGCATCTGCCTTCCGTTTGGAGTACAATATGGTGCGACTTGGAGATATGTAGCCTGGATAATCCTAAAAAAAGATGGAGTTTATGGAGTGATCCAACCCATATTTCAAGTGCCAGGGCTTCTTGAAATACCCTAAGAATCATTGTTCTAATAAATCTCAAGCCAGGAAGAGATTTAGAAGGGGAAATCGATACAAACACCATAGTCATTACTTCAAAATCACTGAGGCTGATGATAAGTTCCGAGCTCCAAGTGTTCTCATCAGTATCTCTGGGCCGATTAATCCAAGCTAGTAAAAGGATGTGCAATTTAGTTATCCAAGTGACTGAAAATTTAAATGGTGAATCACAAACTTGAGTAGGTACATGTATAAATAATTGAATGGTCACTCCAGTAGGCAAAGTTTGTTCCATATGAATTTTCTTTTGATTGTGCATTAGTCCAAATGTGATCTAAAGTTGATCTATATATCTGAGTTCTACATGCAACTCCTACATGCAACTCCTACATGTGAGTTCTACATGCAACTCCTACATGCGAGCTCTACATGTAACTCATACATGCAACTCCTACATGCGAGTTCTACATGCGAGTTCTACATGCGAGTTCTACATGCAACTCCTACATGCAAGTTCTACATGCAACTCCTACATACAACTCCTACATGCAAGTTCTACATGCAACTCCTACATGCGAGTTCTACATGCAACTCCTACATGGGAGTTCTACATGCAACATGCAACTCCTACATGCAACTTCTATATGTAAGTTCTACATGTAGAGAGAGAATGTCTTACAATTCCTACATGTAGAGAGAGAAGCTCTCCAACTTGTATAAATACCCCATAATGGAATGAAGCCTACACTCTTTGGGGCATTGTGTTGAGTTCTACTTTGGTATTCCAAGCAATTGTCTCAAGTGTCCATGCTTCCTTGCACTCCACATCCAAAAGCATGTCCTAACCTTGCAACTCCTCCTCCCCTCTCCTACAACCTTGCAACCCATCCTCTCCTTCTCCTCCTCCCTCCTACTCCTCCCTTCTCCTCCTCCTCTCCCTCCTCCTCCCTCCTCCTCCTCCCTCCTCCTCTCTCTTCTTTCCCCCCATGCTCTTACACCTTCTTCCTCTCCCACTTCTATGCTCCCCCTAAACCCTTAGTTCCTAAACCCTTAACCTCCATGATCTACAAGGGAGATGAGTTCTCCACCATGTACTCTACCCTGAACCTTGGATCCTCCATCTAACCATGGAACTTCTTCTAAACCTTGGAACCTCCTTCTAAACTCTGGAACCTCCTTCTAAACCTTGAAACCTCCTTCTAAACCTTGGAACCTCCTTCTAACCCTTAAACTCTTCCTAAACCTTGCAACCCCTAATGAAGGCAAAAGCCTTCATTACCTCGACCATGATGATACACGTTCCTTTTACACATGCATGCACTTTTTTTGCTTACCACACTTAAGCCTATGTCTCTCATCAGAATACAACTTGGTTGAGGTTCTAAGCTACATGTATACTATAAACGACAGCCCGGATATATATGTAGGTGATAAAACACCTCGGAACCCTGCATACTGAGAATACCCTGCTCTTCCTATGGAAATGTGGGAAAGAATGAACAAAGGGTCTTTTGGTTCTCACCAATTTCAAGTCCTCTCGTGCTTTTGGACTATCTCTATTCCCAATCATATGTTTTCACAAACTTTTCGACACATTTTTGAATATATGCATTGGATCTAGCAAATATGTCATTTTATGATGCCTCCAATAAGGAAGAGTGTAAAATATGGAAAGACATTGCATGCCAGGTGGAGGTGTTTTGACTTGTGGATCATGCCAAAGTTGGTCCCAATCACTGGATCTCATGACTCGAGGAATAGGAGCTAGTTCAACCTCCCCAAAAGATGGATCGACTCGATATGGATGATCCATAGGAAGAAACTGCTTGTGCTTCTTATATACCATCTTTGAAAGATTTTTTGAGTATCATTTGAGGCTTATGCAAAGTATCATGGCCATCGGGTCCCATTTGCATGATCTTGAATGAACATTTTCATGTTTTTGCCCATGCATCCTCTATGATGGAATAAAAAAAGACCTTGAAGGTCTTCTAGGCATGGAAATGGGACCCAATGGCCATGATACTTTGTACGGGACTTAAATCCACCTATTTTGAGGCTTGTTCAAAATATCATGGCCATTGCATCTCATTTTAATGCCTAGAAGACCTTCGAGGTCATTTTTTGTACCATTGTAGAGGATGAATGGGCAAAAACATGGAAATGTTCATTCTTAACCATGAAATGGGACCCGATGGTGGCCATGATCCTTCGCATGGGCCTTAAAATCACCTAGTTTGAGGCCTATACAAAGGCTCGTATTCATCGAGTCCCATTTGCATGGTCAAGGATAAATATTTCCATGTTTTTGTACCATGGCAAAGGATTGGGATAAAACATGAAAATGTGCATTCTTGACCATGAAAACGGGGCACGATGGCCATAAGCCTCTACACGAGCCCTAAACTCACCTAGTTTGAGGCTTGTGTAAAGTATTATGGCCATCTGGTCCCATTTGCATGGTCTTGAATGAACATTTCCATGTTTTTGCACATGCATCATCTATGATTCTCCTATTTTGAGGCCCGTGCAAAGAATCACGGTCATGGCCTCTCATTTGCATGCCTAGAAGACCTTTGAGGCCATTTTTTGTACCATTATAGAGGATGCATGGGAAAAAACATGGAAATGCTCATTCTTGACCATGCAAGTGGGACTCGATGGGCATGATACTTTGCATGGGCCTTAAAATCACCTAGTTTGAGGCCTGTGCAAAGGCTCATGGCCATTGGGTACCATTTTGCATGGTCAAGAATGAACATTTCCATGTTTTTGTACCACGGTTAGAGGATTGGGCAAAAACATGAAAATGTTCATTCTTGACCATGCAAGGGACTCGATGGCCATGAGCCTTTGCATGGGTCTTAAAACCACCTACTTGTGCAAAGGCTCGTGGCCATCAAGTCCCATTTGCATGGTCAAGAATGAACATTTCTATGTTTTTTCCCATAGATCCTCTTCAATGGTACAAAAAATGGCCTCGAAGGTCTTCTAGGCATGAAAATGGGACTCAATGGGCATGATCCTTTGCATGGACCTTAAAACCACCTAGTTTGAGGCTTGTGAAAAGGCTCGTGGCCATCAGGTCAAATTTGCATGGTCAAGAATGAACATTTCCATGTTTTTGTACCACTGTAGAGGATGGATGGGCAAAAACATGGAAATGTTCATTCTTGACCATGCAAATGGGGCTCGATGGCTATGAGACTTTACACAAACCTTGAACTCACCTAGTTTGAGGCTTGTGCAAAGTATCATGGCCATTTGGTCCCATTTGCATGGTCTTGTTCACATGGATGATTTTTTCAACTTATTTTCGTTAAGAAGCTAAATAATCAAAACAGACAGTTGAAATATTCGCCAAGATTTGAAACTTTTATGCAAAGAAATGTAAAGTTTTGCCAGGATTTACATCCTTTACTTCAAAATTTAAAAGAAAAAATATTAAAAGAAAAAATATAAAAAAGAACTGCATCATATCAATATTGTGAAGCTAAAAAAATGGGCTTCATAAAGTTTCGCCAATATTTTATATTAATATATAGGCATAGCTTTGATAAAAACATCCATGGTCTTGAACAAGCATTTCCATGTTTTTGCCCACGCATTCTCTATGATGGTACAAAAAAAGGCCTCAAAGATCTATCAGGCATGCAAATGGGAACCGATGGACATGGTACTTTTTGCAAACCTTAAATCCATCTATTTTGAGGCTCGTACAAAGTATCGTGGCCATCGCCTCTCATTTGCATGCTTAGAAGACTTTCGAGGCCATTTTTTGTACCATTGTAAAGGATGCATGGGCAAAAACATGGAAATGTTCATTCAAGACCATGAAAATGGGACCCGATGGCCATGATACTTCATATAGGCCTTAAAATTACCTAGTTTCAGGCTTGTGCAAAGGCTCATTGCCATAGGGTCCCATTTGCATGTTCAAGAATGAACAGTTCCTTGTTTTTGTACCACAGTAGGGATGGATGGGCAAAGACATGAAAATGTTCATTCTTGACCATGCACAGAGACAAATTAGATAAATAAGAGTATGGTTTGCTCCACAAGGCACTACCTTGGGGCAAGCTAGTGACGTGCAAGATCATCGAATCACAGTATGCATCGTTTGCATTATGTTGTGAGAATACAAACCGTGGTAACCAATAGTCAAGCTGTAGGGAGCAAGTGATTACTGGAATCGAGAGCTCAACGACTTAGGCTCGAGGTAGAGAGAAATGAGGGGCCATTATCAAAAAGGTGTGGGTGTGGAGGTATATAAGCTAGCTGGATAGACTTGCTGGGCTCAGGCAGAGGGAACAGATAAGAAAACCAATGCCATAACGCAGTTGGGAGAGCACCCACAGTCATGAGATATGATTCTACAAGGAGCCGCAATTAATGCATAAAGCTTGGAGTGGAATAGCACCATCTGATGCCATCGTAGGAGAGTAGTAGAATAGATTAGAGACTTGATAGATTACTATCTTGGAGGTGCCCATGATAGACTGCAAGCAAAAGGAGGAAGGGAGCTTGCTCTATCAAGAGAACGTGTAGCAGCACAAGAAAGAGGTATATGAGTGAGTGCATGGGAGGTTTTCATTCCATCAAATAGGAGAAGCACCATCTAGAGCCGCAATTCCCATCGCTGCCAACCTATGTATGTATGAGTGTCTTCATAATTACGCATTATTCACTTTGCCAACCCTTTTATCCATTCGATCCTTAGCTATCATGCTTAACATTCATTTTATAAAGCATGATTAATTCATTTTCGACCCAACTTATACTAAGAGTACCCACATACTAAAGTCAAAAAATAAATTGAAATATAATTACATGGTCGAGATTAATTTAAAATGGGCGCTTAGAGGCTAATAAAAAAGCCACTTAGATAAGAAGATGATATTTCCAAGAACCAAAAATTTAGATCATGCTTGCTCCGCGGTCTCACCATCCTCAATACATTATGCATCATGACTAAGTTACTATTCTATAATGCAAAGTAGTATCAAATGGAATATTTGCAAGATTACCAAGACCAATTACTTGGGCTTCTTAATCATCTTCTGCCATTCAACCAAATTTCAAGTGGGAAAGTACCTAGTGCTATTCATCCATCAAAGTAATGGTATCCTGTATCAAGTCAAAAATTTATAAGTTGTGAGTTTGTGAAAAAACAAGGGATAAACTTGCTTAAGAAATAGGTGCATGTCCTATTATATGTGCTTGTGGATGTGAAGGGTATGCATGAAAAGGTATGTGTGTGTGTGTGAGTGAGTGAGGGGAAAAAAAGATACATAGAAAAAGAGAGAGAGAGAGAGAGAGAGAGAGAGAGGGAGAGAGAGAGAGAGAGAGAGAGAGAGAAGAGTGCACCAGAGGTAGCTAACTATACACTAGTACACTATGAAGTATTGCTCATAAACATGAATATATATATGAGTACCCCTTAGGGCAGGGTGGGGTTTGCCCCTAATGCCCTATTTAGATGGTGTAATTTACACCCCTAAACAACACTCTCGTTAGGAGCATGAGAGAACTATGATGGAATCTGGCTTCCATAAAGTGATTCAAAAAGGAGGATCCAGTGTCACAATGGCTTACTGACTATTATAAGATTGTGAGGGTTAATCTCTAGGCCATGAAGATCTATCAAGCTGATATCTCATGTAATTATTCATAAATGTGATGGGTATAGTAGGGAGATAGGATGATTAGGCAGTTTTTTCAATTGATATGACTCTCTTCAAGAACCCTTAGGTGCTTTAGGGGATTTGAGAACTACATTTTCATGATTGCCTCATGGTCCATGCCTCCCATAATTAACAGCTGGTTCCACTCTCTAGTTGTGTACACTCTCTCTATACTTGTCTTCTCTCTCACTGTGGCCAATACATACTACTACCATAAAAGAAATTACATTGACCATAGTATGACCAATGTTATAAGTGATATGATATATCATGCCACCAATTTAACTCAAATGATTGTTCAAACTACCAAAAATCATATCAGAGCAAAAGCGAGGACAACCTCTACACACACAACCTGTAATACATTGAGTACATGGGATGGCAAAGATAAACCATCATGAAGATGGTTGATACCTTCATTAACTTTGTAAAGTTGCCTTTGGCTTCATTGATGGATTTTAAGGTCACACCACTATCTAATCTCCCATGTGAAGAACACAAGGATTACAGAATTGCCTAGCAAACAAAACTTGCTAAACCCATTTAGCAATTCTCTTGCAATTTCCTTACCTGTGCGATGATGCTCAATGCATCACCATGCTTTAATGATTCTTGCTCATGAACTACCATGGTGCAACATAACCACGGATGTACATCTTGTAACATTTCAAGGCTCTTCCTAAAATTGTCCAAAATAGGCCTATTGGAGCAAAAAATGTAGATATATTCGATAGCCTTTGGATTATCCTCTAGATTGCTCTCTTCTTCCTCTTCGTCATCCCTCTTCAATCGTGTCCTCGGCCTTAGGCTCATTCCAAATGTATCTACTGTATCTTCTATGATTTTCCCTGCGTTCTACTCACCTTGAGATAGCCATGGAATAGTAAAGAGCGTTCCCACACCTTTCTTATGATTCAACAAAAGTTCTATCACACTTTGATGTTCTTCTAATATTGTCTACTTGGACTCCAAGATGAATATCACTTTCATCCTACTGCTAGTATGATAGACTTGGAAATAACCATCTCCACCAAAGTTTCTAGGTCCCAAGATGGCCCAAGCTTTGTTGAACATTTCCAATTTCTTGCTTTCTATTTCTCTCTTCGATTTTGTCACGAGCTCATAAGAAGAACCAGCTTTTAGTTTGAACTTGAATAGCTTAAGTTTAGATGGGATGAAGGCTCCTTGGGGTAATACATCCCTGAGAGTAAAATTCTCCAGCTTAAGTATCTCACAACATAAATACATCCTAAGCAAGACAATATGAGCATTGCACTTCTCCTTATTTCACCAATCATTTGATAACAAATCAGGAAAAGGCATGTTTCTACGTTTGGAGAGCACATACCGTGCCATGATAGGGTTGCATTTTACCTTCACAGCAACTCAAGACATGTTTGTGACCTCTTTCACACCTTCCTCGACCATAGTTAGAGCAAATAGCTATCAGCCTCCAATTCACCATAGGTAACTATGTTGTTTGAGATTACTGTTTCTCTCATGACATCAGAAGGATGAGAATCAGACATTGATGTCACGGTCTTTGGTTGACGAGCATGTCCAATAAGAGACATAGCCAGGAATTCAAGGAGAACCCCACCTTTGAGGTATTTGTCAAACTCTGACATCTCCATTGTCGGCCCTTCAACAGTATGCTTTATTTTTTCACGACTCATCACCTTGGTAAGGCCTTCATATAATAATTTTAATCCTATAGGAGTAATTGGTTCAGTTAACAAGTGTTGCAACCCATACACCAACACCTGTGGCATACTATGAGAAATATCCACCATTACGTTTACGGGTAGTATTAACTGTTATGGCTCTTCAACTCCCAATGATCTTGCCAGTCTACAAAAAATTGATTACTAAGCATTCAGATTCTTGTTCAAAAAAAGGCATGAATGGAACATGAATAGTCTAAGCCTTTGCAGATGGAGTCTGCAACGAATTCCCAAAAGAGAACTTGGTTGTAGCATAGGAAAAGAGTGGACATGTTGTAAATTTCTTATTGGCCAGCTCATGGCAGTAGTGGACGTAAGCTGACATCATTTCTTGAAACTAGGTAGGCTTGTTTCCATCTAGAACCACTATATTTACTTCATCTAAGTAAAATGCTACAAGTAGCTTGGTATCATCCTTCATGCCCAATGCCTTCCTTAGAAACTTCAATGTTAGTTCAAATGTCAAATTCTCTTTCAAACCACAGCAATTCCTATCCACCAGCTCAAGAAGGAACTTCTTGTAAGGATTCCGTTTGTAGATCATTGCATGGAGGCACCTCAATGCCAAAATCTTATGTGATGGTAAGTCATTCTACCCATCAAACAAATTTCCTTCCACACTCTAAAATAGGCAGAGGTTGAATTTCCATGACTGCATTATCATCTTCTTGTATTCATGAGCCTATGATTTAGTAAGATGTCTATGAAAAATTTCATCCCTTTTCTTGTCTGTCAAACCATGCCAGCAATCACCAAGCAATCATATAATAATACCAATCTTCCTACCACACTATCCTTCACACCATCACCTATCTGCTTCATGCATCCCATAGCTCATCCTCGACTTGGAGCCTGGCCCATAGTCCCAACCCTCAAGCTGCTCCTCTCCCCACCCCTCAGATATCCAAACTGAACAGGTTATATAAACTTTTGCCAATTCTTGTAGGGTCTAGTAAGGCATTGCTTCCTTTTCCACAAAGGAGTTAGCAAGATGGAGTGATGACGCTAAGGATTCCAAGCCAAAATCCATCATTTTCAAGACAAAATCCATCTTGTGGGGAAGAGAGATGTTTAAAGGCAAGAGAATTGAGACAAGTGGATTTTTCGTTCAGGCTCATGAGCTATGTTTGATGTTTTAAAAATATATCCATCTTATTTTTGCATGTATGTCATTGTTATGGGTGCATGTATTTTTTATGTATGTTTGTATCTTTCTTCTAGGGCATCCCAATTAGGTCTTTACGTGTTTATGCCTCTCTTATCCGGGTTTGTTATTTGTAGAACTGTTTTGACATAGTTTCTTATTTTTTACGTTTTGCAGTGCCTATAAGTGTTGGTGTTCCAGGTAAACTACTACACTTGATTTCTCCAATTTAGGAATCACATGTAAATGTGGCGGTATCTTTGTGATTGGTGGCGTGGTTTGACAGACAAGAAAAGGGATGAAATTCTTCAAAGACATCTTACTAAATCATAGACTGATGAATACAAGAAGATGATAATGGAGTCGTGAAAATTCAGCGTCTATCTATTTCAAAGTGTGGAGGAAATTTGTTTGATGGGTAGAATGACTTACCACCATTACATAAGATTTTGGCATTAAGGTGCCTCCATGCAATGATCTACAAGCTGAATTATTACAAAAAGCTCCTTCTTGAGTTGGTTGACAGGAACTATTGTGGCTTGAAAGACCATGATTTGACATTTGAACTGACATTGAAGTTTCTAAGGAAGGCATTGGGCATGAAGGATGATACCAAGCTACTTGTAGCATTTTACTTTAATGAAGTAAATATAGTGGTTCCAGATGGGTACTTGGTTTCAAGAAACGATGTCAGCTTACGTGCATTGCTGCCATGAGCGGGCCAATAAGAAATTTACAACATGTCCACTCTTTTCCTATACTACAACCAAGTTTTCTTCTAGGAATTTGCTGCAGACTCCATCTACAAAGGCTCACACTATTCCTGTTCCATTCAGGCCTTTTTTCGAACAAGAATTTGAATGCTTAGTAATCATTTTTTGTAGAAACTGGCGAGATTATTGGGAGTTAAAGAGCTGCAATAGTTAACAAAATCCATGAAAGTAATGGTGGAGATTTCTGGTGGCATGCCATGGGTGTTGGTGTATGGGTTGCAACACTTGCTAATTGAATTAATTACTCCTATAGAATTAGGATTATTATATAAAGGCCTTACCAAGGTGATGAGTCATGAAAAAATAAAGAGTGTTGTTGAAGGGATGACAATGGAGATGTCGGAGTTTGACAAATACCTCAGAGTGCAGTTCTCCTTGAAGTCCTAGCTATGTCTCTTACTGGACATACTTGTCAACTAGAGAACATGACATCAATGTCTGATGTTCGTCTTTCTTATGTCATGAGAGAAACGATAATCTCAAACACTCCTCAAACATCATAGTTATCTATGGTGAATTGGAGGCTACTAGCCTGGTTTCTCTGACTATGGTCGAGGAAGGGGTGAAAGAGGTCACGAGCATGTCTTGAGTTGTTGTAAAGGTAAAATGTAGCCCTATCATGGTGCGGTTTGTGCTCTCCAAATGTAGAAACATGCCTTTTCCTAATTTGTTATCGAATGATTGGAGAAACAAGGAGAAGTGTGATGCTCATATTGTCTTACTTAGTATGTATTTATGTTATGAGATACTTAAACTAGAGGATTTTACTCTCAGGAAAGTATTACCACCGGTAGCCTTCATCCCATCTGAACTTAAGTTGTTCAAGTTCAAACTAAAAGCTGGTCCTTCTTATGAGCTTGTGACAAAATCGAAGAGAGAAATAGAAAGCAACAAATTGGAAATGTTCAACAAAGCTTGAGCCATCTTGGGACCTAGAAACTTTGGTGGAGACAGTTATTTCCAAGTCTATCATACTAGTGGGAAGAAAGTGAAATTCATCTTGGAGTCCAAGTCGACAATATCAAAAGAACATCATGGTGTGATAGAACTTTTGTCGAATCATAAGCAAGGTGTGGGGACGCTCTTTATTGTTCCATGGCTATCTCAAGGTGAGCAGAACCCAGGGTAAACAGTAGAAGATACAGTAGATACATTCAGAATGACCCTTAGGCCAAGGACGTGGTTGAGGAGGGACGATGTAGATGAAGAAGAGAACAATCTGGAGGATAATCTAGAGGCTATTGAATATATCTACATTTTTTGCTCCAAAAGGCCTATTTCGGACAATTTTAGGAAAAGCCTTAAAATGCTACAAGATGTACATCCATGATTATGTCACACCGTGGTAGTTCATGAACAAGATTCATCAAAGCATGGTGATGCATTGAGCATCATAGCACAGGTAAGGAGATTGCAAGAGAATTGCTAAATGGGTTTAGCAAGTTTTGTTTTCTAGGCAGTTCCCTAATCCTTATGATCTTCACGTGGGAGATTAGATAGTGGTGTGACCTTAAAATCCATCAATAAGAGTAACGCCACCTTTACAAAGTTAATGAAGGTATCAACCGTCTTCATGATGGTTTTTTTTTGCCATCCCATGTGCTCAATGTATTACAGGTTGTGTGTGTAGAGGTTGTCCTCGCTTTTTCTTTGATGTTATTTTTGGTAGTTTGAACGATCATTTTAGCTAAATTGGTGGCATGATATATCATATTGCTTGTAATGTTGATCATACTATGGTCCATGTAAATTATTTTAAGGTAGTAGTATGTGTTGGCCATAGTGAGAGAGAAGACAAGTATAGAGAGATTGTACACAACTAGAGAGTGGAAATGGTATAGAGGGCGAGCCAACTTGGCATAGTCCAAGATGAAACTCCTATCATACCCCATGTGTCCCATGAACTTTTGGACACTGTTGTAATTTGTGGGGGTGGCAGTTTGGAAATAACTATGATCTTGCTTTCATAAGTGGACATCCCGTTCCTGGAGATGACATCTCCACAAGAATCACTCCATGCTTGATCCAAAATTCGCACTTGAATAGATTGAGAGATTTGTGGTAGAGTCGACTTTTCTCAAAGGACTTATGCAAGTACAATAGATGTTCCTTCCATTTGGAGTTCACACACATGTCATCAGGAAGACCTCCAAGAAGTCTCTCAGATATTCTTTATATGTTGTGCTCATCAGCCTGCTAGAAAGTGGTTGGTGCATTTGTAAGACCAAATGGCATAACTTGATGTGCATATATCCCCCACTTAGTGGGGAAAAAGCCATTTTATGCTAGCCAGGTGGGTCGATAACAATCTGGTTGTAGCCTGAGAAACCATCAAGGAAGTTGTAATCTTCCTTACCTACCACTCTTGAGCACATGCTCTGTATAAGGCTGCTTGAGAATTTTGGGAGGTATGATAGTATGTCTTAAATATGTAGAATCTACTTTAATATTTGAGCATAGTTATTTTGATGTTAGCATTTGATTGTGTTTTTGTACTGTTCATATGTTTTAATCATGGTTTGTGATCAACAAGAGTTGCTCTCTTTGTAGACTTTACCACCTCACTACTAGTTTTCAAATGTCATGAGAACGTCACATAGGGTAAGTCATGTGACTACATAAGCAAGTGACACATGCATGGTAAGTCAAGTTATTTCACTTTGTTCATGGATTAATCATGCAATCACCTTGTTTTGTTATCTGTGCATGAATTGTGGAATATTGTAGGGGGAATTGGAAAAGAGATTCCATAGTGTAATGTTTTCTCTATGCGCTAGTGAAGGGAGTCATGGACTTAGCAAAAGACTTTCTCATAGAACAAAGTTTTTTGGTATGATGTGTCATGCCCAACATTTTGGGAAAGTTTTAAAGTACAAAAGTAGAGGTGGGTGGAAGCTCCATCATACATGGACCCTTATGTGTGATGGAGGATATCTACATCCCGACACTAGAAAGGAGGTATGTTAAGCTTTTTTTGGTTTTGTATCTTTCATGATGTTTTCATTGAAGATAATCATGTCAAATTAGGCTCTTTGTGGTGGTAAAAAGGTGGTGGATCTCATAGTAGGGTTTCTCTACCATGACACCATGCCTATCCCTTGTTATGATAGAGACAAGGGTGAGAAGGTGTCTCATTCGCATCAAGGATCTTTCTTATTACAAGTACAGAGCTAAGACATACATTGGTGGATGGAATGTGGAGGGCTGACCACTCAAGTGCTTTCTTCAACTAGGTATTATAACCCCATTGGTCTAGCTTTGCTGAGATATATGGGATTTTTGATTCTTTGAGTTGTTGTGCAAGTGGTTGCTTTTGCCACATTCACAAAGCAGTCTGATTTGGTACTTGACATTTTTACTGGTTGTGGAGGCCTTGGTTTGGATAGCATTGAGCTGTGTCAATATTGCTTATGCTTAGAGTTGGATTCCTATGCATACAGTGAATGCTTGTTAAAGGTGATGTGTGGTCTGCTAGATAGTGAATGCAAATTGACATAGAGTGGATGGTTATACTGAGTTTATCCTCAAAATATTTGACTCGTTTTATACCATAAATATCATCAAGAGAGATCCTTTCATGTATCTATGTCATCATCCTTATTAATTGGAACTCACTTAATGTCCAAATCATAAGCATGCTGTAATTCAAGAATAGTCTTTGGATTTGTAGCATTGATAGGCATTGAGCATAAAAATTTCCCATAGCCTAATCACTACTACACATGGATCCTATTGCGATGTTTATGTACTGACGTTTAGCGCGCACGGGGCACTAATCATCAGTATGAAAAGTGCATCTCGTAAAGTGTCGCTATATAGCGACATTAGGCAAACGTTGCTATATAGAGACTACTACAAAAGTCACTATATAGCGACTTTTAAGTGTCGCTATATAGCGACACTGATATACTATTTTATAGCGATGTTTTCCAGAGAGGTTTTTTACTCATATAGGCCTTAAAAGTTAGTTTTTTCCAATGATAAAATTTTTTAAATTTCAATACATGTTTGATCTCATAGAGAATAAAAAAATGAGAGCATGTACATCAAGCCTTTGAAGCCCATATATTCATGTCCAAGTTTGAGATGAAAAAAATCAATTAAGAGCATTTACATTAACTGTTTCATCTTAAGCCAAGTCTAAGGCACCAAACAAGTCTATCTCCAACTCTATACCGATTTGATCTCCTATATCATCATCGTACTCTAGCATCATACATTCACCTAAAAGTACTTGATCATCTTCTTCAATAAAGTGTGGTGATTCTTGATGATAGTAGTCGTCTTCCTTAATATCATGATCTCCATCTTCCTCATGTGTGATGCCATTATGTGCATCTTCCTCTTGGCTCATATTGTGATCTTCATCTTCTTTGCTAGATTCATCAGGATCAATTGTTGGTAGTGGCATCTCCATATCCACATCTCTATCTTTAAAAATTTGCTTACTTCATGGTGCAACTTGGATCATGTACCACCATCTTGGATCAGAACGACGATCCGCATGAAAAACCACCTATATTGAAGATGGGTGCCAAATGTCATCAATTATATATATGAAATGGATGCGTCAATTTTACGAGCAAAAACCTATGAGCAGGTTTATCCGAGCGTGTTTTTCAAGAGATTTTTGAAAATGCTTTTCTTTAGGAAACATGGTTTTTACACTTTTATTTTCACTAGAACTAGATCTCTTTATCATAAAAATATACAGACTAGTCACTCATTCATTTTTACACAACATAATTCTCTTATTTAGAGACATCCCTTTGTACCCCTGTTATTACCTTAAAAAAGTGTTGATTCCTTTAAGAAACATTCCTCATAATCACTCTCAATGTAATAATACTATGCATATATAATTACTTATTAACACATTTATATCATATGGCAATATCTTTTTAGTGTTTTTATAGCATATTTATGGACATGTTTCTAAAGAAGTTTAAATTACTATAAATAAGTATTAACTTGGGCTTATATATCACTCTCATAAAATACATGTAATATTTAATACTATATATGAAAGATTTTCCAAAATATAACTCCATAGATATGCTCAAATGGGGTGTTCCGATCAATTTGAGTGGTTGAATGACTATATTTGGACATTGGATATGAAAGTTATGTCACTTTTAAAAGTGCTGTCCAAGGTAGTTTCGCCAGCGAAACTACCTTGGGAGACTTGCTTCAAAGGGGTTTCGCTGGCGAAACTACCTGGATGGCTTGCTTCAATGAGTTTTCTTTGAAGAAACTCTTTCATGAAGATAGGTTGAGAGAGGGTTTTCAATGTCACCCCCTATTAAGTAAAAGTTGTAAGAAGGATCATAAGGGAATTTTCATAGAGAAGTCTACTCTACATGTGGGTTTCTTTAAAAGCCATCCCATTATGCTCTCACCATTCCTACAGATTCACCTAAAGATTTTTGTATAAAATAGGCATTGCTATAATACTTTGCATATTTCTAAGTGAAACTATGTTTTCTTCTGATCGATTTTTGCCATATTTATGCATAGTTGGAAGCTTTTTTTTTCCTTCGCTCGGATGCTCGGAAGATTTCGCTCAGAAAATGCTCGTCCCCCACCTGCTCATAGTGCTCGGGAAGAACAAAAGTATCACTTTCATCAGTCCAATGTTTGGTGGAGTCTATTGCAAAGAAACTGCCACTATCTTTTCTTACTGTCGCATGGGGACCATTGTAAATAGTTCTAAACCATTTTACATCAAGAATGAAAATACTAAATCATCTGAAATCAACTTCATAGATTTTGCATATGGTTCCACAATAATCCAACTATGAGGAGAGAAGATTGGTATCCGAAGCACTTGCTCGGCTATCTTGTGTGAAGTTAGCCATGACTCCACAATCATATGTGACTCTCTTTGAATCGATGCATTCCATGCAAAAATGTCGTCCATATGATCATAATGCACTGTACTTTTTGTACTGTAAAAGAGCATCATTAAAGCAATGAAGATGCATCTATTTTATAGCATATATTGCCACAAATAATTACTTAATTACATCAAGAGGTAAGAAACTTACATGCACCATACATCCAGATGATAACTCTCACTCACACTCGTTCATTGTCTCTCCATCGCGTTCGGCTTTACATAGAGCCAGTTGTAGCCAATCAAGTGACAAGTGAGTAGGGAGAAGAGCCAGATCCCGTGGATATGGTTGCAATCGCCTGTACATTACTCTGAATCTTGTCCTTGCATTTATTCTTTCTGCTTTGGCCACTTCATATCTCTCAATCCACTTTTGTATTTCAGGGCTATTGAGGATACAAAACTTATTGAATTTCTCCATTTGCTCTTTGCTCATCTTTCTTTCAATCCCTTTTCTTTGGGGAACCTCGCCAACGATGCGATCATCATCCTTGTTATGCCAAGCTTGCAGCATATCGGGATCCATGGATGCAAGAAACTCTGTGATATATACTAATGACTCTTGCACAAGCCATCCCTCTACCATGCTTGCTTATGGTCTTGCTCTTTGTCTTACAAATCCCTTCAAAGTTTTCATAAACCGCTCCAAAAAATACATCCATCGACTATGAACAGTACCTGCAATAGCCACCTCATCAACTATGTGCACAAGCAAGTGGACTTGAGTTGTCATAATGCTCGAGGGAAAGTGCTTCTTAAGCAAGCATACGGCTTCGATGGATTCCACCCTAGCCTTCTCGATGCTTGATATGGAGATCTCTTTTTGAGATATCCACCTATTTCACATGTCCATGTAAGATATTTTCATAATTAGTCTATAGATTAATCAACTTAAATTGAAGAAAATGCAATCAATGCGATTTGATAGTAAGCATACGTCACAATACAACAGATATTGAATATAGCATTTCTAACATCTTCTTGTAAGCACCCTTTTATTGTAATTGGGGATGAACTATCAAAGCAACAAAGAAGTCATGTCAATAATATAATATAATCATAATTACGCTAACGTATCACAATTATTGGTACACTAATTCTACTTAGAATACCTGTAAGACCTTGTGCCAATCATGGGACTTGAGCCCACTAAGCTTATTGTCCTTTGAAAATGCTCCTTTCAAGCAATGCATGTACCCTGTTGGTGTTTGAAAAGAGGCAATGTCTGCCTTGACTGCTGCCTCCTCCCTCGTAGAGAGGATCCATGTTGCTTTTGGGAGGACAAATTTTCGTGAAGCATGCACTTGGGGCCACAAATGAGACATCTTATTCATAGCACGCAAGTCTTCTCACACTCCTCTCGAGTCTTTGGAACCAACCAAGTGTGCCCAAATAGTAGCCCCCACATTCTTGAAGATATGCATGGGATCCAAGAGGTGATTGATTTGTAACTGACCCCAATAAGGAAGCTCATGAAAGATCGATAGCCTCTTCATACCAGGAGGAGGTTCCTCTTCATTCACCCTCCAACGGTCACTTGCCTTCAAATATGATGGTGGTGGATCAAGTTGACCTCCACATGTGAGATGGTCGAGCAGAAGGTATCAAGCATGACCTTCATAAACATTTTTCCTCATATGTTTGGAGTAGCATGCAAGCGATTTCAAACCCGATCCACAAACAAGACAAGCATGGTACCCACTTGTAACAAGTCTTGCACGTGTGCATGAATGTGTTAGTATAAGACATGCATGCAAAAGAGAGTCATAAAAGCATAATCCTATATTATACATGTAGAGACACAACCACGTACCTGTGCACTCTCCATATCCTGTGTAGTCATGCATGGTCCACATCAAGATACCCCTAACCAAAATATCATTGGTATTTCTAGGAGCTCTGGAAATATCAAAGACCCGCACTCCTCTCCATAATATTTGTAACTCCTCTATCAAAGGTGCCATGTACATGTCCATATTTTTTGTTTTGTACTTTCGTGGCACAAGTAGTGCAAGCATGAGGTGTCCCTTTTTTATTGTTAGCCATGGTGGGATATTGTAATTCACCACGACTATGGGCCATGTCGACCAAGATGTCGAGCGTAACCCGAAAGGATTCACGTCGTCCATGGCGAGCCCAAGATGTAAGTTGTGTGGCTCCCTTGCAAAGTCCGGCCACTGATTGTCTATATGCTTCCAAGCTGCACAATCTGCGGAAATCCTCAATGTGTCATCAGTGGACCGATGAGATGCATGCCATGTCATTAACTCCACTATGGATTTGCATCGGAACATGTGTTGTATTCTTGCAATGATGGGAAAGTGTCTCAAGACCTTTACCAGTATCCGCTGACCATGCAAGTCATCTCTATATCATTGTTTCCCACACTTTGGACAACTAGCCAAATCTCCATCTCATGATGAAAGAGAATACAATCATTACGGCAAGCATGGATGGTATCATAATCCATACCCACCATTGTTAGCATCTTTTTTGCTTCATCTCTTGATGTGGGCATGGTATTTGGTGCAGGAAACATCTTCTAGAGCAACCTATCACAATTCAAACATACATAGGCTTTGAACAATGATGATTCGGTATACACTAATCCATACATGATGATTCTCAAAACAAACAATATCCAAATAATGAGTCAAATTAATGCAAGAGATAACCTCATTAAGGCCAAGACACTTGTATCCGACCACCCATACTTTACTTGCAGATTCAAGATTGAGAGACAAGCATGTACTTTAGACATCCTAGCACCCTTGTGAAATTGTGTTGATTGGAACTCTTGTATTTTGACCTCAGACTCTGACATCACGTGTACATGGGATGTAGTGCCCCTAAAAATAGAATCCATCATGTCAACCATACCCTCGTCATCATCTGGGAGACCATAGTCTTGCTCAAAGTGTGAAGGTATATGTGTACCCTCATCAGCCTCCTCATCCTATTTTAATATTTCGTGTAAATATAAGATCTTGTATTTTCTGGTATCCAGTATTAACCGCAAACTAAAATAGCTTTGAATTACCAATAATCCATCAACATGTGCAATACCAACGGTGGGTATTGGTTCGGGCTCCTCCCCATACATCCGCAAGTGGTGCATGATAATATAACATTGATGTCGTACTTCTCGCTTGCAATGAGTCCAATGACAGTATAACCTCTCCGTAAGCCACTTTGTGCTCCGGGCATTGGTGCATCATCGGACAAGCTTCCACTCGTCCCTTCCATCTACACTTATAAAATCACAACATAAGTTGCAAGAAAATATATTAATAGTTATAAAATAGCATCTATGAGCTTCCTTTTTAACTAAGAACATAAAGTGTCTTAAAGCATCGCTATATAGCCACGTTTTGCTCTGTTCCGTTGCTATATAGCGACGCTTTTAATAAAAACGTTGCTATATAGCCACGAAAAAGTGTCGCTATATAGCGACAGTGTGGGTTGAAATCGAAACCTGACATAACACGTGGCACTTTCTTTAGCACTCTCTAATCTTTCAAGTAAGCAAGGCAATCTCTCCTCCCACCTATTTCTGATGACCTCCCACCTATTTCTAATGACCTCCCACTCTATTCTCCACTCGTCACCCCTCTCCTAGCTCTTGTGCTCCCTCCACCCTTCTCTCTCTTTGCTTTCTTGAAAGGAAGTTTTTCAAGAGGTGAGTCTCTTTCAACAATGTAGGTAGGTTTTTTGTTAGATTTCATTTTGTGAGTGCTTCTCCTTGTATTGCTAAACATGTAAACTAGTTTTCATGCTTGATTTCAAAGGATTGAAACAAAAAACGAGACTTCAAGAAAGAAAGAAGAATCACCTCTTCTAGTCTTTTTTGTATTTCTCTTCCTTCTCTTTCTCCTTGTCTCAATCTCCTCCTTTCAAGAAGTTGCTTTTGTAATTTCCTCCTTCCTCTAACATCTTATTTGAAAAATTGTATGTTTCCTCTCTTTTGTAGGGCCAGTCCACAACACCGAGTCGGACGTTCTATTCCAGGTAAGTGCTTCCTCTTTTTTCCATTTGTTATTTTTGTTATTTGCATTGGCCTATTAAGGCACTAGCTGCAGTGATGGGTGTAGGAACCCTCTCTTCCCCTCTCTTTCCTCTTCTTACCCTCTTCTCTCCTCTTCTTTTCCTCCTTTCCTTCTTCTCTCCTTTAATCTTTCAATCTCTTTCCCCCTCTTTTTCCCTCTCTCATTTCCCTCTTCTTCTCTCTTTCCCTCTTTTTTCCTCTTTCCTTTCCCTCTTCTTCTCTCTTTCCCCCTTCTCTTATGCTCATGCATAAGCATAAGCATGAGCATATGTTTCCTTCTCTTATGCATATGATAAGCATAAGCATAAGCATAAGCATAAGAGAAGGAGACATATGCTCATGCTTATGCTTATGCATGAGTATAAGAGAAGTAGACATATGCTCATGCATAAGCATGAGCATATGTCTCTTTTTCCCTCTTTACTTTTCCTCTTCTTCTCTCTTTCTTTCCCTCTTTCTCCTTTTCCAATCTCTCTTTCCTTTCCCTCTTCTTCTCTCTTTTCCTCTTTTCCCCCCTCTTTTCCCTCTTTCATGCTCATGTTCTTATACTCATGCTTAAGCATAAGCATGAGCATATGTCTCCTTCTCTTATGCTCATGCTTATGCATGATATCAGGTTCTTCTCAGGCATTTTATCAAATACTCTTCTTGCATCAATCAGGCTACCACACTTTCCGTACATATTCAGAAGGGAATTGCCAACACTGACATCTGACTCAAATCCACCGTTCACAATGTCAGCATGCATGCACTCACCTTCAGCTAAGTCTGCCGTATCTGCACATGCCAATAGAATGGCATTACACCTCCTTGTAGCATTGTAACAAAGAGGCACAAAGCCTCCTTGACCACATGTGGTCAAGGAGGCTTTGTGCCTCTTTGTTACAATGCTACAAGGAGGTGTAATGCCAGACAAAATTACATTTGCGACCATTCTATTGGCATGTGCAGATACGGCAGACTTAGCTGAAGGTGAGTGCATGCATGCTGACATTGTGAACGGTGGATTTGAGTCAGATGTCAGTGTTGGCAATTCCCTTCTGAATATGTACGGAAAGTGTGGTAGCCTGATTGATGCAAGAAGAGTATTTGATAAAATGCCTGAGAAGAACCTGATATCATGCATAAGCATGAGCATAAGAGAAGGAGACATATGCTCATGCTTATGCTTAAGCATGAGCATAAGAGAAGTAGACATATGCTCATGCATAAGCATAAGCATGAGCATATGTCTCTTTTTCCCTCTTTACTTTCCCTATTCTTCTCACTTTCTTTCCCTCTTTTCCCTTTTCCAATCTCTCTTTCCTTTCCCTCTTCTTCTCTCTTTCCCCCTTCTCTTATGCTCATGCATAAGCATAAGCATGAGCATATGTGTCCTTCTCTTATGCTTATGCATAAGACTCCTCTTATGCATAAGCATAAGCATGAGCATAAGAGAGGAAGACATATGCTCATGCTTATGCTTATGCATGAGCATAAGAGAAGTAGACATATGCTGATGCATAAGCATGGGCATATGTCTCCTTCTCTTTACTTTCCCTCTTCTTCTCTCTTTCTTTCCCTCTTTTTCCCTTTTTCCAATCTCTCTTTCCTTTCCCTCTTCTTCTCTCTTCTCCTCTTTTCCCCCCTCTTTTTCCTCTTTCATGCTCATGTACTTATGCTCATGCATAAGCATAAGCATGAGAATATGTCTCCATCTCTTATGATTATGCTTATGCATAAGACTCCTCTTATGCATAAGCATAAGCATGAGCATAAGAGAAGAAGACATATGCTCATGCTTATGCTTATGCATGAGCATAAGAGAAGTAGACATATGCTCATGCATCTTTTTCCCTCTTTCCCCTTTTCCCCCCTCTTCCCCATCTTCTTCTCTCTTTCCCCTTTTCTTTCTCTCCTCTCCTTCACCTTTTCCTTCTCCTTCCCTCTTTCAATCTCTTTCCCCCTCCTCTTCTCTCTTTCCCTCTTCTTCTCTCTTTCTTTCCCTCTTTCCCCTTTTCCAATCTCTCTTTTGTTTCCCTCTTCTTCTCTTTTCCTCCTCTTTTCCCTCCTCTTTTCCTCCTCTTCTCCTCTTTTAATTCCCTCCTCTTTTCCCTCCTCTTCTCCTCTTTTCCCTCCTCTTTTCCTCTTCTTCCTCTTTTCTTCTTCCTCTTCTTTCCCTCTTCTTCCTCTTCTTTCCTGCTTTCCTTTCCCTCTTCTTCCTCTTCTACTCCACTTTCTCTTTTCCCTCTTCTCTCCTCTTCTTTCCCTCTTCTTTCCCTCTTCTTCTCTCTTCTTCCCTTCTTTCCTTTCCCTCTTCTTCTCTCTTTCCCCTCTTCCAATCTCTTTTCCTTTCCCTCTTCTTCCTCTTTTCCTTTGCCTATGCCTATGCCTATGCCTATGCCTATGCTTATGTTTGTTTTTTGTTTTCATGTTTGTGTCTATTTAGACATGGGATCACGTCGCACATTCAACAAGTACGGATAGCCTTGCAGGAGGAGACGTCACGATCTATATGCTCCCGAGGACTTTGATTCCTTTCAGGTGACACCTGAGGGGACTACCAACTCCTCTCAGACCTAGCACTGTGACTACCCTTGGTCCGACTCCTCTCGGACGTAGCACTGTGACTACCCCTCGGGGAACTCCTTTGCTAGCTGCACATGGCTTTGTTGGGAGTCCCAACGAGTTTGTAGCATAGATGAATGATGAGGAGGCAGCGATATTCTTCTCTCTACTATCTCAGAGGACCTCATCAATTCCCTCCCCTACACTGATGGTTGGACGTACTGCCCAGCCATCCCCTCGTGCCCCTTTGATCGAAGGGTCATCACCTGTGCATGCCTCTTGTAAGGGAAGGAAGATTAGGAGGGGCAGCTTATATTGTGTTGACTCGGGAGATGTTGACGAGTCAGCACACTCACATCCCTACTAGTCTCCACTTGGTCTGGAGACACAGTATCAGTCAGGTCCCTTGCCCTCTCCTACTCCCACTGCTACTCCTTGCTCCGGAAGCACTCGCACAGCTTTCACTCCTTCTGACTCTACTACCATCAGTTCTCCTTCCTCATCAGGGGATCTCTCCTATCAAATCACGGCTACCAGAGAGATAATAGAAGATAGAAAGGGCAAAGCAGTGATGGCCACCATGAGGCGGTTGATGAGCCATCACTTCAAGAGCGGCATTGCTACCAATTGGCGGTATCAAGATGACCAAAAGAAGTAGGTGGTCATCGATGAATTAAAACAAAAATACCCTAACCCACCAAATTGAGAGTTTAATGAGAATTATATGTGAGAGCGCATGGGTTTGGTCTTGAAGCATCGTAGATCAACCTTGTGTACTTCCATCACAAAGGGGTTGGCTAAACCCAGCTGGGCAGACAAAGCTGATTGGAAGTTCTTCAAGAAGCAGAATAGGGACCATCCCGAAATGTTAGAGGGTTAGAGGAGGGCTGTAAAGAGATGGCTGGACATCGTAGGTACTTCGCACTTTGTGCAAGCAGACGGTTAGTGTTCGAGGCAACTGTGGTAAGTCTACTTCTTCTCATTTAATGTATTGTTCTATTTGTATTACTACATATTACATGCACTTTAGCTAACTCTAACTCTCGTAAATTGGATCCACAGCAAGCTACGATGGGTCATCTTCCTACAGATACAGAGATGTGACACGCATTTTGCATAGGAACAAAGTCGTGGTTTATTGAGCAAGAGGTAATGGGAGAGACGGTCAATTGGGCTGAGGTGGCTGCTCGCACGGTATAAGTCTACTCCTACTTGTAATCTCACTTTTTAAATTGTTTTATTCTTTAAGTTCCAATCTAATTTTCAATTTATATGGTTCACTCTTAGGGTCAAAGCTCAAGCATCCCATCACCAGAGGTGTTTCATAGTGGCTATGAGCTAAAAACAATATGTGTCTTCGTCATCGTCATCAATCACATATTAGATATTCATCCTAGGTGAAGCGATCACCAAGGCCAAGGATCAGACGCACGTGACGAGGATCAGGGAGAAGGCACAGCTCACGAGGACCAAGGATCAGGCCAATAAGACGAGGATGAGGACGATTCAAAGTAGTAGTAGTAGTAGTAGTAGTAGTAGTAGTAGTAGTAGTAGTAGTAGTAGTAGTAGTAGTAGTAGTAGTAGTAGTAGTAGTAGTAGTAGTAGTAGTAGTAGTAGTAGTAGGATGCGTCAATTTTACGAGCAAAAACCTATGAGCAGGTTTATCCGAGCGTGTTTTTCAAGAGATTTTTAATAAGGTTTTTCTTTAGGAAACATGGTTTTTACACTTTTATTTTCACTAGAACTAGATCCCTTTATCATAAAAATATACAGACTAGTCACTCATTCATTTTTACACAACATAATTTTCTTATTTAGAGACATCCCTTTGTACCCCTGTTATTACCTTACAAAACTGTTGATTCCTTTAAGAAACATTCCTCATAATCACTCTCAATGTAATAATACTATGCATATATAATTACTTATTAACACATTTATATCATATGGCAATATCTTTTTAGTGTTTTTATAGCATATTTATGGACATGTTTCTAAAGAAGTTTAAATTACTATAAATAAGTATTAACTTGGGCTTATATATCACTCTCATAAAATACATGTAATATTTAATACTATATATGAAAGATTTTCCAAAATATAACTCCATAGATGTGCTCAAATGGGGTGTTCCGATCAATTTGAGTGGCTGAATGACTATATTTGGACATTGGATATGAAAGTTATGTCACTTTTAAAAGTGTTGTCCAAGGTAGTTTCGCCAGCGAAACTACCTTGGGAGACTTGCTTCAAAGGGGTTTCGCTGGCAAAACTACCTGGATGGCTTGCTTCAATGAGTTTTCTTTGAAGAAACTCTTTCATGAAGATAGGTTGAGAGAGGGTTTTCAATGTCACCCCCTATTAAGTAAAAGTTGTAAGAAGGATCATAAGGGAATTTTCATAGAGAAGTCTACTCTACATGTGGGTTTCTTCAAAAGCCATCCCATTATGCTCTCACCATTCCAACAGATTCACCTAAAGATTTTTGTATAAAATAGGCATTGCTATAATACTTTGCATATTTCCAAGTGAAACTATGTTTTCTTCTGATCAATTTTTGCCATATTTATGCATAGTTGGAAGCTTTTTTTTTCCTTCGCTCGGATGCTCGGAAGATTTTGCTCAGAAAATGCTCGTCCCCGTAGTAGTAGTAGTAGTAGTAGTAGTAGTAGTAGTAGTAGTAGTAGTAGTAGTAGTAGTAGTAGTAGTAGTAGTAGTAGTAGTAGTAGTAGTAGTAGTAGTAGTAGTAGTAGTAGTAGTAGTAGTAGTAGTAGTAGTAGTAGTAGTAGTAGTAGTAGTAGTAGTAGTAGTAGTAGTAGTAGTAGTAGTAGTAGTAGTAGTAGTAGTAGTAGTAGTAGTAGTAGTTTGCATTTTCTTCGCCATGTATGTCATTTTTGTATGTCATTTTTGTATATCTGCTCGTTTGAGCAATTTTGTATCACCCTTTCAAAAGGGTAATTTTGTAACAAACAATGTTATATATGTTCAACATGTATATGCTTTTGTTGCTCGATCATTTCATTTGATCGATTTTGTATCACCCTTTTTGCAAGGGAAATTTTGTTATAAAAAACTTGTTTTTGTAATTACAAAAAAAAAAAAGCATTAGTGGGGCAAAACAGGGCTTGCTATGGCCCTGTTTAGCTCCACTAATGCTTTTTTTTAGTTCTGTTAATCATCACTATATAGCGACGTTTACCAGTGTCGCTATATAGCGACATTTATTAGTGTCGCTATATAGTGACATTTAATAGCATCGCTATATAGCGACGCTTTATAGCGGCGGTTCTTTTTCGACGCTTTTAATGACTTTAATAACGACATTTATGCTCGTAAGAAAAAATTTAATGTAAAAAGCATCGGTATTTTCGTCAGAAAAGGTCCTATGTCTTGTAGTGAATATAGCCTCACATTGCTAAAAATTATCGCCAAAAGTTGAAAAGTAGGAAGTGGTGGCCGCAACCTAGAGAGGTGGATAGGGACCGAGCCACACCCTTTACATTGGTGGTTGATGGAAATCTAGTAGCAACTGAATATCAAAAGGCATGGAATAGATGCTAAAGCTTGTAGAAAATGAAGACAATGCTAAGGAGATGGTGCAATCTTAACAATACTAGACGTGCAAGTTTGAGCCATGCAGCAGGGGGAAACTGGCACTCACTTGTTGGGCCAATGAGGAACTTAAAGAAATTAAGTAGACAAAGCATTACTTGGAGTTTGAATACAAGGAAGAAATCAATTAGCATATGGAATTTTAGTATTCTCTTGCATAGGTTCTTTTCCTTGGCTTTGCCGAAGAGGATTATAATGCACTTGACATATCTCATGCGGTTGTAAAGGTTGTCACGTGACACCTTGTATACATTGTATTTTCTTGGGGCTTTTGTCATTCATGCATATATTCTATCCAACAAAGATGGGATTTATGTGTTTATCAATATACACTTGAGTGTATTCTTTCAATGCACTATAAAAGGAATGCTTTGTGCATGTCCAATATGTAATGATATTTTCTTATTATAGTTCTTTTCCATTTAGGGGTGCGCTAGAATAGATTGCATTATGATTCAAAATATTTTATGTTGGGACAATTCTGTGCTAAATATTGTCATTTTAGACCAAGCAAGCTTAATTGAAAACTCCAAATTATGCCCTAGAGGTGCAGATGCTAGTAATATAGATTTTAGATCTGAAATAGTTGGTAGGACCTTTGAATCCATCGCACTCGGTCCTAAACCCAAATTTAATCGCTTCTGTACAGTAGACAGATGTTGAATCACCCACAAAAAAAGGGATGGTGGGTCTTGTACCAAAGTGAATGGTGTATGGTGTGAAGCATGGTGCATGGAAAAAATTTGATCAGCCTATTGCTACCAAGCACAACAAGGTGGTAAAATGAGCAAAAAGGATAATGAACACAACTCCAACCAAAAACATAGTTTTCACATATGACCTTGCATCCTACTAACCATAGCACAATAGATACTGAAAGCCATTGCAAAATCTATAGAAAGAGAATTGTATTTTTGCTGCCTATCCTCCTCATTTACTTCCTCCATTAGCCCTTCTCATCTTTGCCTAGGCCTCTTCCTGTCAAACTCATAGTAATAATTGCAAGAGTGCTAATTGAATTGCTATTTGTGCCAATGCCAAGAATTGCTCTGGAACCCCAATCCACACACTCTTGGATCTGGTTCCTCAATCTTTGGCATGTCTATGGAACAACACTACATTGCCAGCATGCGATTTGAGTATTCTAGTTCTGCTATACATATCCTTGCAAAGCAAGTCTAGCTAAGTCCTCCAACTGTTCTATATTCATCAGGACCATTAGGGGAGAATTGTAAATCTCCCTCCCTTCCTCTCTCTCTCTCCCTCCCTCCCTCCCTCTCCCTCCACCTCCTCCCTCCCTCCTCCCTCCCTCCCTCCCTCCACCTCCCTCCCTCCTCCTCCCTCTCCCTCTCCCTCCCTCCCCCTCCATCCTCCTCTCCCCTCCTCTATCTTGATCCTCCTCATCCCTCCTCCCTCTCCCCTCCTCCTCCTCCTTCTGGCTCCTCCTCCCTCCTTCCTCTCCCCTCCTTGATCAAAGACTAGAAATAACTCCTCCTCTCTATCAACTAATGGAGTATGAGAGATGAAATCATGGAAGGCAGACCTAGCGGAATCCATGGTAGTTTGGTAGTTAGGAGGACTATGGCTTTGATAGTGAAACTTTGAAACTAAAGGAACTTTATAACCTATTTATACCCAAATGTTCTAAATATAAATAATAAAAAGAATTATAATTTTTTTGGGCAAACCTTGACATTGACATGAAACAAAACCATTCAAAACATCAAAATTAATTGCACCACTATTAATTGGAAAATGTCAAAATCCACAATTGTTCCACCCCATATTGTTTACAATCTTCAATAGAGCTTCAATATTGCAGGAGGGATAAAAGTGGCACTATGCATGCGCTTCTCTACATGCTTTCCTACCTTTTCACCATTTAGGGTAAAGTGAAAGGACTCATACATGCCATCCTCCATGACCAATAGGTGTTCCCACACGTCCTTGAAGACATGATAGTCACATTCTTGACATCTCCTAAATGAGAACCAATACATAAACTTACCCCTTTATTATCATCATTGTTGTGAGAGTCAAGGGGGAGCCAATTGCCACCTTTTTTCTTCCAATGCCTCTATTGGAAAGAAAAATATAAAATTTGGTGAGAGATGTGGTACTTGACAACCACACTATCCTTACATACATGGCATTGAAACAAATCACCCTTTTGTTCACCTGGCCTGCTTCCTCAATTCACCCCAAGCAATTCCTCAAGGGCATTCTCATGTAGGCACTTGCATGACCACATGGTGTTTGTTCTTGTGCATTTGGATATTTTGAAAACAAGAAGCAAAAATGTGCAGAGGCATAAACCAAGACAATCTTACCCATTTAGAGCCAAATGTAAACTTCATGGCCATGCCCACATCCTTTGCAATCTTTTCCTTGTATGATTGCACTGTTCTTTGTCCACCATGCTACAATCCATGCCTTCAAGTTCTGGTGTTGCAATGCATTGAAGGCCATAGCCTGATGCCATCCTTGGAGTAATGTACTTGGCATTATACCAATAGATATTTCTCTGTTTCAAAGCAGAGGACTTCTCTCTAGCATGCGTTTGCCTTCCTAAATCCTCATGAATGGCATTAAACTTACCTAAGAAGCACTCAATTGGTTCCCACTCCTCAAAGTTTGAAGGAAATACATCTGCTATGCACAAATGCTATTTCAAAATAAAATTTCAAATTGACTCATTACATTGGTACTAATACAATTTCAAACTGACTCATTACACTTTGAAATCTTACACAAAATGCAGACTTACAATGCGATGGTATTGTCGATTGATTGCTTGACAGAGGAAAGCACATGTCCTTCCCCATGTAGATGTGTTGCACCTTTGCAAGCCATCCTTTCTTCCCAAGCTTGAACTTCATGATGTGGCCCTTCCATTCATGCAAAAGTTCACCTCTTTTGCTCTTGGGAAGCTTATGTGGACCCTTGGCAGATCCTCTCATGACTATCAAATCATTCAAGTGTTGAGAGTTCACGCTCAACATCATGTGATCATGTGTGCATAGCACCATCACGTGATCATATGTGCATTGCACTAACCTTATAGAGTGCTATAAAGGAAAGGGTTAGATCCCCTAACCCTAACCCTAAATGGGTTTGTATATATTCTATTTTTCAACTAAATCTAGTGTACAGTTCGTCATTTGTGGTGTGCTCTGTAGCTGTGCCCTCTCTCCTCATCTCCACTCTTCTCCTCTTGCCTCTTCATATTTTGACATGGTATCAGAGCTCCCTTGTTCCGCTGAGGTATTGTGATTCCTGAGAGTGCGAGAGAGATTCAGAGATTGAGTGTTCTTTCACTTCCATTGAGTGATAGAGAAATTTCCATCCATTTGAGGGAAATTTCCATCCATGAGAGATTGAGAGATTTCCGTTAATCTCCTTTCATTCGACTCATTGTTTCTTGAGAGATCTATTGTGAGAGAGAGTGCTCTTCTTCCCTTGTAATTCGAGTGATAGGGATAGAGGTAGAGACCATTGAGAGATTTTAGTTTTTGAGAGAAAGTGATCTTTGTAGGATTCATTGAGAGGAGAAGAGAGAGATCTTGTTGCTATGAGAGTGAGAGAGATAAAGAGAGAAAGGAAGGTCGATTCTGAAAATTAAGAGATTTGTCTCCAAGAGTATCTGAGAGAAAAAAAAAAGTGAGTCCTTCATAGTCTTCTGTGTCACTGAGGGAGAGATAGCATCTATATTCCAAATGACTCCAAACGAGTCTATCCTCAATCCTCAGCATCACCTTAAGCCCAGAGCCATGCAATGGGGCAACACAGCAAGCACCAAAGCAAAGGCTCCCCCACGGCTCTTTTAGCAAGAGGCTCCATGACTCCTTCAGCTCGTTTGCATAGCCCATTTGTGACCTTCAACATGTCCAACAACAAAGGCTCTGAGGCCTTAATCGTCGAGCAACTCAAGCTCCAAAGCCCTCCAATGGCCACCTTCAACAACGACCCTCAGGTCCTAGCTCTTACAATGCTCCAACAGCGCCTCATTGCTATATATCTGCACACGGGTGTGAAGATAGTGGGAGAGAGGGAATGAGTCTCACTTGTAGCTTTCTCACAAGCACAATGGGGGAATACACACAAAGGTGGAGGCTGAAAATAGTTTTCCTCTTCTTAGTTGTGAAAGCCAAAAGAACTCTAGTACAAAGAAAATAGAAGAACCCTATATGTGGGTCTCAAACCAAACTCAACTAACTAAGGTGGCTTACTAACTGAGCCACAAACTAGAGTAGATAAGGATAGCTGTCATCCAGCTATTATTCGTGGGTGGTGTACCAACCGCATCTCTAGCTAACAAGTCGGTGACATAAATACACAACGGTCACCCTGGCATATCGCGAGTGGAGCTCGATATCTCAACACTCCCCCTCGAGCTCAATCCCAATTCCTACACACCAAGCAGGTCTCTGAACTTGTGTAGCTTCTCTGCGCCCAATGCTTTCGTGAATATGTCAGCTACCTGATCCTCTGTGCTGACATAAACTAGATCAATAAGACCTAGTAAAACCTTCTCCCGCACATAGTGATAATGCACCTCAATGTTCTTTGTTCTAGCATGAAAGACTGGGTTCTTTGCCAAGTGTATGCTGCTCATGTTGTCACAATAAATGACAACTGGCCCATCTGTAGACTGATGCATATCATAGAGTAGCTTATGCAACCAAGCTACCTCACATGCAGCCATTGCTGCACCCCTGTACTCAGCCTCTGTGCTCGACAAGGCAACTGTAGGCTGTTTCTTGCTGCTCCAAGTGACTGCAGCACTACCAAAAGAGAATACATATCCACTGGTAGATCGTCTATCAGAAATACTACTAGCCCAATCAGCATCAGTGTATTCATGCAACTGTATCTGAACCCCAGCCTCATAAAATAGTCCATACTGCAATGTGGACTTCACATTCCTGAGTATGCATCTAGCCCTATCCAAATGCGGTTTCCTTGGAGCCTGCATAAACTGACTTACCAACCCAACAGCATAGCTCAAATCTGGCCCGGTAATAGTCATGTAAATCAAACTTCCTACTATGCGTCTGTACATAGTAGGGTCTTCCAGAAGCTCACCTGCATCTGCGCTCAGCTTCACATTCTGCTCCAAAGGAATTGAAATAGGCTTACAGCCTGTCATCCCATATTTGGACAGCATGTCCAGTCCATACTACCTCTGCAAGAGCTGTATCCCACTTGGTGATCTAATCACCTCAATGCCCAAGAAATAAAGCAGCTCTCCCAAATCCTTCATCTCAAACTTCTGCCTCAATAGCATTTTCACATGAAGGATATCTTCATCACTGTCACCTGTGATGATCAAATCATCAACATAAATGACAAGCAGCATAATCCCTTTCTCTGTTTTTCTCACATAGAGTGAGAAATCTGCCTTGGAAATCTGAAAGCCAATAGTGACAAGATACTGTCATATTTTGTTAGACCATGCTCTAGGTGCTTGCTTCAAACCATACAAGGCTTTCTTTAACCTGCACACAAACTCAGGATGAATAGCATGAACATAACCTGCTGGCTGCTCCATAAAGACCTCTTCCTGCAAATCACCATGCAAGAAGGCATTCTTTACATCCATATGATGTAAAGACCATCCCTTTGATGCAGCCATAGCAATGGCTGCTCTTACGGTTGCCATCCTTGCAACCAGGCTGAAAGTTTCTTCATAATCAATGCCATATGTCTGTGCATACCCCTTGACAACTAATCTTGCCTTGTATCTATTCACAGAACCATCTGCATTGTGCTTGATCTTATAAACCCACTTACAGCCAATTGCATTCTTGTCTTTAGGCAAAGGCACCAATTCCCATGTAGCATTTGCATCCAAGGCATCCATTCCTTCATCCATGGCTTTCTCCCATTTTTCATTTCCCATGGCTTGCTCAAAAGAAGTGGGTTCTGGTTCCTGTATCACTTTGACCATATGGGCATAGTGAATGGCTGTAAATCCATCATATTTCAGCCTATCCACAGGGTACATAACCCTGGTATGTTGAGATATCGAGCTCCACTCGCGATATACCAGGGTGACCGTTGTGTATTTATGTCACTGACTTGTTAGCTGGAGATGTGGTTGGTACACCGCCCACGAATAATAGCTGGATGACAGCTATCCTTATCTACTCTAGTTTGTGGCTCAGTTAGTATGCCACCTTAGTTAGTTGAGTTTGGTTTGAGACCCACATATAGGGTTCTTCTATTTTCTTTGTACTAGAGTTCTTTTGGCTTTCACAACTAAGAAGAGGAAAACTGTTTTCAGCCTCCACCTTTGTGTGTATTCCCCCATTGTGATTGTGAGAAAGCCTCAAGTGAGACTCCTTCCCTCTCTCCCACTATCTTCACATGGTATCAAAGCCTTGTTCGTGGTAAGGAGCTCAAGAAAGCAAACCAAGTTCGCAGTGTCCTGGTAAGAGGACAAGTGTTGCTTTCCTTTTTCGAGTTTGGGAGCAAATCTCTGCAGGTAGCACAGCCGGAAGTGCAAGAGTGCACTGTCTCAGATTGAGACGCCCTTCGCGGTGTGGCGAGAGGGCATTATATGCTGCGGGCGATGGTGAAGCCCTCAGTGACTTTATTTTTCTGATTTGAGGTCATTTCGGGGCCCGTTTTGGAGGCGGAAGTTTTCCGCAGGCACTCAAAAAAAGGCCCTATTTTTGCTGTGCGACCATTGTTCTGCAGGTCGGTGAAAAGTTGCCGCAGAAATTGCATCGTATGCCTGTGCGCAGAGACATTGGGAGTTGCAGATTCATGCTTGTTGCCTATTGATGCAAAATCATCACTAGGAAGTGACTGTGTGGTGAAATAACACTTTCGTCAGTTTTGCACACCTACCCGTGTGAGGCAAACGCTATGCAGGATGGGAAAAAGAAATACTTGTCTGATGTATTTCATGTCCCGAACATCACCAAGAACCTGGTTTCTGTTGGTTAGATGGTTGAGCAGGGCTTGCAGGTCAGATTTAATCCTCATGGATGCTTTGTTGAGGATATGAAAGATAATGGTCGCTTGATAGCAAAAGGAAAGAAGAAGGGTAGGATGTTTACGTTGGTTGCGGACATGCCTGAATTGAGTGCAGCAATGTTTGCACATGGGACCGGTGTAGTTGCAGATATTGATATCTGGCACAAACGCATTGGTCATGTTAATATACAACGACTTAAATCAATGCAAGCCCAAAATATTGTTGCAGGATTGCCTAAATTCAAGGTTGCAGAAATGCACAAGGTTTGTGAAGCCTGTCAATTTGGGAAACAGGCAAGGAAACCTTTTCCTAGGCATGTTCAAGAGAGTAAAAAGCCATTGGAATTAATCCACTCCGATGTGTGGACTACTAAAGCTGCATCTATTGGTGGCTGTCACTATTTTGTCACATTTATTGATGACTTCAACAGAAAACTTTGGGTGTATTTTATGAAAAAGAAAAGTGAAGTGTTTGGGCACTTCAAAGCTTTCAAAGCAATGGTTGAAAAAGAAACAGGCCTGCAAATAAAATGCTTAAGGTCAGATGGAGGGGGAGAGTACCTCTCAAATGAGTTTGCAAGGTTCTTGCAAGAGCATGGTATAAAGCAGCAATATTCATGCAGTTATACCCCACAGCAAAATGGAATTGCAGAAAGGAAAAACAGGCATATTGGAGAGGTATCTCGGGCTATTCTAAATGAAAAAGATCTACCAGATTATTATTTTGCTAAAGCAGTTGCTACAGCAGTTTATATAATGAACAGGACTCCCACTGCAACAATACATGGCATGATGCCAGAGGAGATGTATACTGGTAGGAAACCAGATATTTCTCATTTGAAAATTTTTGGTTGCACTGCCTATGTCCATGTGCCATATGAGTTGAGGTCCAAGTTGGATCCAAAAGCTGAGAAGTGCGTCTTTATTGGTTATTCTCTGCAGCAGAAAGGGTATAGATGCTATAACCCTTCTAGACGTAAGTTCACAGTGAGCAGAGATGTTGTTTTTGATGAGATGAGTAGCTGATATAAACCAGTAAATGTGATGATTGATGTAGATGCACAAAATGGTAATGCTGCATAGAATTCACAGCAGCAATCACAAAACATCAGTCGACCTGGAGTGTCCTCTAGCAATGGTTCACATACTTCACCATGGACAGGCAGATTGAGATCAGGAGAATCTCCTCAAAGCAATGCAGAGAGTGGTATGCAGGTATCACGAAAAGGAAAAGAGAAGCTAGATCAACCCATGTTTGATGTGAATGCAGGTCACTCTTATGTGGATGGTGAATCCAGTGGCTCAGAGCAGAGCATTGATGATGAGTTGGGTATTCCTTCTGTTGTTACACCTGGAGTAAGGAAGACAAGGGATGTTTTGAGAGCACTTGGAAGTGAGCCTATTTTGCGAGGGGGAGTGTTGAGATATCGAGCTCCACTCGCGATATGCCAGGGTGACCGTTGTGTATTTATGTCACTGACTTGTTAGCTGGAGATGCGGTTGGTACACCGCCCACGAATAATAGCTGGATGACAGCTATCCTTATCTACTCTAGTTTGTGGCTCAGTTAGTATGCCACCTTAGTTAGTTCAGTTTGGTTTGAGACCCACATATAGGGTTCTTCTATTTTCTTTGTACTAGAGTTCTTTTGGCTTTCACAACTAAGAAGAGGAAAATTGTTTTCAGCCTCCACCTTTGTGTGTATTCCCCCATTGTGATTGTGAGAAAGCCTCAAGTGAGACTCCTTCCCTCTCTCCCACTATCTTCACATGGTAAACCTGTGCAAAATAGGCTCACTTCCAGGTGCTCTCAAAACATCCCTGGTCTTCCTTACTCCAGGTGTAACAACAGAAGGAATACCCAACTCATCATCAATGCTCTGCTCTGAGCCACTGGATTCACCATCCACATAAGAGTGACCTGCATTCACATCAAAGATGGGCTGATCTACCTTCTCTTTTCCTTTTCGTGATACCTGTGTACCACTCTCTGCATTGCTTTGAGGAGATTCTCCTGATCTCAATCTGCCTGTCCATGGCAAAGTATGTGAACCACTGCTAGACGACACTGCAGGTCCACTGAGATTTTGTGATTGCTGCTGTGAATTTTGTGCAGCATTACCATTTTGTGCATCTCCATCAATCATCACATTTACTGGTTTATACCAACTGCTCATCTCATCAAAAACAACATCTCTGCTCACTGTAAACTTACGAGTAGAAGGGTTATAGCATCTATACCCTTTCTGCTGCAGAGAATAACCAATAAAGATGCACTTCTCAGCTTTTGGATCCAACTTGGACCTCAACTCATCTGGCACATGGACATAGGCAATGCAACCAAAAATTTTCAAATGAGAAATATCTGGTTTCCTACCAGTATACATCTCCTCTGGCATCATGCCATGTATTGCTGCAGTGGGAGTCCTGTTCATTATATAAACTACTGTAAAAACTGCTTCAGCCCAATCATAATCTGGTAGATCTTTTTCATTTAGCATAGCCCGAGATACCTCTCCAATATGCTTGTTTTTCCTTTCTGCAATTCCATTTTGCTGTGGGGTATGACTGCATGAATATTGCTGCTTTATACAATGCTCCTGCAAGAACCTTGCAAACTCATTTGAGAGGTACTCTCCCCCTCCATCTGACCTTAGGCATTTTATTTGCAGGCCTGTTTCTTTTTCAACCATAGCTTTGAAAGCTTTGAAGTGCCCAAACACTTCACTTTTCTTTTTCATAAAATACACCCAAAGTTTTCTACTGAAGTCATCAATAAATGTGACAAAATAGTGACAGCCAACAATAGATGCAGCTTTAGTAGTCCACACATCGGAGTGGATTAATTCCAATGGCTTTTTACTCTCTTGAACATGCCTAGGAAAAGGTTTCCTTGCCTGTTTCCTAAATTGACAGGCTTCACAAACCTTGTGCATTTCTGCAACCTTGAATTTAGGCAATCCTGCAACAATATTTTGGGCTTGCATTGATTTAAGTTGCTGTATATTAACATGACCAATGCGTTTGTGCCAGATATCAATATCTGCAATGTTGGCTCTTTCCTACTGCTTTCGTAGGAAGAGCTGCGTTTTCTATGTTGCAGGGTTTCGAGGCTTTTTGTCACCTACAGGTATATTGGGATTGTCGTTGTAGTATATGCGTAGCTTAGGACCTCGAGTCGTGTTTTGGTGAGAGACGTAGGCTTAAGTGTGGTAAGCAAACAAAGTGCAAGCATGTGTAAAAGGCACGTAAACCATCGTTGTTGGGGTAATGAAGGCTTTCGCCTTCATTGGGGGTTGTAGGGTTTAGGAGGAGTTTAAGGGTTCAGAAGGAGGTTCCAGGGTTTAGAAAGAGTTCAAGGGTTCAGAAGGAGGATCCAGGGTTTTTAGAAAGAGTTCAGGGTTAGAAAGAGTTCCAGGGTTTAGAAGGAGGTTCCAAGGGTTAGAAGGAGGATCCAAGGTTCAGAGTAGAGTACATGGTGGAGAACTCGTCTCCCTCGTAGATCATGGAGTTTAAGGGTTTAGGAAAGCATAGGAGTGGGAGAGGAAGAAGGTGTAAGAGCATGGGTGAAGGAAGCGAGAGAGGAGGAAGGAGGAGGAGGGAAGAGGAGGAGGGAGGGGGAGGAGAGAGGAGGAGGAGGAGGAGGGAGGAGGAGGAGGAGGAGGAGGAGGGAGGAGGAGGAGAAGGAGGAAGGAGAAGGAGGGAGGAGGAGAGGGAGAGGGTGGGTTGCAGGGTTGGAAGAGAGGGGAGAAGGGTTGCAAGGTTAGGACATGATTTTGGACGTGCAGTGCAAGGAAGCATGGACACTTGAGACAAATGCTTGGAATACCAATGTAGACTCAACACAATGCCCCAAGAGTGTGGGCTTCATTCCATTATGGGGTATTTATACAAGTTGGAGAGCTTCTCTCTCTGCATGTAACACAAAGTCGTATCACAAAAATGTAACACAAAGTTGTATCACAAAGTTGTAACACAAAGTTGTAACACCTTCTCTCTCTACATGTAGAAGTTGTAACACAAAGTTGTTACACAAAGTTGTAATACAAAGTTGTGTCACAAAGTCGTAACACATTCTCTCTCTTCATGTAGAAGTTGTAACACAAACTTGTAACACAAAGTTGTTACACAAAGTCGTAACATAAAGTTGTGTATAGAAGTTGTAACACAAAGTTGTAACACAAAAATGTATCACAAAGTTGTATCACCTTCTCTTTCTTCATAAGTTCATGTTGGCACAGAGTCAACATACTCCCGGGTCCATTTTATTACCCATCCTCGGGTTATGGCTTATTTTGATTTCAGAGTTGGGATGCCATGTGCGTAATTCAGTGGCTATTTAGCGAGTCGTTCCTGCTATAATGCTTTTGCACCACACAATTTGTAGTCAATAGTCAAGAAACTTATGTCCTCTTAAGGAGGGGTAGATGACTATGAATGTCAGAGGGGATCTCGTTGCTGAGGTTGCGGATGCTGCCATCAAATCTTCTTGGGAAGAGGTTTAGTGGGGGTCTCGTTGTGGAGGATTGGTATAAAAGGATGTTGGTCAAGAAGCTTATCTCCACTTAAGGAGGGGTAGATGACTATGAATGTCAGAGGGGATCTCGTTGCTGAGGTTGCAGGCGCTGCCATCGAATCTTCTTGGGAAGAGGTTTGGCGGGGGTCTCATTGTTGAGGCTGTCATTTCTTGCTATCTTGCATACATGTTGGATGCGATTGCACCCGTAGCATTGAGCATGTAGATAATTAGTATGCAAGTTTGATATTTTTGCATATAGGAGATGGCTGTGATGTTTGGCGGGGGTCTCGTTGAGGAGGCTGCAGACTCTGTTGCCAATTCATCTTGAGTTTTGGCATAGCTTCGTGTACTGCGTGTGAATTCATTGCATGCTTTGAGAGTATGGAATGAAAGTGTGTGATACTATTTTTTATGCAATCTATTATGTGCCTATGCAAAATCATGTGAGTGCATGTGATGTGTCTAACTATATGCTTATTTGTGGGATTTGATAGGGAAATTAAGACTCAAACATCCCTAATGTGCAAAAAACGTGCGTATGCAGTGAGTGTGCGTGTAACAATCTAGTGCAAACTATATGTGCAAAAACGTGCATATGCGAGTGAGTGCTTGTGATACAATCTAATCCTAACTAAGGAAGACTTGGTTTCCCAAATCTTCGTTTTTGTCGGGGATGGCTCGCATGTTGATGTAGTAGCACTTCAGTCGGCTCCCGTTTATTGTTGTGTTGAATTGGACTCCATCTAGTGTTTCAAGTAGCACAGCTCCGATGGGATTCATCTTTCGTACTCGGTAGGGTCCTTGACCTAGATACTTCAGTTTTCCCTTGTGTACTTTGGCATTGTATAACAGGACTAAGTCGCCTTCCTTGATGTCTTTAGCTTTCAGATTCCTGTCAAACCATGCCTTTCTTCGACGTTTTTCTATTGTCATGGCATGATAAGCGACTAGTCTTGTCTCTGTATGCTTTTCCAACTGACACAACCTTTCTTTCAAGGACTCATGATCACCCATGCGTTCCTGTATTTTGCGATGCGTAGACTTGGTATTACAAATTCGAGTGGGACCACGGCTTCAAGGCCGTACACCAATTGAAAAGGTGTGTTCCTTGTACTGACCTTGAATGTGGTTCTGTATGCCCATAAGGCTGCATTCAGTTTCTCTGCCCAATCAGAATGCTGCGGTTCTACTACCTTGGTGAGGATATTGCATATGATTTTGTTTGTGGATTCTGCTAGTCCATTCCCTTGGGGGTAGTAGGGTGTGCTTTTTCTATGGATGACCATGAAGCCAGACAAGAGTTCTTGGATTACCTCATTGACAAAATGTGTGCCTCTATCCGACACAATTTCAATGGGGCATCCGAATCGAGTGATCACATGTTCGTATAAGAATCTTGCTGTGCTTTTGGCATCTGCCTTTCTGACTGCTTTAGCTTCAGCCCATTTTGTAAAGTAATCAGTGGCCACAATGATGTAGCGTGCCTGTGTTCCTTTTGCTACTGGATGTATGGGACCCACATAGTCAATCCCCCATTTTTCAAATGGTTGTTGTGCAACAACTGTTGTTAGGGGATTGAAGTCTTTGTGTTGTGGTTTAATAGTTCGTTGGCATACATCACAGCCTTTTACATATTCATAGGCATCTGCCCACAATGTTGGCCACCAGTAGCCTGCGAGGAGGACTTTTCTTGCTGTGGCTTCCCCTTGGAAGTGTCCTCCTGCAATGCCTTCATGGACTTCACTCAGGATTGGCAGGATCTCATGAGGCATTACACATCTTCTTAATATCTGGTCCTTGCCCATCTTGTACAGTTGTCTTGCAATGAGTTGATAGGGTGCAGCCTTTAGAATCAATTTTCTGGCATCTACTGCTTTCATGTCAGGGGGTGGTCTTCCTGCCATCAAGTACCCAATGATATCTCCACACCATTCTGGGACAGCATCTATTTGAAATAGTGTGGCATCTGGTAAGTCGTCTTCTACTCCAGTGGCTTCTTCTCTTGTCTTGACTCGAGACATGTGATCGGCAATGTAGTGTTGGGCACCTTTGCGGACCACGATTTTGAAGTTGAATTCTTCTAGCAAGAGGAGCCATCTAGTTATTCTACCTGTGGTACACGGACGGTTCACAAGATAAAGCAATGCTTGATGGTCGGTGTAGAAGACAAAATCATTTGCGAGTAGATAGTGCCGAAATTTCTTTACACTATACACCATTGCTAGGGCTTCTCTTTCTGTGGTTGTATAGTTGATCTCTGCATCATTGAGTTGTCGACTGGCGAAGTAGATGGGGTAGTCTTTCTTATGTTCACCAGGTTGACAAAGCACACTCCCAATTGCATACTTGGATCCATCAGTATGAACATGAAAATCAATATCCCAATTGGGAGATATAAGGATGGGTGCTGTGATTAGGCGCCACTTTAAAAGCTCAAAGGCTTGGTCGCACTCTTCGATCCATAAGAACTCCACTAATAATTTGTAAAGTGGTCTAGCTATCATGGCATACCGCAATATAAATCTTCTATAATAGCCGGCATGTCCCATAAAGACCTGTACACCTTTGGAATTTGTAGGAGGAGGCAATTCCATGATGATTTTGATTTTGTCCATGTCAGTTGCAATCCCATGTTGAGAGACGATGTGTCCCAAAACAACTCCGTGGGTGACCATGAATTGGCATTTTGTTGGATTTAGGGAGATGCCATACTCCCTGCATTTGATTAGTACTTCTTCCAGACATTTGAAGTGGTCCTGTTTGGTTGAATGGATGCACAAATCATCCAAGAACACCTGTAAAAACTTATTAAAAAATGACTTGAAAGCTATGAACATGACTCGCTGGAATGTGGCTGGGGCATTACAAAGGCCGAATGGCATGACTCTATATGCAAAAATACCCCATTCTATAGCAAATGCTGTTTTTGATTGGTCTTGAGGAGCAATTTGCACTTGGTTATAGCCACTGAAGCCATCCAAGAAGCTATATATTTCGGATCCTGCCACCTTTTCCAACACTGTTTCTGTTAAGGGTAGGGGGTAGTGATCCCTAATTGTGGCAGCATTCACATTTTTCAAGTTTACGCATATTCTGAGCTTCTTGTTGCATTTAGGCACAATGACAATGGGTGAAACCCAATCAGTGTGCTCTATCTCGTAGATGAATCTGGCATCTAGGAGTTTTTCCAGCTCGTCATAAACCATGGTGCCATATTTAGGATTTGTGCGATAAGGTCCACATACCTTAGGGCGAGCACCTTCCCTTATAGGTATCGTGTGTACTGCCACTTTTGGTGAAATTCCTTTCATCTCTTTGTATGACCATGCTAGGCAGTCACGGTATTCCATTAGGAGGTCTTTGAGTTTGCTTTCATCTTCTTGACGGAGCTGTTTCCCAATGAAAACCAATTTTTCTTCCTCCCCTTCAAGGGCGAGGTTTATTGTGCATGTTTTTGCCGGTCCCTCATAGATTGGAGTTTCTCCAATGCTATCGGTTTCTTGAACTTCAGATTCTCTAATGGGTCTTGGCATTGCTATTGGTGCACTGCCACTTGTATAATTCTTAAAGTATTCCGGCACTTCTCGAAGATCGGCCTCTGATGGGGTTGAACTAGCCTGACATGTGTCATGTGTACTGGGTGGCATAGTTGCATTTAGTAATTTGTTAGGCTCTTCTTTTCTTTCTTTTTCTGAAGTCTCTTGATCGAGCTTCATCCGCACATGTGGCTTATATTTCCGAAACTTCTTACGTTGGGAACTGTGGGGTAACTTTTCCACTGGTAAGGTGTTTCCAAGTAAGGGTTCATGTGCTACACATACTCCTTCCAGTCCCTCAGGGGACCATTCAAGACGTGGTGGTTTTGATTTTGAGGGAACTGACTTTGCAAGGTACAATTCGACAATCCTTGTTTGGACTCGTTCGAATTCATTGAAGTGCTCGGCCTTGGCTCTTCTACGATTTCCTCCTGCAGCTTTCTTGCGGGATCTTCTGCTGTTATGCAACTGTGGAGGTTCAACTTTTGGGAGCTCAACTGCCATTAGGGCATGTAGAATGGCTAGGTCATTATCCAAGATTTGATCTTCAATTTCAGCATTCGCAGCCTCTGTTTCAAGGTCCCAAGGAAAATATGAGTCATCATTGGTATGCGTACCTTCTTCAGGTTCATTATCCCATTCAAGGTCAGCCATAAAGAAAGGCATCTGTAGATCGATTGGTTCTTCATGTGTCAGTGGAGGATCGACCTGTAGTGCGTTAACATCTATCTGTGAGAAAATGGGGTCTAATGAATGGCAGTTGTCGATGGTTGCCAATGTTTGTATCTAGTTATTGACATTGCTTTGTGAGTCACCTACTATGGCATGCTGTTGCAAGGGAGCTGATTTGCTCGAGATTGTCGTGGAAGATGTGTCATCCAATGCTCTAGGAACAATTGGTTTAATAGCTCCTATCCACACATTTACCCTGACTGCAGTGTCTTGATTCTGGATTGTCAATCTATCCGTTCCCCAGTCATGGAGGACTGATGCTTCCCGTAACCAAGGACGTCCCAGTAAGATTTGATAGGATTTTTTGGGGAGATCCAAGATTGTGAATTAAAGGGAAAAGCAGACTCCTGCGATCTTTGTGGACACGCCATTCACTATTCCCAAGGGTTTAGCCCGTGAATCATCGGCAAGGCGTATGTTGAAATTAGCCTTTTGCATTGGTGGGAGACCCCATTCTTCGTAAAGCTCCTTTGATAGGACATTGACACTTGCTCCACCATCCACTATGGCTTGGACTTCATTATATGCCTTGTGGATCAAAGGCACAGTGATGTTGCATATGTCATCTTTCTCACCCATCCGCATAGGGATATCTTCAATGTCGTTCATAGGTGGAGGGGGATTTGCGAGTTCAATCCATCCTTTGAAACTCTCCCACAGATTGGGACAATTCCGTAAGAGGATTCCGATGGGGATTGACACAGGGCAACTCAGGATGCTAGAGAGTGCAGCTCCTTCAAGTTGACGTGGCGGTACATTCTATTGTGGATTCTGTTGTTGGAACAAAGGCTCGAGTACAGTATCAATACTTTGTGGGGCCAAGTCATGGATTGGGTCTTGAGCTTGTTTCTGAGCCTCAGATTGAGCTTGTTCATTTTGGATCCATTGCTGAAGTACCTGAAAACGAGCCTTCTCCACCTCTGCATTTGGGAATGGAGCTTCTTGTATTCGAGGCTCGGGAGTTGATATGGATGAGCTCGGCTGCTCATTGCTTGGCGGAGGTGGAGGCATTTGTGCTTTCTTTCTCAAAAGTCGCTTCGGTTGGATTGGAATGATAGGGTTCTTCATGGCCTCTTTCTGTTGGCGTGTAATTACATTGATAGGTTGTGACCTTAGACTTGCCGGACCCAGACTTTGCCATGGTCCACCCCAATGATGCTAATGGGGATGTTAGGCTTAACCTCTGTTTGTTCTGGGACCTTATTTTTCATGGGACAATCCATATAGGCATGTCCTATGCCACAATCTCTGCAGAGCGGTTGGAAAGTGGCTGGGCTACCACGATGAGGGCACTCTGCGATTCTATGATTTTCTCCACAACCGTAACACTTGATTGGTGCTCAATATGTGTTGGGTCGCACTTGATTTGCATAGACTGGTATGAGACCCTCTGCACCTTCTACATAGTACACTGGGTACTCTGCTTCATACTCAAATAGCGAGTCTACTTCCTCAACTTGTAATTGATGTATGGGAACTGCCTGAGGAGCTGGATTTGGTGCTCTTGGATACGGTCGTGGATTCAGATTCCTGAGTACTTGCGGGACTTTTGTCCAAACGGGAACAGGATTTAGTCTCGGAGCTGGGGGCGCTTGTGCAAGTGCCGGTTGCCTGTATACTGGCATGGGTGCCGCTTGGTATTGTGGTGGTCGAGGCGGATTGTTGCGCATGTTGAAGATGCAACTGTTCTCATCATGGCCGCCGACGACGCAGATATGGCACCACAACCGTGGCGGTGGATTTGCTTGTGCAGTGATCCTTGCTCTTAGGACTGGGCATTCATTTGCTGTATGATTTGCCAAGCACTGTGGGCACCAGACATTTTCTCGCCGTGGATATGTTTGAGTTGGCGGCTGAGACAAGTGGAGTTTTTGATCCATGGCCTGCATCATATCTTCTTTCAGCTTCAAGGTCATGGCCTTTAGGCGATCTTCATTGGATGTTTCGGCAGTGTCCTTTGATTTACCTTTTTTCGAGCGTTTACCTCGTGTATTTGATCTGGCATCATCACTGCTAGTGTCTGAATCTGTCATGCCATCTTCGATGTCAATGGCTGCCGCATGAGCAGCACTGAATGTTTCATAGCTACTTATCTTTTTCATATCCTTGCGGATTTTCTTTCTTAGTAGACCTGCTATGAACCATGCCGTGAGGTACTTTGCATCTGGGCGTGGGTCACATTTGGCGATCAATCTCTTCATCTTTCCCAGGTATGTGCGTACATCTTCCCTCCGGCCTTGTTCGATCTTGCTGAGTTGGAGAGCGGGATCATCTTGTAGCCTCTCCGTTTGAAAGCGATGTTTGAATTCGGTTTGAAGTAGGTCCCATGTGGCATGTTCTTCCATGAGAAGGTCGAGGTACCATTCCGACGCCTCATCAGTTAAGGCCATTGGAAACCAAGCCACCTTGGTTTCATGGGATTGATCACCACCTGCTCGACATGCGGCATCAAAATGCTGGAGGAAGCGAGCTGGGTCTCCCCTACCATTATATTTGGGAAGTTCCAGTTTTCCCAAGGGGCGTCAGCCTTGATTGTTGTGATTTCATCGATTGAAGAAGTTGTCAGCCTCAGCATCGAGCTCGATATCCCCATCATGCTCATGACGGCGTCCAGCCATGTTGGGGCGTGGAGGAGTTAAAGGAAGTTGTTGAATCTCAGGGGGGGATTCGGGGTAGAGGATTGGCGGGGGCGGTTGTTGCAGTGGAGTTAGTTGCGGATGGGGTGAGCATTAGAGTCGAAGTCGTTGGCCAGAACGTAACTACATGCAGATGGTGCGTGATTTGCCAAGGGTGTCGCTACCCCAAGGGCGTTTGTGGAGGTGGTGTTGTTAGGAGAGTTAGAGTGATGTTAGTTTGTGTAGGGACCGTCGTGTTAATAATGTGCCTAAGATTGTCCTACGTGTGTAGGGAAATGTGCCGGTGCAGACGGATCGTTAATCGGAGGTCACGACGTGAAAATACGAGTGAATTTGTGCAAAATGAGGCCCACATGGGGGCGCGAATGAACGTGTGCTAGGGATGCCGAAATGGTGTGCAATGGGCTGGAAAAATACCCCGTAACGTGGTGTTTCCGTGTGTGAAATCTGGGTTCAAAGGGGGTTCAGTTTGGGTCCCAAACAGATCAGTTTCGAGGGGTTAAAGGAGGGGTAAATGTTGCGTTTGGGGGGTCCTAATGGTGGTGTGAATGGACTTTAAGTCCAACCGAGGGGTTGAAACCAAGTGACTCTAGTTAGACTAACTAACCTAGATCCTCCCAGTTACTGTAACTGGGAGGTTAACTAATTGTAGTTAGTTACTAACGAAAGAGTTAGTCTAACCTAACTGAGGGTAATCTAACCGAACCTAGTGTAACTAACTGAGGGTTAACTAAACTAACCTAACTTCAGTTACTACTAACCTAACCTACGTGAACTAATCTAACTGAGGTTAACTAACTAACCTAGGGTTAACTAACCTAACCGAACCTAACCTAACTTAGGTTATCCAACTAACCTAACTACAGTTAGTCACTAACCTAAGGTTAGTTTTAGGTTAGGTTTTTTTTTTTTTGGTGCTGTGGGGGCTACCCGACGGCGGCGCCCGGGGGGGGGGGTGTGTGGTTTTGCGCAGGGGGGTTGACGCGGGGGGTGAGGGGGGGTTGCGCGGGGGGGCGGCGGGGGAGGGCGAGGGGGGTGCGCGGGGGAGGGCCGGGGGTGGCGCGGGGGGCAGCGGGGGAGGGCGGGGGGTGGCGCGCGGGGGGGCGAGGGGTGTGAGAGGGTGGTGGCGGGGGTTCGGGGTGGGGCGGTGAGCGAGATGGTGAGCGGGGGGGGCAGCGCTGACACAACGCCGCCACAGGGGAGGGCGGGGTAGCGAGGGGCTGGGGGGTGCGTGGGGCGACGGGCGGGACGGGGCGCGGGTGAGCGGGGGCTGGGGGTGCGCGGGGCGGCGGGTGGTGCAGGGTAGCGGGGGCTGGGGGTTGCGCAGGGCTAGAGAGAGGGGGCGGAGAGAGGCGGGGCGGGGCGACGGACACAGCGCCACTGCGGGGTTGGGCGGGGGATGGTGGGGGTGGGTCGCAGAGCCACCACGGGGCGGCCGGGGGGAAAAGGGGGGGGTTTTGGGTTGACAGAGAGGGGGGTAAGGGGGAGAGAGAGAGAGGGGGTGGGGGAGAGGGAAGAGAGGAGAGAGGAGAGAGTGAGAGAGAGAGAGGGGGGAAAAGGGGGAAGAGAGGAGAGAGAAAAGAGAGAGAGGGGGGGGAAAAGGGGGAGAGAGAGAGAGGGGGGGGAAGAAAAAGAGAAGAGAGAATAGAGAGAGAGAGGGGGGAAAGGGGGAGAGAGGAGAGAGAAGAGAGAGAGAGAGGGGGGAAAGGGGGAGAGAGGAGAGAGAAGAGAGAGAGAGAGGGAAAAAGGGGGAGAGAGGAGAGAGAAAGGAGAGAGAGGGGGATGGGGAGAAAATGAGAGAGAGAGAGTAAGGGAGGGGGGAAAAGAGAGAGATAGAGAGAGAAAGGGGGAGGGATAGAGAGAGACAGAAAGAGAGAGAGTGAAAGGGAGGTGGAGGGGGTGGTGGAGGTGGTGGGGGGAGGGGGAGGGGGAGGGGGGGATGAAGGGGGAGGGGGAGGGGGAGGGGGGTGGTGGAAGGGGGAAGGGGGAGATGGTGGTGGAGATGGAGGGGGAGGGGGGAGAGGGGGAGGGGGAGGGGGAGATGGTGGTGGAGATGGAGGGGGAGGGGGGAGAGGGGGAGGTGGAGATGAAGGGGGAGGGGGGAGGTGGTGGTGGAGATGGAGGGGAAGGGGGAGGGGGAGGTGGAGATGGAGGGGGGAGGGGGGAGGGGGAGGGGGAGTTGGAGGTGGAGGGGGAGGGGGGGAGGTGGAGGTGGAGATGGAGGTGGAGGTGGAGGGGGAGGGGGGGAGGTGGAGGTGGAGATGGAGGTGGAGATGGAGTGGGAGGGGGAGAGGGGGAGGTGGAGATGGAGGGGGGAGGGGGGAGGGGGAGGGGGAGGTGGAGAGGGAGGGGGGAGGTGGAAAAAAAAAAAAAACTAAAAGACTGAAATCAAAAAGCAGGGAGAAGTGGTCACCTGAACGCTCTCCAAGTCTTTCTCGATGTAACGGGATTGTTGCGGAACAATGGACGGTGGGTGGAAGGCTAGGTCATCGCTGCGAGAAGGGCTCGATGTCACTTACATGGCGAGGATAGGAGTAAGGGGGTGGTCGATGGAGAGGGAGGAGTGTCTTGCGTGGGGCTCGGAATGAAGAAGAGAATGGAGGCAAAAAGTGAAAGATGAAGAATGAGGGGGGTGGAGTAGGTTTTTATAGGATTGGATTTTAGGTTTAGGGTTTAGGTTTAGGGTTTAACCCTAAACTCTTCCCAAGCCATAACTCTTTATGGAGAGCTCGGTTTACTTTTCTGTAAAAAGGTAAAATGATCGAAATTGAAAGCTCTACGCATCCGTGTCCACTACCTAGCCTGATTGTATATCATGTGGCTTCTATTTAAGAAATTAAGAAAATTTCTTAAGGTAGTAACCCAAAGTGGATGTTTGGGGTTGATATGTTTGGCTAGAATTGGAAAAAACTTTTACTCTCCTTGCCCCTGAGTGTTATGTTCGTGAAAGTTTGAAGTAGTGACTTGTTTTACACATACCTACGTATGTTTACTCGCTACTTGAGATGCTAGTCTCCTCGGCAACGGCGCCAAATGTTGGCTCTTTCCTATTGCTTTCGTAGGAAGAGCTGGGTTTTCTATGTTGCAGGGTTCCGAGGCTTTTTGTCACCTACAGATATATTGGGATTGTCATTGTAGTATATGTGTAGCTTAGGACCTCGAGTCGTGTTCCGGTGAGAGACGTAGGCTTAAGTGTGGTAAGCAAACAAAGTGCAAGCATGTGTAAAAGGCACGTAAACCATTGTTGTTGGGGTAATGAAGGGTTTTGCCTTCATTGGGGGTTGTAGGGTTTAGGAGGAGTTTAAGGGTTCAGAAGGAGGTTCCAGGGTTTAGAAAGAGTTCAAGGGTTCAGAAGGAGGATCCAGGGTTTGGAAAGAGTTCAGGGTTAGAAAGAGTTCCAGGGTTTAGAAGGAGGTTCCAAGGGTTAGAAGGAGGATCCAAGGTTCAGAGTAGAGTACATGGTGGAGAACTCGTCTCCCTCGTAGATCATGGAGTTTAAGGGTTTAGGAAAGCATAGGAGTGGGAGAGGAAGAAGGTGTAAGAGCATGGGTGAAGGAAGAGAGAGAGGAGGAAGGAGGAGGAGGGAAGAGGAGGAGGGAGGGGGAGGAGAGAGGAGGAGGAGGAGGAGGGAGGAGGAGGAGGAGGAGGAGGAGGGAGGAGGAGGAGAAGGAGGAAGGAGAAGGAGGGAGGAGGAGAGGGAGAGGGTGGGTTGCAGGGTTGGAAGAGAGGGGAGAAGGGTTGCAAGGTTAGGACATGCTTTTGGACGTGCAGTGCAAGGAAGCATGGACACTTGAGACAAATGCTTGGAATACCAATGTAGACTCAACACAATGCCCCAAGAGTGTGGGATTCATTCCATTATGGGGTATTTATACAAGTTGGAGAGCTTCTCCCTCTGCATGTAACACAAAGTCGTATCACAAAGTTGTAACACAAAGTTGTATCACAAAGTTGTAACACAAAGTTGTAACACCTTCTCTCTCTACATGTAGAAGTTGTAACACAAAGTTGTTACACAAAGTTGTAACACAAAGTTGTGTCACAAAGTCGTAACACATTCTCTCTCTTCATGTAGAAGTTGTAACACAAACTTGTAACACAAAGTTGTTACACAAAGTCGTAACATAAAGTTGTGTCTAGAAGTTGTAACACAAAGTTGTAACACAAAGTTGTATCACAAAGTTGTATCACCTTCTCTTTCTTCATAAGTTCATGTTGGCACAGAGTCAACATGCAACTACACCGGTCCCATGTGCAAACATTGCTGCACTCAATTCAGGCATGTCCGCATCCAACGTAAACATCCTGCCCTTCTTCTTTCCTTTTTCTATCAAGCGACCATTATTTTTCATATCCTCAACAAAGCATCCATGAGGATTAAATCTGACCTGCAAGCCCTGCTCAACCATCTGACCAACAGAAACCAAGTTCTTGGTGATGTTCGGGACATGAAATACATCAGGCAAGTATTTCTTTTTCCCATCCTACATAGACAAAGGAATTTTGCCAATCTGCACAATAGGATGTGCAGTATCATCACCAGTCTCCACAAATCCTGGTTTTTCCATTTTCCTTGCATCCAGCATCCATTCAGCATGACCTGTCATGTGGTTTGACGCACCTGAGTCAACATACCACACGTCATTGCTTTCTTCTGCACTTGTCACAGAATTTGTCATATGCTGTACCATAAACAAATGCTCATTTCTGTCATCACCCTGTCTACTAGAGGATGCATAATTGCCTTGCTGCAATTTTCCATTCATAATGTCATTCTGCTTTTTGTAGCAGTCTTTAGCCATATGACCCATTTTGCCACAATAGTAGCATTCAACATTGCTCTTTGCATTTTGGCCTCTCTGCCATCCATCACGGCCTCTTTGGCTCCCCTTGCCTCTAGAGTTACCACGTCCTCCTGCATAGGACTGGTTTTCTTGCATTTGCTGCATATTCTGATTTCTACCACGGCCTACAGATCGGCCTCCTCTACCTCTGCCTCTACCTCTGCCAGCATTTGAGTAGAAGACAGCTTCTTTTGAAGTTCCTACTGAAGAAGATGCACCACCATTTCTCTGCTCTTCAGAAATTAGAAGAGCAATCAACTCCTCAAAATCAGGAAATTTTTCACGGACGGCAATGGATGTCCGGAACTGTGCATAATCCTTTCCTAGACCATTCAAGGTCACAGAAACTAAATCGTCATCATCCACTGGCGACCCAATGGAAGCAAGTGCATCCGCAATTTTCTTCACCTTCATGTGGTAGTCATTGATGCTCATATTTTCTCTCTGCACATTGTGCAGCTCCTGCTTGAGCTGCATTTTCCTGGCCTGCGTATTTGTGCTGCACATTTTAGCCAACGTATCCCATGCCACCTTTGGCGTACTTGCATCCTGAATATGCACAATCATGGAGTCCGAAATACTGATAGACAGCCAGTACATAACTTTCCTGGCTCTCTCATGCCATCCTTTGAATGCCTGCATTTCCTGTTGATTGGGAACATTAGGAAGAATAGGTTCTTCTTCATTTCCTGTAATGAACTCCCAATAGCCTTTTCCCATCAAGAAATTCGTCATTCTAAACTTCCATGCCTGGAAGTTGTTCTTGTCAAGCTTTTTAGTGACAATCTGTGAAAGAGAATTAGATGCCATTACAGAACACTGCAAAATATTCTGTCACTGCAAAAAACACAGCTTTTGCCTCACACGGGCAGATCTGCAAAACTGACGAAAGTGGTATTTCACCACACAGTCACTTCCTAGTGACGATTTTGCATCAACAAGCAACAAGCATGAATCTGCAACTCCCAATGTCTCTGCGCACAGGCATACGATGCAATTTCTGCGGCAACTTTTCACCGACCTGCAGAACAGTGGTCGCACAGCAAAAACAGGGCCTTTTTCTGAGTGCCTGCGGAGAACTTCCGCCTCCAAAACGGGCCTCGAAATGACCTCGGATCAGAAAAATAAAGTCACCCTGTCGCAGCATATAATGCCCTCTCACCACACCGCGAAGGGCATCTCAATCTGAGACGCCCTTTGCTATGCTACCTGTAGAGATTTGCTCCCAAAATCGAAAAAGGAAAGCAACACTTGTCCTCTTACCAGGACACTGCGAACTTGGTTTGCTTTCTTGAGCTCCTTACCACGAACAAGGCTCTGATACCATGTGAAGATAGTGGGAGAGAGGGAATGAGTCTCACTTGTAGCTTTCTCACAAGCACAATGGGGGAATACACACAAAGGTGGAGGCTGAAAACAGTTTTCCTCTTCTTAGTTGTGAAAGCCAAAAGAACTCTAGTACAAAGAAAATAGAAGAACCCTATATGTGGGTCTCAAACCAAACTCAACTAACTAAGGTGGCTTACTAACTGAGCCACAAACTAGAGTAGATAAGGATAGCTGTCATCCAGCTATTATTCGTGGGCGGTGTACCAACCGCATCTCCAGCTAACAAGTCGGTGACATAAATACACAACGGTCACCCTGGCATATCGCAAGTGGTGGAGCTTGATATCTCAACAACGGGTAGCTAGTGTAGACAACCTTCCCTACGTAGATAGGTGCGACCTTTGTTTGGGGGGCTGTTGCTGCAAGGCTCCAACATCTCCTAGACAAAGCATAGGAGAAGGCCCACTCTATCGATATCAGACAAGCTGCTCCAACCTCTACTCCATACACGACTCTAGTCTTCCAACGCGGCGCCTTCTACATAGCCTCATTGCAATTGAGCAATGAGACAAATGCTGCCTTCACCAAGCACCTAGCTACAAACAATCCTGCCAAACTAGAGCTCACGAGAGGCTCACTGACAATGCCACGGAGCCAAGCAGACAATGACCGGCCATCAAGCAGCAAGTGAGCATCAACAAAAGGCTTCTTTTCCAATGGAATATTTTTGAGATTTCATCGAATCTTCACAATTCTGGCCATGCCTAGACTAGGACCATAGTTTGCCACATGGTAGACCTTATCTGCCACATCATAACCCTCGCCCTCGCCCTCGCTCAGTGTGCCACATCACCACATTATCCTGACACATGGCAATCGACTGCCACATCATCAACCCTCATCCTATCTACCACATCACTTGCCACGGTGGTAGCCATGTCATCAAGACACATCATCTTGCCATGTCATCAGGCCATGTCATCAATGCCATGTCATCATTGCCATATCATCTATTGACATCATCAGTAGTGCCACCTCAGTTGTCCAGTCAGCACTGACCTTTGAAGGCACACACTGTGCTCCATAGTCACTGCATGTGACCTGCCACCTCAGCAGATGGCTTCACTAACACACCTCTTGCTAGGTAGAGTGCCACATCATCACTGCATGTGACCCACAGTGACACATCATCATTGAGCACCATTTGCACTCCTTTTGCCCCTCCACCTAGATCAAGTCATATCTCTTGATCCAGGAAGAATTTGAGGGTGCTCAAAAAAGGAAAGTCACTCGATTTTTTGTGCTCTATGTGCTCGTTACATCGGATGCACATTTCGGCACAAGTTACACTCACATTTGAGTCTCGCCAAAAAAACCACTTCCTTCATGCACATTTGCCTCTACATCGATGCATCTGACCCAGCACTTAAAAAGAACAAAAGAAAAGGAATTATTTGTTGTTCTTTCATCGATTGACGGTTGGTTTAGATCTAGATCAGAGTAGACTAGATCGCCATAGAGGGGACGCTTTGAATTTCCCCAAGTTGCCAATCTAAGCCATGCTCAAAATTCCTGACTAGTACCTACTCGGAGTCAGTCCATACGCTAACATATGGTTTCACATCATTACATTACCTGAATTCTTATGTTCATCAGTTCAATGAGCAAACTTTAGAGTACAAAGGCATTGCAGATTGTTTCAGTGGGTAGGTAGCATTTGATTTCACACACACATGCCACCGTTGTAAAGCCTATTCGGCTATCTCACGGCATCGTGCACATCATTTCAGCCTTGTAAATCCTCTTGGCTATTCTCGGCATCATTGCCACAAGCCTTGTAATACAGATCATATTTTATATATTGCAGTTCTTGATGGTACAAAGATTTCACTTAGCATAGATAGTGTATTTGCAGTTGATTCATATAGAGATTTTCACGACACTTTTGAGTACATTTCTTGCACCATGTCTACGACTAGAAACCTCAATCTGGAGGCATTTGTTAAGTTAGACAACTCTAATTATGGTACATGGAAATACCGAATGGAGACCATTTTTGTGCTTTAGGACAAATGGGAGTATGTCGATAGGTCTACACCTAGACCATTGGACAATCTAGCCACAAGTAGCTCTACTCCATCTGTTGTCATAGCACCAGCAACGGGATCTACATCTACACAAACAGTTTCATGCTTATGTACTCTGCATAAAAGACTACAACAATCAACTTGTAGCAGCAGGAGAGACTATGAACCCCCCAGAAATGGTTCAAGTCATTCTGAATGGACTAGGAGAGGGATACGTGAATCTAGTCCAAAGTATTACGATCCAACAGCAAATTCCAACATCGGAAGAACTTCAGTCAGTCCTACTTAGTGAAGAACTCAGGACTCAGGCCATTCAAGCATGTAAAGGTCATTTTAATGATTAAGCATTCACAACTTCAGATAGAAGTAGAGGCAAAGGCAGAGGTAGTTGTAGATCATATCAGAAAAGTGGTCATCATCAGCAACAAAATCAAAGTCAGCATTAACATCAACATCACCATCAGCATCATCCTCAACAACATCAGAATCAGCAAAGAGGAAATTATTCCAATCGAGGAAGATTTCAAGGATGAGGGAATGCATCCACCAATGTGTCAAACATTCAGTGCAACTACTGTCACAAGTTTGGACACTATGAAAGAGATTGCTGCAAGAAGCAGTATGACCAAAGCAGTCAATCCAGCAGTAATCGAGGGAATTCTTGAGGCAGAGGAAATCATTGTGGTGGACATTCTAGTCACAGTCATTTTGCAAATGAACATGGAAATATGTTTCTTGCAAGCAAGAAATTGCATCAGACTGATAGAGTGTACCTAGACACTAATTTTAATCCCAAAGAGGATTTTAGCTATCAAGTCGACCAACTGGAATAGGATACTTGGTACATTAACAACGGTGCATCATCTCACATGACAAATCCTCAGGAATGGTTCACAGAGATGAAACCATTACAAGGACATAAAAATGTCATCTACAGAGCAGACAATACACCAAAATCCAGTTCAAGGGACAAGTGTTATCCCTATGAACAATTTCATTGTACAAAAGGATTAGTGAAAGATGTGCTCTATGTTCCAAAGCTCAGCAAGAACCTTTTGTCAGTAGGTCAAATGACGAAATACAATTACAAAGTCATCTTCGACGGTGATGAATGCACTATCAGAGACAAATCCAAAAGATGTCAACTAGTAGCAAGAAAGGATGCTTATACAGAATGCTAGCTACAGTACTAGATAAGCATGCCATGTCAGCTCAACCGTAATAGATGCCACTATCTGCAAAATGGCACAAGAGATATGGTCATGTCTACTTCAAGTACTTGTTAGATCTCAGGAATCAGAATATGGAAATTGGGATTCCGAAGCTACAGTTTCTTGGAAAAGTTTGCGAAGCATGCTACTTCAGCAAACAAAAGTGAACCAACTTTGGTAGAAGTACCTCTCGTGCACGAGGTATTCTTGATTTAATTCATACAAATGTATGGGGTTATGCCCAGACCCGCACAATCAATGGTTCACTTTATTACTCGACTTTCATCGATGACTATAGTAGATATTGTTGGGTCTACTTTCTAAAAGAGAAATCTAAAGCATTTTCCAGATTTCAAGAATTTAAAGCCATGGTAGAAAACCAGACAGGCAGAAAGATCAAGGTCATGAGATCAAATAGAGGAGGTGAATACATGTCTTGAACATTCATGAACTTTTGGAAAAATCGTAGCATTCGAAGACAATTCACGTGTGCAGACGCTCCTCAGCAGAATGCAAGAACTGAAAGGAAGAATGGGACTTTAGCAGACAATGCTAGAGCAATGCTTAGTGAAAAGCATCTTCCAAGTCAGTATTGGGCAAGAGCAATAGCTACAGCAAACTACTTGCTTAATCGGCTTCCTACCAAACCGATACAGGGTATGACTCCTTATGAAGCATTCACTGGACAAGCCACACATTGGGCATCTTCGCATATTTGGTTGCATAGCATATGCTCACATACATGATGATCATCGCAAGAAATTGGATGCAAAGTCACACAAATGCATCATGGTTGGCTACAATGAAGAAAGCAAAGCATGCAAATTGTATGACCCCCTCAACCACAAAGTCATTATCTCCAGAGATGTAATCTTCGATGAGGAATCAGAATGGAAAACCTCACCTACACAGGAGATAGAAGCATCGACTTCACAACCTCACCTACACAGGAGATAGAAGCATCGACTTCACAGTCATCTATAGAACAGGTTGATGAAGAAGAGTAAGAATTGTCAGCAACACCCCAAGCAGAGCCACAGTAGCACAAACGGTCTACTAGGGAAAGCAGACCTCCAGTCAGATTGACATATGCTCAGAAAGGCAAAGAAATTCAGGTGGAAACCACCAACTATGCTGTTATGACTACCATCATGGCTACAGAAGAGCCAGTGTACTTCAAAGATGTAGTAGACAAGCCAGAATGGCAAACTGCTATGAATGAAGAAATGGATGCTTTGTATAAGAATAATACTTGGGAATTATGCGACCTTCCACCAGAAAAGAAGGCCATAGCAAACAAATGGGTATACAAAGTGAAGTACAATCCAGATGGAAGTATTCAAAGATACAAAGCTAGACTAAATGCAAAAGGATTTGCATAGCAATATGGTCAGGACTATGATGAGAAACAACAATATATTGTGATAATCAAGCGTGTTTGTTGTTCCTTGATCTTAGGTAGGCTTTTGTTGCTACTCGTAGGTTGAGAGAGAGAGAGAGAGAGAGAGAGAGAGAGAGAGAGAGAGCTTGGACTCTTTGAATGGTGCTGCTACTTAGATGTCCAAATCGGCTTGTTCTTCATTCCTTGCTCTCATGCAAGTTGGTGGTGGTGGCCTAGTTGCCTCGTGCCTGCTAGTTGGATTGATTGTAGATCAGGTTTCATTTCTTTTCATTTTGTTTTGTTTTGATAGAGTCAATGATTGCTATAGATGTGATTACTCTGGGGCACCATACATAGAATCTTGCACTCAAATACTTTATGGAAGGTCAAAAATCATGGCTTGTCTTAAGGAATCATTCACCAATCAATTCAATTTGTTCATCTTCTGCGATCTTCTATTGCCATATGAATTCTCAATCCATGGAGCATTTTCCAATAGCCAATGTCTGCAACATGCAATTGGTACATTTTTGTCCCATTCCATGGGGCTATGATTGTAATCACTAGTGCATTTGTTGTGAGCCTTGAAGCCTTGAATAGTAAGTTGAGGAAGGTCGATGGTGAAGAGGCCACCAACTGGAGAGGGTTAGTATTACTTTGATGAACAAAGTCCTTAGACATGCCAAAGATAAGCGAGTTAGAGAAGATTTTAGTGTGCAATCGAAAAGGCACATTTGGTGGCTTGCTGCATGTGAACTTCCTAAAGAGGCACACTTGTTCTTGAAATGGGTTTTTGATAGATCTCCAATTACAAGCATCATAGATGGCCAAACAAAAAGAGATTTGCCTCAAGTTTAAGGTTTTGGATATTCAAAGTTGAATGGCACATGGTAGGAGACCTTAAAACATTAAAATGTATGTTTGGAATGGAATTGAGTGCAAATGCAACATCTCTATGCCTTTTTTATAAGTACTCACAACAAGTTTGAGTGAGTAAGGACACAAGCATAAGGCAATGTATGACAAAATATGAAGAAGGGAGAGGAAAAGAGGGGAGAGGAGAAGAGTGGAGATGAGGAGAGAGGGCACAACTAGAGAGCACACCACAAATGACTAACTGTACACTAGATTTAGGTAAATATGTAGAATATATACAAACCCATTTAGGGTTAGGGTTAGGGCATCTAAGCCTTTCCTTTATAGCACTCTATATGTATTAGTTCTATGCACATGTAATCACATGATGTTGAGCGTGGTCTCTCAAGACCTTCCCTCAAGATCAACATCATAAAGTAGGCCTTTCCTCGAGATGATGATTATGGGGAATTGAAGAAGGACTGAGCATTACATTCCATCACACCCCTTTAATGGGAATGTCCTTCCTCTACGTCAAACCAAGAGCTTGTTGGTGTTTCTCAAAAATCTCTTTACCGAGTGGTTTGGTAAAGATGTCTGCAAAATTCTCTTTGCTATCACAATGCTACAATGTGATGTCACCAAGTAACACTCTTTCTCTGATGAACTGCTCTCTGACATCAATGTGCTTTGTCCTAGATTAATATACTAGATTCTTGGCTAATGCTTGAGCCGATTGATTATCACAGTATATTGTTGTGGCTTTGATTCATCAAAGTAATATGTTTTTGACAATAGCCTTCTAAGCCATATAGCCTCACATGCACTTGTGGTGAGTGCTCTATATTCTACTGTAGTTAAAGACAAAGAAACAGTTGCCTGTTTGTTTGACAACCATGATATAGCACCTTGACCAAGGAAAAATGCATATCCCTATGTCGATCTCCTGGTCTCATGATCTTTGGCATAGTCACTATCATAGTATCCATGTAGCCTTGGATGACTTCCTCTGTATTCTATCCCAAACTGTCTTGTACCTCTGATGTATCTCAAGACTGTTTTGGTTGCATTCCAGTGAGATTGTTTTGGATTTGCCAGAAACTGTGCAAGTGAACTTATTACATAACAAATATTTGGCCGTGTGATAGTCAAATATATAAGAGATCTGATAAGCTTCCTGTAATACCTGTCATTGACTATAGGCTTTTTAGAATCTTTTGGAAGTTTCAAACTCTGTTCCATGGGAGTGGCTGCAATTTTGCAATCTACCATATGAAACTTCTTTAGGAGACTATCAATATATTTCAGCTGACTCATAAAGGTGCTATTTGGATCTCTCCAAAACTTAATTCCAAGACAATAGTACATAAGACAAGATTTTTCATGTCAAACTCTGCATGTAAGTCTTGTTTTAGCTTTTTGATCAAGCTATCCCTGCTTCCAGTCATAATCAAATCCTCTACGTACAAAAGTGCAATAGTAATGTCTTCCCCTTGAACTTTATAGTAGAGAGTATGATCTACATTGGATTTCATGTATCCTAGATCAGCAAAATACTTGTCGATTCTATTGTATCAACTTTTGGGTGCTTGCTTTAAGCCATAGAGACTTTTCTTGAGATGGAAAACCTGATTCTCCTTTCGTGGTTCAACATAACCTATTGGTTGTTGCATGTAGACTTTCTCGTCTAGGTAACCATTGAGAAATGCATTCTTGAGATTGAGCTGGTACACATTCCATCTGTTGAGTGTCACTAGTAATGTCAAAAACTATATGGAATCCATCTTTGCTACTTGAGCATAAGTCTCATTATAATCTTGACCATATTGCTGTGCAAATCCTTTTACAACTAGTCTGGCTTTGTATCTTTTAATGCTTCCATCTGGTTTGTACTTCACTTTGTATACCCATTTGTTTGCTATTGCCTTCTTTCCTGGTCGAAGGTCACATAATTCCCAAGTATTATTCTTGTACAAAGCATCCATTTCTTCATTCATAGTAGTTTGCCATTCTGGCTTGTCTACTGCATCTTTGAAGTACACTGGCTCTTCTGTAGCCATGATGGTAGTCATAAGAGCATAGTTGGTGGTTTCCACTTGAATTGCTTTGCCTTTCTAAGAATGTGTCAATCTGGCTAGAGATTTGCTTTCCCTAGTAGACCATTTGAGTTGCTATGGTTCTGCTTGGGGTGCTTCTAGCAATTCTTGCTCTTCTTCATCAACATTTTATATAGATGTTTGTGAAATCAATGTGTCTATCTCTTGTGTGTTTGAGGTTTTCCATTCAGATTCCTCATCAATGAGTACATCTCTAGAGATAATGACCTTGTGGTTGATGGGATCATGCAACTTGTATGCTTTGCTGTCTTCACTATAGCCAACCATGATGTATTTACATGACTTCATGTCCAATTTTCTCTGATGGTCGTCATGAATGTGGGCATATGCTATGCAACCAAATATGCGAAGATGCCCAATGCATGGCTTAGGTCTAGTGAATCTTCATAAGGTGTCATACCCTATATCGGTTTAGTCAAAAGCCGACTAAGCATGTAGTTTGCAGTGGCTATTGTGTCTGCCCAATATTAATTCGAAAGATGCTTCTCAATAAGCATTGCTCTATGTCTGCTAAAGTATTATTCTTCCTTTCAGTTCTTGCATTCTGCTGAGGAGTATTTACACAAGTGAATTGTCTTTGAATGTCGTGACTTCTACAAAATTCATGAATGCTGAAGACATTCAAAACACTGACTGTATCAAGTGAAATCTGAACTATCAGCGGTGAAGATAAAATTGCAATATATAATCCAATCTATTACAAGGCTTATAGCAAATGATGTTGGTAATAGCCAAGAGGCTTTACAAGGCTCAAAATGATGTGCACAAATGCCAAAAATAGCTTGATTAAAGGCTTTACAATGGTGGCAATGCAAAGTGCAAATGTGCAATAGTCCCCACAGATATAATGTGCCAATACCACTGAAGACTGCTCATTGATCCAAAGATGGTAGGGTTTTAGAAAATGTAATGAGTGTGAAACCGCATGTGAGCATAGGGACTGCCTTCGGGTAGGAACTAGTTGATAATTTTGGGCATGGCTTATATTGGCAACTTGGAGAAATTCAAATCGTCTCCACTATGGCGATCTAGTCTACTCTCATCTAGATCTAGACCAACATTTGATCGAAGAAAAGTACATCAAATAATTTCTTTTTCTTTGGTTCTTTTTATGTGCTGGGTCAGATGCATTGATGTAGAGGCTGATGTGCATGTAGAAAGTGGATTTGTCGATGACGAGGCTCAAAAGTGTGTGCAACTTGCACCAAAATATGCACAAAAAATCAAGCTATTTTCCTTTTTAGAGCACCCTAAAATTCTTCTTGGATCAAGAGATACGACTTGATCTAGGTGCAGGGGCAAAAAAGGGTGCAAAGTGATGATGTGGCACTCTGGGGGTCACATGCCTAGTAAGGGGTGTGCCTGTGAAGCACTGTGTGATGAGGTGGTGTCACCTGTGTGTACAGGCAGTGTGCACAGTTTGCTTGCAGAGAGGGGTAAGAGTATTAGGAAAGGGGTGCTACCACATGGTAGTGCTGAGTTGGCAGTGTTGAGGTGGATTGATGATTGACTGGATAGGGTGATGTGGCAGCAGCAGCTGATTGGTCAACCTTGATGATGTGGACTTACTGACTTAGCAGTGATGAAGTGGATGCCATGTGTTAGCTGAGGTGGCAGATAAGGCTAATGTGGCACATGGATAAGGTCCTACCACATGGCATATCCTTGACCAAGCTAGATAACTAAGGGTTAACTTTATCTAACCCTAGTTAGATGCTATCTGCTACATGTCTTGTAGCTTGACCACAAGGCTAACCAAAGGTGTGGTAGCCTAACTGAATTAAGGAGGTGGGGATAAGGTAAGTTCCACATGTCAATTGGAGGTCTACTAGAATCTCTCTAATATTTTGTTAATTCGTTCTTGCCGATTCTGAGAGTTGGAGTGCTAGAGATGCTTATTGGCTATGTCATGTTGAAGGTCTCCATGCAGTAGATGCTACAGCCAGTTGAAGGCGACTGCCCATTGTTGCATGTTGTTGCACTGTAGACAATTATTGGCAGACCCATACTAGAAGAAGGGCTGGTGCAGCTTGTGTTGGAGTGTTATCAGCCTAATGAAGGTGCCTGCAAAGCCCGTGGTCATTGGAGGCTTTAAAGGTCATTGCAAAAATGATGGAGAGGCTCATTGTCAGTGGAGTGTTGTAGGGCTGGTGGATATGAGCCAGGAGACACTGAGTCCTAGTGGGGTGCATGGAGTGCATGATAGCGAGCTTTGGGAGCATCATGGATGAGCCCGGTTGCATGGGTTGTGCTAGCTTGCTGTGGCGTGTGACAAAGTGTTGCTGAATGGAGGTAGGTGCCTTTGTGGGAGTGCACGGGCTAGAGCAGCTATGGGATACCAAGTCCTTGATGGCACAAGAGACGTCGAGTCATCTTATGTTGTAATTGAGCCACGCGTTGCTAGCCATGAAACAGTCGTGTGTAGGTCATTTGTCACCTCAGATTAGTTGGCCAAGGTTAAAGGATGACTGAGCCTTTGAGTCTATTGTTGTGAGTGGATGCTACCTTGGTGGGCTGGCTTTGCTTGAGGAGATGCAGAGAATGCTATAGGGCCGAGATGGGTCGCAAGAGGTGCAACTTGCCAGAAAGCCAACTCTGTTGAGAAGGCATTCGAGATTGGTGGTGAATGTAGCCTTGGAGGTTGGTAGAGCCTCATGCATGCAGGTCAGTTGGGCCTAGATGAAAGTCCTAGTAGCTAGGCTAAAAAGATCACAGTTAGGGCTAGTTCCTTCCATGATCTTCATCCCACACAAGCATAGTTTGTTTGCTTCAAAATTGTCGCATCTCATTTTTAAGGCAAATGACACCCTTGTAAATCTTGCTGATTCATTCTCTATCTCATAGACACAACCTTTGATGCGCCGGCTTTCATGGAGACCTTGCTCTTTCTTCTACCTCTCTCTTTCTCACTTGAAGAAGCAGCATTTCTCCTTAGAAACACTCTCAAACTCTCCCTATCTTTCTCTCAAAGCATCTCACTTCCATAATCTATCAACGGAATGAATTGAAGAGTGAATCTAAATCTCTCTCTCAAAAGAATGATAGAAATATCTCACCAAATGGACGAAAATTCTCTCAATGGAAGTGAATGGAAGGAACTCATGATCACTCAAGAGAACTCTCAATCGCTCTTGCACTCTCAAGGATTGCAATTCCTCAGTGGGTGGAAGGCAAGGGAGCTCTGATACCATGACAAAATATGAAGAGGGGAGAGGAGAAGAGTGGTCCAAATGAGGAGAGAGGGAATAGCTAGAGAGCGCACCACAAATGATTAACTATACACTAGATTTAGTTAAAAATGTAGAATATATATAAACCCATTTAGGATTAGGGTTAGGGCATGTATCCCTTTCCTTTATAGCACTCTATATGTGTTAGTGCTATGCACATGTAATCACATGATGTTGAGTGTGGTCTCTCAACAATGTTGAGGGGAAAAGCAAATAAGAAGAGGAAAAGACTTTGAGAATGGTAAAGATGTGATGCCTTACATCGCAAATCACAATGCTAACAAATGGATGTACAAGAGCAATAGAGTGATGAAGGATGCTGCACCCAATAGAGATGAAATTGATGAAAAATGGAGTCTAATTCTAAACATACTATTACAAAGAGTGCAGTTTTTGTGTGTTGCATGCATCTCATTGATAAGTTTCTTTACTTGCACATTGTATATGTGTGGAACATGAAACAAAGAGAGCCACATCATGTATAGCAAGGGTTGAAGCTCTTCTCTCAAGCATGGGCCTACATGGAGGGAATGTAAAGCTATCCAAAGATACAAATCTCAAGAAAATCAAGAAATCTTCTAAATAAAGTGTTTGTGGGGGCTCAAAGGCATGAAGGTTTTGTCTAATCATGGAAAATTTTGATTAAATATGCATTGAAATTATTGGAAAGAGTTATGTGACTACACCAACTAATTTGGAAGGTGATCCTCATGTCAGAACTATGAGAGTACGTGTTTGGAAAGAATTGGATAATATGGTAAAAATCTTGAGAAAGACCTCCATAGATGATGAGGATGTTGAGCTATTCATCATGAAAGAGTTCATTGAATCCATGGTTGATTGATGGGGTGAATCACATATTACTCATTACTGTTGAGATATCGAGCTCCACTCGCGATATGCCAGGGTGACCGTTGTGTATTTATGTCACCGACTTGTTAGCTGGAGATGCGGTTGGTACACCGCCCACGAATAATAGCTGGATGACAGCTATCCTTATCTACTCTAGTTTGTGGCTCAGTTAGTATGCCACCTTAGTTAGTTGAGTTTGGTTTGAGACCCACATATAGGGTTCTTCTATTTTCTTTGTACTTGAGTTCTTTTGGCTTTCACAACTAAGAAGAGGAAAACTGTTTTCAGCCTCCACCTTTGTGTGTATTCCCCCATTGTGATTGTGAGAAAGCCTCAAGTGAGACTCCTTCCCTCTCTCCCACTATCTTCACATGGTATCAAAGCCTTGTTCGTGGTAAGGAGCTCAAGAAAGCAAACCAAGTTCGCAGTGTCCTGGTAAGAGGACAAGTGTTGCTTTCCTTTTTCGAGTTTGGGAGCAAATCTCTGCAGGTAGCACAGCCGGAAGTGCAAGAGTGCACTGTCTCAAATTGAGACGCCCTTCACGGTGTGGCGAGAGGGCATTATATGCTACGACAAGGTGACTTTATTTTTCTGATTCGAGGTCATTTCGGGGCCCGTTTTGGAGGCGGAAGTTCTCCGCAGGCACTCAGAAAAAGGCCCTGTTTTTGCTGTGCGACCACTACTCGGCTAGTCGGTGAAAAGTTGCCGCAGAAATTGCATCGTATGCCTGTGTGCAAAGATTTTGGGAGTTGCAGATTCATGCTTGTTTCCTGTTGATGCAAAATCGTCACTAGGAAGTGACTGTGTGGTAAAATACCACTTTCGTCAGTTTTGCAGATCTGCCCGTGTGAGGCAAAAGCTGTGTTTTTGCAGTGACAGACTATTTTGCAGTGTTTTGTAATGGCATCTGATACCCTTTCACAGATTGTCACTGAAAAGCTTAACAAGAACAACTTCCAGGCATGGAAGTTTAGAATGATGAATTTCTTGATGGGAAAAGGCTATTGGGAGTTCATTACAGGAAATGAAGAAGAACGTGTTCTTCCTAATGTTCCCAATCAATAGGAAATGCACGCATTCAAAGGATGGCATGAGAGAGCCAGGAAAGTTATGTACTGGCTATCTATCAGTATTTCAAACTCCATGATTGTGCATATTCAGGATGCAAGTACGCCAAAGGTGGCATGGGATACATTGGCTAAAATGTATAGCACAAATACGCAGGCCAGGAAAATGCAGCTCAAGCAGGAGTTGCACAATGTGCAGAGAGAAAATATGAGCATCAATGACTACCACATGAAGGTGAAGAAAATTGCGGATGCACTTGCTTCCATTGGGTCACCAGTGGATGATGACGATTTAGTTTCTGTGACCTTGAATGGTCTAGGAAAGGATTATGCACAGTTCCGGACATCCATTGCCGTCCGTGAAAAATTTCCTGATTTTGAGGAGTTGATTGCTCTTCTAATTTCTGAAGAGCAGAGAAATGGTGGTGCATCTTCTTCAGTAGGAACTTCAAAAGAAGCTGTCTTCTACTCAAATGTTGGCAGAGGTAGAGGCAGAGGTAGAGGAGGCCGATCTGCAAGCCGTGGTAGAAATCAGAATATGCAGCAAATGCAAGAAACCAGTCCTATGCAGGAGGACGTGGTAACTCTAGAGGCAGGGGGAGCCAAAGAGGCCGTGGTGGATGGCAGAGAGGCCAAAATGCAAACAGCAATGTTGAATGCTACTATTGTGGCAAAATGGGTCATATGGCTAAAGACTGCTACAAAAAGCAGAATGACATTATGAATGGAAAATTGCAGCAAGGCAATTATGCATCCTCTAGTAGACAGGGTGATGACAGAAATGAGCATTTGTTTATGGTACAGCATATGACAAATTCTATGACAAGTACAGAAGAAAGCAATGATGTGTGGTATGTTGACTCAGGCGCGTCAAACCACATGACAAGTCATGCTGAATGGATGCAGGATGCAAGGGAAATGGAAAAACCAGGATTTGTGGAGACTAGTGATGATACTGCACATCCTATTGTGCAGATTGGCAAAATTCCTTTGTCTATGCAGGATGGGAAAAAGAAATACTTGTCTGATGTATTTCATGTCCCGAACATCACCAAGAACATGGTTTCTGTTGGTCAGATGGTTGAGCAGGGCTTGCAAGTCAGATTTAATCTTCATGGATGCTTTGTTGAGGATATGAAAAATAATGGTCGCTTGATAGCAAAAGGAAAGAAGAAGGGCAGGATGTTTACGTTGGATGCAAACATGCCTGAATTGAGTGTAGCAATGTTTGCACATGGGACCGGTGTAGTTGCAGATATTGATATCTGGCACAAACGCATTGGTCATGTTAATATACAGCAACTTAAATCAATGCAAGCCCAAAATATTATTGCAGGATTGCCTAAATTCAAGGTTGCAGAAATGCACAAGGTTTGTGAAGCCTGTCAATTTGGGAAACAGGCAAGGAAACCATTTCCTAAGCATGTTCAAGAGAGTAAAAAGCCATTGGAATTAATCCACTGTGATGTGTGGACTACTAAAGCTGCATCTATTGGAGGCTGTCACTATTTTGTCACATTTATTGATGACTTCAGCAGAAAACTTTGGGTGTATTTTATGAAAAAGAAAAGTGAAGTGTTTGGGCACTTCAAAGCTTTTAAAGCTATGGTTGAAAAAGAAACAGGCCTGCAAATAAAATGCCTAAGGTCAGATGGAGGGGAAGAGTACCTCTCAAATGAGTTTGCAAGGTTCTTGCAGGAGCATGGTATAAAGCAGCAATATTCATGCAGTCATACCCCACAGCAAAATGGAATTGCAGAAAGGAAAAACAGGCATATTGGAGAGGTATCTCGGGCTATGCTAAATGAAAAAGATCTGCTAGATTATTATTGGGCTGAAGGAGTTGCTACAGCAGTTTATATAATGAACAGGACTCCCACTGCAGCAATACATGGCATGACGCCAGAGGAGATGTATACTGGTAGGAAACCAGATATTTCTCATTTGAAAATTTTTGGTTGCATTGCCTATGTCCATGTGCCAGATGAGTTGAGGTCCAAGTTGGATCCAAAAGCTGAGAAGTGCGTCTTTATTGGTTATTCTCTGCAGCAGAAAGGGTATAGATGCTATAACCCTTCTACACGTAAGTTCACAGTGAGCAGAGATGTTGTTGTTTTTGATGAGATGAGTAGCTGGTATAAACCAGTAAATGTGATGATTGATGTAGATGCACAAAATGGTAATGCTGCACAGAATTCACAGCAGCAATCACAAAACATCAGTGGACCTGGAGTGTCCTCTAGCAGTGGTTCACATACTTCACCATGGACAGGCAGATTGAGATCAGGAGAATCTCCTCAAAGCAATGCAGAGAGTGGTATGCAGGTATCACGGAAAGGAAAAGAGAAGGTAGATCAGCCCATGTTTGATGTGAATACAGGTCACTCTTATGTGGATGGTGAATCCAGTGGCTCAAAGCAGAGCATTGATGATGAGTTGGGTATTCCTTCTGTTGTTACACCTGGAGTAAGGAAGACCAGGGATGTTTTGAGAGCACCTGGAAGTGAGCCTATTTTGCACAGGTCTATCAGAGCTAGGTATCCTGTGGATAGGCTGAAATATGATGGATTTACAACCATTCACTATGCCTATATGGTCAAAGTGATACAGGAACCAGAACCCACTTCTTTTGAGCAAGCCATGGGAAATGAAAAATGGGAGAAAGCCATGGATGAAGAAATGGATGCCTACCAGGCCAGATTTGAGCTATGCTGTTGGGTTGGTAAGTTAGTTTATGCAGGCTCCAAGGAAACTGCATTTGGATGCGGCTAGACGCATACTCAGGTATGTGAAGTCCACATTGCAGTATGGACTATTTTATGAGGCTGGGGTTCAGATACAGTTGCATGGATACACTGATGCTGATTGGGCTGGTAGTATTTCTGATAGATGATCTACCAGTGGATATGTGATCTCTTTTGGGAGTGCTGCAGTCACTTGGAGCAGCAAGAAACAGCCTACAGTTGCCTTGTCGAGCACAGAGGCTGAGTACAGGGGTGCAGCAATGGCTGCATGTGAGGTAGCTTGGTTGCATAAGCTACTCTATGATATGCATCAGTCTACAGATGGGCCAGTTGTCATTTATTGTGACAACATGAGCAGCATACACTTGGCAAAGAACCCAATCTTTCATGCTAGAACAAAGCACATTGAGGTGCATTATCACTATGTGCGGGAGAAGGTTTTACTAGGTCTTATTGATCTAGTTTATGTCAGCACAGAGGATCAGGTAGCTGACATATTCACGAAAGCATTGGGTGCAAAGAAGCTGCGCAAGTTCAGAGACCTGCTTGGTGTGCAGGAATTGGGATTGAGCTCGAGGGGGAGTGTTGAGATATGGAGCTCCACTTGCGATATGCCAGGGTGACCGTTGTGTATTTATGTCACCGACTTGTTAGCTGGAGATGCGGTTGGTACACTGCCCACGAATAATAGCTGGATGACAGCTATCCTTATCTACTCTAGTTTGTGGCTCAGTTAGTATGCCACCTTAGTTAGTTGAGTTTGGTTTGAGACCCACATATAGGGTTCTTCTATTTTCTTTGTACTTGAGTTCTTTTGGCTTTCACAACTAAGAAGAGGAAAACTGTTTTCAGCCTCCACCTTTGTGTGTATTCCCCCATTGTGATTGTGAGAAAGCCTCAAGTGAGACTCCTTCCCTCTCTCCCACTATCTTCACAATTACATGTATGTTTGGACTTCAATTCTTTCAAAATTTTAACACTAGTTTGGTAGCATAACAGGACATAAAAATGTCCCTTTGAGGTTTTGGCCAAAAAATCACAACTTGCAGATGTGTTTTTTGGTGATTTCCTCTGTTGAGCTTAAGGTAGACTCATAGGGCTATTATCTAAAAATATAAGGAGCACAAAAAGCTATTACATGTGATTACCAAATGCTCACAAATGTCTGGTAACATAGTCTTTCACCCAAACAATACTTAGATTTGAAACTTTATCTAGTATGCCTAAAAACAAAAAAAAATCAATGTCCCATGTGGAGAGGTTTGAGCAAATTTTGTTTAAAAATCATTTTGGCAAGATTAATTTATCAATTAACAAGAGTGGTTAGCCTAGTAGGTTGCATTGTAAGTCGTATTTCATAAATAAACATCTTTATATACTACACACATAATAGCCCACAAAGCATCATATCTTAACTATAGCAATATTATATCATAAGGGAAAGCCACCATATCACGATAAAGGCTAATGTTAAAAGAGATTAAGTGCTCCTAATATCAACTACCAAAACAGGTTTTGCATTAAATATCACTTTTATCATTTTGAATTATCATGTATATAAGTGTTCTGCATATAACTTTTTTTAATTGGTATCAATCATTCATGATAAGAGGCACTCTATAAGTAAAATTTTAAATGTATGAAGGTTCTTATGATAGCCTTTAATCCTTATATCTTGAATTTAGCATGAATTACAGCACAAGAAACAATCAATATACGATTTGAATTTGATGTTCTTCATGACATTAGGTCCCCTAAAAACTCACGCTACTCTATAATATCATATCGAAGACATATACTAAGTATGGTTGAGTTTGGAACTTTTTAGACATGTCAAAGAATTTATAAAAGATCAAAATTTCCCTTGCGTCATCATTCACTAAAATTACATTTAAGGCCACAGATCATAATGAATATGATTATCTAGCTATGAGGAAATATAAACATATATGTTATAGTTATCCTAAGACTCTAGGACTTCAAACTCTAAGAAAACTCATTCTAAGTAAGAAGTATGGCCATTTCATCTAAAACTTGAGAAAACAGCTTGAAATGTTGGTGTTAGGTTGACCTTAAAACTTTAGGTAAAACTCAAAGTAATAGGTGTAAGTTCCAATCCATAATAATTCCAAGTTTTTTTCAGCATACAAGCTATTATGGAAAATAATCAAAACATCAAAATATCTTATCGATGACTTTGAATAATTCTAGGAAGTCTAAATTGACAAGACATAAAAGTGTCTTAGGACAATTTTATGTCCTACCAAACTAGTGTTAATTGCAATTGAATTTATTTCTTTTGTTTTTACCTCATGTACCTTTCTTATAGATGCAACACATTCTTTATGCTCACGGTCCATGGTTCCTTCAGCAAGTTGGTTTGTTGAATGTTTGGAGTGCCCAAGCGATGGAGGAGTTAAATTTCATTATAGAGCTCGAGGTGCATATTGCAAAAGCCCCAAAATAATTCAATAAATTTGGCCCTTTAGGGGGAAATGCAAAACTTTGGGGCAAATGCAAAATTTTGTGGCAAATGCAAAACCTTTGGACAAATACACCCTCCATGTGCCACGCAGTGCTTTCCCAAACAAACATTGGCCATATTTTGCACCTATGTGCACATGGCCAAAATTGGCCTTTATTTCATGGATTTCTTAGGGGGAAATGCTCATAGCACCATGGAGAGTCTATTTGCATAAAAACACTTTGCCAAATTTGGTCATTTGGGGCATAGGCAAAATTTTTTGGGGGTGATTACAGACACCAAAAAGCATCTTTAGGCCATTTAAACCCCGAAAAGGGCATAGCTCCCAAATGGCCAAATTTGATAAAATTGTTTTGGGGAAATCAATATTCCTTGTTGTTTGTACATCCCTAAACACTTCCCCCAAATAACAATTTGAAAAAAAGGGACGATTAGGGCCCATGTGCATGCAAGAACAAAAATCAACCAGATGACATCTTTGCAGAAAAAATTTGGGGGAAGAGTTCAGGGAGGTGTGGGAGGTCCAAATCACAATAGATTTGAAAACAAAGGTCTTAAAATTTTAATGGGTGGAAAAATGGATATTGATTGCCTTTGTGGGGTCCAAATGGCCAACCATTAACCCTAATTCTTTGGGGAAAATACTATTTAGCAACACGAGAGCTTATTCATAACAAAAATTAAAAAACAATTGCCTAAGAATTTGATTTTTGGGAAAAATGTCTTGCATAGTTCCACATTATTTTTTCCTTTTGAAAATGTTTTAAGGCAAGTTCCTTACATGTTGCCAAATTGAATAATATACATTCCTTTCATAGTTTAAGAGGTTTGAAAATTATGGGCCAATGATAGTTTGTAGTGAAACTTTATATGGCCAGATGACCATTCTTTTAAAACATTTGATCCCCAAAAGAAATTAAAATAAGAGTATTATTTAATTAAGGATTAGGTTAGTGCTTTAAATTTTGTTTCTCTTTGGGTTTAACACTAATTTTACCACACTTCTAGGAGGTACAACTATTAAACCTACCCTCTCCCACTCACTTCTAGTGACTTTCATCCAAAGTCCTTGGCAAATCAATGACACATAAAAAAAAAACCTTTAATTAGGTAATTCATATAAAAATTATTTAAAATCAATGGAGATCATATAGATACAATTTGATCACAATCTAATTTAATGGGATTGCAAATTACCAACATCTTGGAAGAAAGACAAATATATATTAGATTTTAAATTATATGTACAATGTTTCTGGTATACTTCTTTAAAATATGATCACTTTACAAGATTCTTTCTGGCTTTGCCTACTCCACTTTTTGCAATATTATTTCTCTTCTCTAGGGTGCCAAGACAGTGGGTCATGTGAAGGTTTGTACAATTTGTGTGGCATAGTAAACACCTGCGTAGCCCCCATAGCAATAACCACCAAATGTGTTCCTACTAATCTTTCTCCAAAAGTAGAAAGTGCGAGACCTCGCCTCACCAAAATAGACTTATGCATGGATGAAGGTAAAGGAACATGGACGCTAGCTTTGAAAGTTGCATGTGTTTTATTAACTCCTCCTTTCAATGAGGCTAGAATGCAATATGCGTGCATACTAGGCTGTGGCACTTGAACATTCCCATGTAGTGTCCTAGTCTTAATTCTGCACTGATGCTATCACCTTGACTTGCACGCCGTGTTGCAAAATTATCAACTTGAATGACATCTCAAAAGTTGTAATAACCATATCATCAATGTTTTTACATAATTATATTAAGAACATTAAATCATTAATATTGGCAAAATATCATTTACTTGTAATTTGCTTTGTATCTCTTTCATCGTATCCCTCTATGCAAATGTTGATGGAGATTTTTCTCTCATCAATGTTTGTAGATGGTGCTTATGACTATTTTTTTACATTGCTCTCAATTCCTATACGTTTCTCTTACCTCTCCACTATTAGTTTTTCTTGGATCTCTTGGAACTCCATCTTATTGTTGCATTTGTATGCTAGGGAGATCTTTGAATCTACGACTCCCGAACAATTTGGAGTCACAAACGTGCAACTACCACTTGTTAGTGTTGTTATTCATTCTCACCAGTCATCGTATCCCTCTATGGAAATGTAATTTTCTTTGCTTTGCATCTCTTTCATCGTATCCCTCTGTGCAAATGTTGGTGGAGATGTTTTTCTCATCAATGTTTGTAGATGGTGCTGATGATGATGCCTTCACACTGCTCTCAATTCCCATAGGTTTCTCTTACCTCTCCACTGTTGGTTTTTCTTGGATCTTTTGGAACTCCATCTCTATTCTTACATTTGTATGCTAGGGAGATATTTGAGTCTATGACTCTCGAACAAAGTGGAGTCACAGACGTGCAACCACTACCTGCTAGTGTTCCTATTCATTCTCACTAGTCAATCTGGTAATTTTGATAGCCCAACACCATATCCTACCAAGTATTACATATTTGTCAATAGCACATGTGGGCATCACATAGAATGCTTGCCACACTATGTTTATTCATCGAGACTTGCACCTCCGTGTATCGAATTTCTGGTGTGCCCCTACATTCACAACCCATACAAGTGTAGAAGTCGATTCAAGGATTACCTCTATTATTAATTAGTCACATACTTCTTGCGAGATCAATTTATGGCTTGCCTTAAGGTCCACGAAAGCTACAACAGAGTAAATCATTTCCTTGCAAACCCTAAAAGTTAACGGGCAATCTATGAGGGACAATGGTTAGATCTTCAATGGGGTCTAACCCTTCTACTACTACCTTACAAATCGTTATTAGCCCTAGTTGCTTCATTTTAGCTTGGCGGGCTCGTATTGCCTACCTCTTCATGCTTGCATAGATGGCTTGAGTTCCTTTTCTTGATAGATGGTTTGTAAGGATTGGAGGGTAAAGGGGCCATAATAGCATTTGAGTTTTCTCCTGTTAATGAATCCATATATTTTCACTCCATCAAGGGTTACAATGTGGCATGACCCTTGTGCCATGATCTCTATGACCCAGTATGGACCCATTCTATGATATTCAAGCTCTTGCTATAGTATTCCTCATGTTGTATAATAATGCAAGGTTGAGCCTTCCCTAAGGTCCTTGTTTTCTAAGCTACAGTCAAAACCATCATTTTTGATGGATTTTTCCAACCTTCATGTTGTATGCAGCCCAAAGCCTTATTTCATCAAGCTTTTTGAGCTCAATCATCCTCTCAAGGATAGCCTCTTTGGACATTATTTCTTGAACTTAAGGACATCGAAGAGACTTGGTCTCTCTCGATACTCAGCAAATTAATGATATGTGGTCGCTGTTCTAGGGGTCTTGCACATTGGACAAGCCTTGTAAAGATGGTTTACTCTATAGCTAGATCAGAACAGAGCACCCACATTGGTTGTGGTTGTTGTAGGTAGGGGCCGATCATCCTTGTAAAGTTAGTCCCTTAGGAAGTGATGTCCTTGGTATTTAAAGCAAGCCATCAGTTGATTGAATGACGCCTTATAAGGACACTCACTAGCTCGATGGGGACCTTGACATGCATAGCACTATATAGGTAGTCTACATAGCAAAGTGTTCATATCTCGAGCTTTTTGAGTGGAGCTGTTTGAAACACTAGGATAAATTGTTTGTTTTGCATGATGTAAGGACTTACATAGATGGACTGGTTATGGGGGACTCCCTGTACTACGGGGAGTCACCAGTTGAAAAGGCACGGTTTGGCTCCTCCCACTCACATTGGATGGCTCCTCAATATTCACTTGGTTCATAGGAGTAATCCGGGTTAAGGTCCCAAGATTGGTGGTGGGGCAATGGGAGGTTTTGAGGCCTATATTGCCTTTGATTAGTAGGAGGGGCTTCTTGACTGTTCAACTATCCCTGATTGGATGGATTCAGTGGTGCGGGCAAGGTCAGGGGTATAGCCTTTATTGGTACATTGGATGGGGGATAACCTTTTGGTAGCAACACTAAGATGTCTCATGGTTTTCCCAACGAGCGACATTGGTTGGGGGATTACCTTTTAGTAGCAACCTTGAGATGTCTCATGGTTTTCCCATTAACGGCACAGTAGAGCATTGGCCTAGCCCTAAGATGGGGGCACTCATGTGTCGGATGGTTGCCTGTACCGATGCCACACCACACGTTGTCTCATCTTGAAAATAGGTGAAGATTACTTGGGCCTTCCCTCGACAATACCTCCTTGAGGTGTTGGCTCAAGCAATTCAAAAGGTAGATGGCCAACTCCTCCATATTTACGCCCTAGGTGGGAGGAGTTCTCTCCTCGGCTTCACTCACACTAACAATTTTACTAGTGTGGGACACATTGAATAAAGCCACTTGTGTCTTTTCTACATGCACCTTCTCTTTCATGTTATCCCCTAGGCGTATCGCCATCTTGCTACATAGCTCAAAGGATGTGGGATTCATGGCAAAGAGATGGTCAAGGAGTTTGGAGTCCTACAACCCTACAAGGAAGTGTGGCACAAGTGGCGCATTGCTCATCCTTTCATGCGCTCGCTCCATAAGTTTGGGTGCCTGATCCAAGAAATATAGTCGCAAAGGGACTCCATCTCCTTTTTCTTATTCATATAGTTGGTTGATAGGGCTCCATTTGGGACCGTTAGGGACAAACCCCACTATGAATGACTTTCTGAGCATATCCCAATTGATTTTTGCTTCGAGGTTCAATGCCCAATATCACTGGCCTACCTTGCTATCAAGGCTCAATCCAAATGCATTGGCCTTATCTAGGTCACCTATGTCCCCAAAGGTCAGCCAAATTTGCTCCAACCTCTCCACATGGGACATTGGATCTTCTTCCCCCAAGAATTTAGTAATAAGTTTGCAGATGGTGATTGGTTTGCTCCTTGAGGAGTTGGTATCCCTTCCAATGAAGGTTGGTGGTGCAGCCCTCCTTCCTAGTGGTTGCACTAGGATCCTCATAGCTTCGTCCATGAGTACCATTTGTGGCCCAAGAGGATTTACTGGTGGGGAAGGCATTGTGCCATAGTTAGGCGGCACTGGAGGGGTATGAGAAAAAGTTGTTGGCCATGCAAACATGGGATTGGCCGTTCCTAGTCCACTCTGCGCTGGGACTGGTCCTTTCTAAGTAAAAAAAGAACCAAAAACAACAAAAAACAAAGTATGGAGAAAAATATACTGTTTTCTTTCCAAAGTGGTCTGCTTGTCATTCCCAATACCGTGAAACTTTCACCCAATCATCGCATATAAGATTTTCCTGAGGGATGGGACTGCATACAAGATTTAGCAATGATTCCTTCTACTCTATCCCAGATGTGCACACCTTTAAACCCCAAAAAGCATCACAAACTAACTCGGTTTTTCTTCCTACCTTCCTCTCTCTCACTTTCCTATTTTTTTAAGCTCATTTCTCACTCAAACCACCAAACTAAGCTCTTAGCATTGGGAGATAACGGAACAAACATGTGCAAGAAAAAGCATACCTTGACCTCCCCAACAACGATGCCAAAAATTTGTAGGCTGGCAATGACTCACATGTCACGGGGATCTTGAAGGAATGCTGAAGAGTCTCCTATTCTAGGCTACTTGTGGGAGCAATGCAAGCACACATGGTCCAAGAGTGTCACGCCAATGTCTTTTGGAGTTGTAGCAATGTGAATCCTCAAGAGAAGAAGGGGAGACGGAGAGGGAGTGGGAGAAGAAGAGGGAATGGAAGTGGGAAGCATAGAGCAAGAGAGGGAAGGGGGAGGTGAGAGGCATCTACAAAGGCAAGAGCAAGAAGAACATAAACAATACTCCTGAGAGAGCTTGTATGTTGAGATATTGAGCTCCTCGCGATATGCCAGGGTGACCGTTGTGCATTTATGTCACCGACTTGTTAGCTGCAGATGCGGTTGGTACACCGCCCACGAATAATAGCTGGATGACAACTATCCTTATCTACTCTAGTTCGTGGCTCAGTTAGTATGCCACCTTAGTTAGTTGAGTTTGGTTTGAGACCCACATATAGGGTTCTTCTATTTCTTTATACTAGAGTTCTTTTGGCTTTCACAACTAAGAAGAGGAAAACCGTTTTCAGCCTCCACTTGTGTGTGTATTCCCCCATTGTGTATGTAAGAAAGCTGCAAGTGAGACTCCTTCCCTCTCTCCCACTATCTTCACATGGTATCATAGCCTTGTTCGTGGTAAGGAGCTCAAGAAAGCAAACCAAGTTCGCGGTGTCCTGGTAAGAGGACCAGTGTTGCTTTCCTTTTTCGAGTTTGGGAGCAAATCTCTGCAGGTAGCACAGCTAGAAGTACAAGAGTGCACTGTCTCAGATTGAGACGCCCTTCGTGGTATGGCGAGAGGACCCATTTTGAAGGCCATTTCGAGGCCCGTTTTGAAGGCGAAAGTTCTTCGCAGGCACTCAAAAAAAGGCCCTGTTTTTGCTGTTTGACCACTGCTCTACTGGTCGGTGAAAAGTTGCCGCAGAAATTGCATCGTATGCCTGTGTGCAGAGATATTAGGAGTTGTAGAATCATGCTTGTTGCCTATTTATGCAAAATCGTCACTAGGAAGTGACTGTGTGGTCAAATACCACTTTCGTCAATTTTACGGATCTGCCCGTGTGAGGTAAAAGCTATGTTTTTTTGCAGTGACAGAATATTTTGCAGTGTTTTGTAATGGCGTCTGATTCTCTTTCACAGATTGTCACTGAAAAGCTTGACAAGAACAACTTCCAGGCATGGAAGTTTAGAATGACAAATTTCCTTATGGGAAAAGGCTATTGGGAGTTCATTATAGGAAATGAAGAAGAACCAGTTCTTCCTAATGTTCCCAATCAATAGGAAATGCAGGCATTTAAAGGATGGCATGAGAGAGCTAGAAAAGTTATGTACTGGCTGTCTATCAGTATTTCGAATTCTATGATTGTGCATATTTAGGATGCAAGTACGCAAAAGAAGGCATGGGATACTTTGGCAAAAATGTATAGCACAAATACGCAAGCCAAGAAAATGCATCTCAAACAGGAGTTGCACAATGTGCAGAGAGAAAATATGACCATCAATGACTACCACATGAAGGTGAAGAAAATTGCAGATGCACTTGCTTCCATTGGGGTTTCAGTGGAAGATGATGATCTAGTTTCTGTGACCTTGAATGGTCTAGGAAACGATTATGCACAGTTCCGTACATCCATTGCCGTCCGTGAAAAATTTCCTGATTTTGAAGAGTGTTTGCTCTTCTAATTTCTGAAGAGCAGAGAAATGGTGGTGCATCTTCTTTAGGAGGAACTTCAAAAGAAACTGTCTTCTACTCAAATGTTAGAAGAGGTAGAGGCAGAGGAAGAGGAGGCCGATCTGCAAGCCATGGTAGAAATTAGAATATGCAGCAAACTCAAGAAAACCAGTCCTATGGAGAAGATCGTGGTAACTCTAGAGGCAGGGGAGCCAAAGAGGAGGTGGTGGATGGCAGAGAGGCCAAAATGCAAACAACAATGTTGAATGCTACCACTGTGGTAAAATGGGTCATATGGCTAACTGCTACAAAAAGCAGAATGACATTATGAATGGAAAATTGCAGCAAGGCAATTATGCATCTTCTAGTAGACAGGGTTATGACAGAAATGAGCATCTATTTATGGTACAGCACATGACCAATTCTGTGTAGAAGAACGAAAAGATGTGTGGTATGTTGACTCAGGTGCGTCAAACCACATGACAGGTCATGTAGAATAGATGCAGGATGCAAGAAAAATGAAAAAACCAAGATTTATGGAGACTGGTGATGATACTGCACATCCTATTGTGCAGATTGGTAAAATTCCTTTGTCTATGCAGGATGGGAAAAAGAAATACCTGTCTAATGTATTTCATGTCCCGAACATCACCAAGAACCTGTTTTCTGTTGGTCAAATGGTTGAGCAGGGATTGCAGGTCAGATTTAATCCTCATGGATGCTTTGTTGAGGATATGAAAAATAACGGTCGCTTGATAGCAAAAGAAAAGAAGAAGGGCAGGATGTTTACGTTGGATGCGGACATGCCTGAATTGAGTGCAGCAATGTTTGCACATGGGACTGGTGTAGTTGCAGATATTGATATCTGGTATAAACGCATTGGTCATGTTAATATACAGTGACTTAAATCAATGCAAGCCCAAAATATTGTTGCAGGATTGCCTAAATTCAAAGTTGCAGAAATGCATAAGGTTTGTGAAGCCTGTCAATTTGGAAAACAGGCAAGAAAACCATTTCCTAGGTATGTTCAAGAGAGTAAAAAGCGATTGGAATTAATCCACTCTGATGTGTGGACTACTAAAGGTACATCTATTGGAGGCTGTCACTATTTTGTCACTTTTATTGATGACTTTAGTAAAAAAGTTTGGGTGTATTTTATGAAAAAGAAAAGTGAAGTGTTTGGACACTTCAAAGCTTTTAAAGCTATGGTTGAAAAAGAAACAGGCCTGCAAATAAAATGCCTAAGGTCAGATGGAGGGGGAGAGTACCTCTCAAATGAGTTTGCAAGGTTCCTGTAGGAGCATGGCATAAAGCAGCAATATTCATGCAGTCATACCCCACAGCAAAATGGACTTGCAAAAAGGAAAAACAGGCATATTGGAGAGGTATCTCGGGCCATGCTAAATGAAAAAGATATACCAGATTATTATTGGGCTGAAGCAGTTGCTACAGTAGTTTACATAATAAATAGGACTCCCACTGCAGCAATACATGGCATGATGCCAGAGGACATGTATACTGGTAGGAAACCAAACATTTCTCATTTGAAAATTTTTTGTTGCATTGCCTATGTTCATGTGCCAGATGAGTTGAGGTCCAAGTTGGATCCAAAAGCTGAGAAGTGCATCTTTATTGGTTATTCTCTGCAGTAGAAAGGGTATAGATGCTATAACTCTTCTACTCGTAAGTTTACAGTGAGGAGAGATGTTTTTGATAAGATGAGCAGCTGGTATAAACCAGTAAATGTGATGATTGATGTAGATGCACAAAATGGTAATGCTGCATAGAATTCACAGCAGCAATCACAAAATATCAGTGGACTTATAGTGTCCTCTAGCACTGGTTCACATACTTCGCCATGGACAAGCAGATTAAGATCAGGAGAATCGCCTCAAAGCAATGCAAATAGTGGTACACAGGTATCACGAAAAGGAAAAGAGAAGGTAGATCAGCCCATGTTTGATGTGAATGCAGGTCACTCTTATGTGGATGGTGAATCCAATGGCTCAGAACAGAGCATTGATGATGAGTTGGGTATTCCTTCTGTTGTTACACCTGAAGTAAGGAACCTGAAGTAAGGAAGACCAGGGATGTTTTAAGAGCACCTGGAAATGAGCCTATTTTGCGCAGGTCTATCAGAGCTAGGTATCCTGTGGATAGGCTGAAATATGATGGATTTACAGTCATTCACTATGCCTATATGGTCAAAGTGATACAGGAACCAGAACCCACTTCTTTTGAACAAGCCATGGGAAATGAAAAATGGGAGAAAGCCATGGATGAAGAAATGGATGCCTTGGAAGCAAATGCTACATGGGAATTGGTGCCTTTGCCTAAACACAAGAATGCAATTGGCTGTAAGTGGATATATAAGATCAAGCACAATGCAGATGGTTCTGTGAATAGATACAAGGCAAGATTAGTTGTCAAGGGGTATGCACAGACATATGGCATTGATTATGAAGAAACATTCAGTTCAGCTGCAAGGATGGTAACTGTAAGAGCAGTCGTTGCTATGGCTGCATCAAAGGGATGGTCTTCACATCAGATGGATGTAAAGAATGCCTTCTTGCATGGTGATTTACAAGAAGAGGTCTTTATGGAGCAGCCACCAGGTTATGTTCATGCTATTCATCCTGAATTTGTTTGCAGGTTGAAGAAAGCCTTGTATGGCTTGAAGTAAGCACCTAGAGCATGGTCTGACAAGATAGGACAATATCTTGTCACTATTGGCTTTCAGATTTCCAAGGCAGATTTCTCACTCTATGTGAGAAAAACAGAGAAAGGGATTATGCTGCTTGTCATTTATGTTGATGATTTGATCATCACAGGTGATAGTGATGAAGATGTCCTTCATGTGAAAATGCTATTGAAGCAGAAGTTTGAGATGAAGGATTTGGGAGAGCTGCGTTATTTCTTAGGCATTGAGGTGATTAGATCACCAAGTGGGATACATCTCTTGCAGAGGCAGTATGGATTGGACATGCTGTCCAAATATGGGATGACAGGCTGTAAGCCTAATTCAGTTCCTTTGGAGCAGAATATGAAGCTGAGCACAGATGCAGGTGAGCTTCTGGAAGACCCTACTATGTACAGACGCATAGTAGGAAGTCTGATTTATATGACTATTACCAGGCCAAATTTAAGCTATGATGTTGGATTGGTAAGTTAGTTTATGCAGGCTCCAAGGAAACCGCATTTGGATGCGGCTAGACGCATACTCAGGTATGTGAAGTCCACATTGCAGTATGGACTATTTTATGAGGCTGGGGTTCAGATAGAGTTGCATGGATACACTGATGCTGATTGGGTTGATAGTACTTCTGATAGACGATCTACCAGTGGATATGTGTTCTCTTTTGGGAGCACTGTAGTCACCTGAGCAGCAAGAAACAGCCTACAGTTTCCTTGTCGAGCAAAGAGGCTGAGTACAGGGGTGCAGCAATGGCTGCATGTGAGGTAGCTTGGTTGCATAAGCTACTTTATGATATGCATCAGTCTACAGATGGGCCAGTTGTCATTTATTGTGATAACATGAGCAGTATACACTTGGCAAATAACCTAGTCTATCATGCTAGAACAAAGCACATTGAGGTACATTATCACTATGTACGGGAGAAGGTTTTACTAGGTCTTATTGATCTAGTTTATGTCAGCACAGAGGATCAGGTAGCTGACATATTCACGAAGGCATTGGGCGTAGAGAAGCTGCGCAAGTTCAAAGACCTGCTTGGTGTGCAAGAATTGGGATTGAGCTCTAGGGGGAGTGTTGAGATATGGAGCTCCACTCGCGATTTGCCAGGGTGACCGTTGTGCATTTATGTCACCGACTTGTTAGTTGCAGATGCGGTTGGTACACCGCCCACGAATAATAGCTGGATGACAGCTATCCTTATCTACTCTAGTTCATGGCTCAGTTAGTATGCCACCTTAGTTAGTTGAGTTTGGTTTGAGACCCACATATAGGGTTCTTCTATTTCTTTGTACTAGAGTTCTTTTGACTTTCACATTTAAGAAGAGAAAAACTGTTTTCAGCCTCCACCTGTGTGTGTATTTTCCCATTGTGTATGTGAGAAAGCCGCAAGTGAGACTCCTTTCCTCTCTCCCACTATCTTCATATTGTATTTCCTCAAACTTGCAAGTTTACAACTGAAGATCAAAGTCAAACTTTTGGCCTTTTATACATAGCACTTTGTGAAGAGAGAGCCAACCCTATTCCTCTTAGCACTCCCTCTATTCTCTCTTTTTACAAATTTCTTGGGGCCCATCCGGCTCCAAGGCATGATGCTACTCCCTTTCTTTGTGTCGCCTTCTTGTGGCTCCGCTGCCCTTGTTGCTTTCCCACGCTTTATCAATGGCAGTTGATGGCATACAGCCATGAATACCTTGAATGGGCATTGGATAAGACGCCCAAGCTGCTGGTCCAACACAAGTGCCGAGAATGGCACTTGTGTTACCCCGACCTGAGCAACTCTTTCAAAGACCCAGGCAATTGTTTCGAAGATCTGGGCAACCATTTCAAAACTTCCCGTCCCCTTGTACAATGCTTGTTGGAAAACATGGTATAATGCATCCCTGAACTCCGAACCTTGGATAGTTGTCCTGCAACTACATGTTTGATCTAAGAGAACTCCACAAATGGTACCTTTGATAACCACAGTGGTTCCGCTGACCAATGCGGTTAATAACACTACACACAATCTAATACCTCTATGGGCAATGCTACCACTACAACATGCATATTTTGAAAGTTTGTCATCAACTATGATTTCTTGGATGTTCTTCATTACATGGGAGCTTCAACAAAATAAAAATTGCATTTTCTATCCTTGGTTTTAGAATATATATAGATGAATCCAGGAACATGCCCAAACTCATCCTCTAAAAACACAACATAGTGCAGTTTCAATCTCATGAAAACCATATGGTTAAAAACCATAAACTCCATCATTCATAGTAGGGACTAGCTACTATGGCATCCCCATTGACATCATTAGTGCCCAACAGTGGATGTAGACCATAGTGTAAACATAAGCTCTCAATATAAATCCACACATTCACAATTATTTGAGCATCCATTTATACTAAGTCTTTGTGTTGTTTTTGTTGTCACTCTCGAGGTAAAGAGCGGACTCAGCCATGAGGAACGCTAGCACTAAAGAAGGCGGCTAAATCCAAAAGTAGTCTGAAATCTCTTCATTCAAGCTACAACTACTTGTGAAGACTAAACGATTTCGTTTTCGCCTCTCCTAATTGAGCATCTAAATCTAGCTGATAGGGAAACACACCACTTAAAATAGAAATAATTATTGCAATACCAACAGGCCACAACATGGACGAAAACTTCACAAGGTGAAATTTGCATGTTCACTAATACGGCAGAAGCATATATGTAGATGAATCCAGGAACATGCCCAAACTCATCCTCTAAAAACACAACATAGAATAGCCTATTTGGGAGGATGCATATTAAGGTGGATCACTTTTTTACTAATATAATATTGTAATAGCTCTTAAAAGATGCCCATTATTATTGACCTTCGTTTGTCAATTTGTAGTAATTGGGTATGGTATTCCGAAAAATCACAATCCTTTGTGCCAACTTATGTTGTAGCTACCCTAAATCTCTATAATGGTAGTCACTAACAATGCTTTGCACCACCATTGGACCACCTAATCATTCACCCACCATCTTCCAATCTGCTTCAACTACCTAATGAGGTGGGAGTGCATTTCCTTCATCACATTGTGTGCCCTTGATGGATTAATTCGGTTCACTGCTTTGATGCAACAAAATAATTCTATGAGCACCATTGATTTTTTGCTTCAGATTAGAGATCACTCCCAAGGCCCCCTAACCCTACTGGATCAACTCTACTAATCAGAGGATTAGCGTCTAGGTGTATAACACTTATCACCCACCCTCTAGTGTAGATCTGCTATTCTATAGACATCCATGGTGTTGGTCATTCATTGGGCCACACAGGAGGCCCCATAGGAAGGGCACAAGGGGCCCTAGCCTTCGGCATAGTAGGTGCAGCAAGTGGGGGATTTATAGGCTAGGCTGGTCAGACAGCAAAGGGAGGGAGCTGGTCTGGTGTACAGCAGGATGCCAGATCAGCAGACCTACAAACTAGTCGGCTAGTACAAGACCCAGTCAGGTCATTCATCCTATATAAAGCTCCTTGGGAAGGCAGTCAATATACTTGCAGAGCAGCATTGCAAACTGCTTCAAGCACTTCAGGAGTGATGCACTGATTTTGTACATTTAGTTAGCAGATACTTCAGCAGAGGCCTAGACCATACTGAAAGACTTGTATGAGACAAATAACTCTAGCCAGACTCTTATACTCCAGAATCAATTGTTTACAATGAACATGGATGAGGGAGATCTGGTAAGTGAGCATTTGATTAAAGTGGTGAAAGAGTAGTAGGTTTTTGGTGGTTGTCCTCAAAGCCAATATTTGCGGACATTTCGATGATTGCAGAATGTCGAGCATTGAGTGCTGGTGCACTAATTGTGACTCCTAGGTAGAGGACAGCAGTTGTCACTCAGACAAAGACTGAGACTGCAAATGAGGCTGTCGATACTGAAGGGGAAGATGCAGGTGTACACACAGAGTGCAGATTCAAATGTAGAAATGTAACCCAGGAAACACACATTGCTTAATTCAAATCTCACTCCTTTTCTCTTGTGCTTGAATGTAGATGGAGATAGATGCAGACACAATTGTTGAACCATGCATAGTGAGTAGAAACAGCAAACTAGATTGTTGCGATAGATGAACAAAACCTCATACAAAGGTGTGCTCAATGTGCCACCATCTAGCAGAGATGTGCTACCTAGATGTGGAGCCTGGGCACAAAACTGTTTCTACCTCCTGGTGACACCTCCAACTAGAACCGGGCAGGCAGCAGTGAGCAGTGTCAGGCTGGGCGGGCAGAATCTCGTTCCAAGCCACTGCCTAACAAGAAAGGAGGGAGAGAAACTAGACCTGGGGAGGCAGTATCTAGCAACATCAAATATAGGATTCACTCATGTGGGTTTGGGATTGCTTTTTATAGTGTTCCACGTGGCTCAACGAGAGGGCAGAAAAGGGGTTTGGTTTCACTATGCTGCCTGCCTAAAAACCTTACCAGGCTGTGTGCTCCTATGGAGCTTCAATGGGCTGCTTTGATGCCACACAAACAGAATCTCCTTGCTGGTCTGGATGCAGCCAATGGTGAGACTCTCTTCACCCACTCCTTGACCTCCCTGCTGCTCTTGTGAGGCAGAAGGTGGGTCTGACTCCTGGCCTCTTTGCTTCTTTTCTGTCAGCCCAAATGACGCACTACCTGAATGAATGACTGCTCCCTCCAGGGGTCTTTTTATAGGGCTAGGCCAACAAGTCTATCAGCCAACCCCGGACTAAGCCGACACAATCTGGCCCTGCCTTGATCAGCCAACCAATCCATAGTCCTATATATAGCCCTGGACTAGGCGCCTACTGGCCCACCCTGCTCTACTGCCTTCTGAACCTGCATGCCAACCTTTCCTATGCATGCTATTGCTGTTGTACTGTCCTATGTGGTCATATGACAGTCCCAGACTGTCCCGCCTTCTACTCCATCCATCTGCTGCACATCCCACAGTGCTCCAGTGACCTGTATGTGCTGCTGCTGACCATGTGCAGGTCTAACAGTCTGTCACTTGCTGCCTACATGGCAGGCTGCTGCTTCTCTCTAATCTACCCACATGGAAGTCTTCAGATATCCCCGCATGGCTTCTCTAAGACCCAACCTATGCCCCTGGTACATCACCACCATGTTCTCCTCATTTTGGGGCTCACAGGTGGGGAGGTGACCACAATAATCCAAATGCCCTCTCTCACCGACCCACCGTGGGCCAACACCTACTTGTCAATGCAAATGCTCCACCAGCTCCCACTAAGAAGCTCTTAGGAACAAGTCAGAGGTGTCCTCGATCTTTGGTCTTCAAACCCACAGCTCTTGTTCCTCCAAGTCCAGCTCCACTGAGGTAAGCCATCCCACAACAGAGGTACAATCCATGTAGAACCAATCATTCACTGTACGACCATCGTCGATTACGAACACCCCGGTGTACACAAGCAATCCTGGTACAACCATCAGCCCTATCCAACTCTCCCCCTTAGAATCCACGGACAGTCTGATTCTTGCCAAGACCCATGCTCCTAGGATCTGTGTCAACCCGTCACCACTCTAGCAGCTTCCACAACCTAGTGCTTCAACTGAACAATGAAATCCCGATCACCTATGGCTGATCCACATAGCACCCAAGCAGAAATCCCGGACCATAAGCTCCAGATGAGCTCACAACTGAGTAAACCTCAATCAACGATGTTCTCTCTATATTTATAGATGTCTCATTCTCCACCTTAAAGGTTCAACTGGTTCGTCTCGTTCTACTTCCAGTATTATGCAACTGAGCTTGAAGAAGCCTCTAAACTCTTCTGCATGTCAGCAAGTCATGCCCCTCAAAGCAATTACCACTGTTTTGACAGGAGTCATGCAGCAAGCATTGATGCCCTCTGCAACAAGACTTCCCCCTCTACTTGCCAAGAAGATTTCCTGAGCACCTAAGAAAAACAAGGCAAACACTTGCCCAAAGCACGCTACTGAAATCTGAATGTATACACAGAAATATACACACTGTTGGATCCACCCGTTTGATTATTTCCTTTGAAAACAAGGTGGGGATCCCACTAAGGCCCTGCAATGCAATTCCACACAAATTGCAGAACAAGCAAACAAACAACCGAGAAATCAAAATGAACGGAGCAATACCTTCTGCGGTGCTTTCTGAAGACAAGGAGAATGTATGTAAAAGCAAGAGGGACAAAAGAAATGTAGCCAAAACAAAGGCAAACAAACGATCGAAAGGGGAAATTCTCTGCGTACAATGCAAAAAGACAGAAATATAATGTTCAATAAGTAACAATCGATGGATGAAGCGACAGAAAATCTTATGGATCGATTGAAGGAGTGTTGCATCAAGATTCGAGAAGGTCGACAGAGATCAAGAGATCCAATGACGGACGGAAATCCTAATGACACAGACCCAAATCAACAAAAACTAAGAACTAAGCTGATCTCTAGCCCTTCCTCTTTCATCTTCTCGACGGCTTCCAGGACCATTTGTGCATTGTGGGTTGTCGAACCATGATATAAGTCCCTCCTTGCAAGCATCTTCATATTAGCAAAGCCGCTTCCTTTGTTGTTCCTGTTACCACATCAACCGTGTCTTTAGTCCACCACCTGATTAGGAACGACAGTGCATCGTTGATCAAAGTTTTCTTCAGTGCTACTAACCTCTCCTCACAACTTTAAAGACACATCAAACTCTCTCGACCCATCTTGCCAAACACCATGCAATCAGTAGCTATAGAACATCATCCATGACTACAAGCGTGCAGAAATAATCAAGCTACATCTATTCCTTCTATATGCACAATCTGCAATTCTCTCTCCTAATCAGAAGAAATGACTGTCAACCCAAATCTGTTTGCACGAAATACTCAAACGCATAACGGAATTTCAAAATTCCTTTGTGGATTGATTGACAGAGAAAAGAGTTCGAAACATTGTTGCTGACAACGAAGAAGCCAACTGATGTTTGCAAACTTGTGGTCAGAAATCAACTAGGTTGCAGACTACTTCAGGAAGTAGCTAGAGGAAAATGTGCCTTGCTCTCGAAAATGCTTCTGTCGTTGATCAATGGCTGCGAGCATCTAAATATACATATTGTGTTGCTTTGAGCCACAAGGATTATTACTGTAGAGACCTATGATTCAGTCATAGCCTTAGCTTTAATGTGGTGAATGTCGTTTATATTTGAACACCAAATTCAAAGCGATGGAATGGCAAAAACTCTAGAGTCCATGTCATTCCTCTCCTTGCGCATAGGTGCACGGGCATTCTTCCTTTCTCATTTACCGCCAACCCAAATTGAGGAGATTTAGATAGACGAGCGTTCAAAAGGAATATCTTGACTGTAAGTCTCTTTCGGAACTAGTTGTTTAATTTCCGACTTTCCCTTCGTCTCTCTCGCCCTTCTTTCTCTCAAAATTGAAGAAGCACCTTCCAAATCTGTGCCTCAGTTCCCTCGATTGGGCTTCCTCTGCTTCTGATCTTTGATTTGAGCTGCTATTGCAGCACTACTACTTCCATTAAATGCAAGAATGACGGAGTTCAAAGGAAAGGTTATGTGGGAAACTTACTAGAAAGTTCCTCTAGAGGAAAGTTGTTGTATAGGAAAAACTCCTATAGGAAGTTCCTGGATAGAAAAATTACTATATAGGAAAAGTTTCTATATTGAAAACACCACTAACCACCCAACTAACCCTCAACCAACCCTAGGGATTCCACTAACTAGTCAAACTTGACCAATACCAAAGAAATCCCCATTTTCCCAACCCAAGCCCAAAAACGCCACCCTTTCCTAAGACCCTTACAGGGCCAACAAACTAGAGAAGTCCTGAGGCCCCCATAGCATCCATGTGTAACCATGTACTGCCATCCTCAGTGTCTCTATACTCCTCTGACCTTGATCCTTGAAGTCTCCTCAAAGACACCTCCCTTATACAAGTGGTGTTATTTTGTTTTCAGAACAATATCCTCAGCAAACAGTGCTATCTTTCACCTTCGGAAAGGCCTTGTCCCTCTACCCACACACAGATATATATATGTATGTACACACACACACACACATATTATATGTATAAGACTAGAATATATCCAAAATTACAAATTAAAATACAAAAGAAGAATTGATAAATGTCCGCCAAAAGAACAGTTCCACCTAAATCAGCATACCTAATCTCAGCAACACTTAGAGTTGTCACCAAGAATGTTTTCCTACTTCTGTTACCACATTTGCTGTTGGTTTTGACTCTTGATTCTTGACTGGACTCCTTTCTTCACTGCTGATCAGCCTTCTTTCTGCAGTCCCTAGCATAATATCCTAGCTAGTTGCAGTAGAAGCATTTCTTCTTTTTCTTGCTTCCACTACAAGAAGAGTCCTCCTCCTCATCAGATTTGTCGTCTCTCTTCTTGTTAGGTTTGTCGTTTCCAGGTCTACTCTTTCCTATACCCTTGGTCTTCTTGTCAGGTTTGTTGTTTCCAGGTCTGCTCTTACCTTGTGCAACAAAGGCTTTGTCATTTCCACTCTAACATCCTTGCATTAGGTTCCTCTTATACCAACATGGCCCCCAGCTCCTCAAAGGTGAGCGGGCACGACCTTTCCAAGTCATAATAACTTGTTACAAAGGTCCTAGAGCTCCTTGGCAACATGTTGATCATGAGCGCCGGCAACTGAAAAGGGTCCACCTTATAAGTTATGATCAACCGCTCCAAATTGATCTCTCAATACTTTCACTTCCATGAGGTAGTCCCGCACAGTGTCACCCTCCTCAGCGGGTTCAAGAGATTGAGGGTCTTCGGAAGCCGATTAAGCAAATAGTTTGCAGTGGCTATTGCTTATGCCCAATACTGATTTGGAAGATGCTCCATTCATATAGGCCCTTCAAGGTGTCCCATGCTTCCTTCAAAGTATTTGCGAATTGAATGTGCAAAATCACTCCATCGTTTTCATTCCAATGATCATTGACAGCGCTTCAGCATCCTTCTCTTCCCACAATAATACCGGGTCACGATCAGCTGGTTTTATTATAAATGCCTGTAACATATCTGATGTCTTTGGGCATTGGATCTGCCCCCAAGTGACTCCGCAGCTTCAACTTCCAGACAAAGTAGTTATCAGTTCTTGGAATAAACAAATGCAACTGACACAACGACAAGCAATCCCTCACTAAGGCACACCTGTTTGACTCTTGGTCTCCAAAGGTACCTGTCCTTTATATGTAGGAGTCGATTTCCAATGACTTGGATAGAGATCTCCTTCCAAAGGTCCTCACCTCCAAGCTCCTTGCACTTGTGTTTCTTCCTCAAGACTATGATGCCACCTTAGAAAATAGAGATGGAGGTTGAAGATTGTGTAGAAACGTAGCCCAAGAAACACATAGTGCTTAATTCACATCTCAGTCCTTTTCTTCATGCGCACAAGTGAATGTAGATAGAGATAGATGCAGAGACAGTTATTCAACCATGCACAGTAGAGTAGAAACAATAAAATAGATTGCTCCAATAGATGGACAAAACTCATACAAAGGTATGCTCAGTGTGCCACCATCTAGCGCATACACATGCTCCTATGAAGCTTCAGTGGGCTGCTTTGAGGCCACACAAACAGGTATCCTTGTTGCTCTGGGTGCAGCCAATGGTGAGACTCTATTCACTCTCTCCTTGACCTCCTCTGGATGCAGCCACGTGTGAGGCACAAGGTGAGCCTGACTCCTAAACTGAGGCACTACCTGAATGAATGACTGCCCCTCCAGGGGACTTTTTATAGGGCTAAAACCCTGCTGACCGGGCCGACCAGCTATAGCCTGTCAACTGGTCTGTCAGCCAACCCAAGACTCAGCCGACCCAGTCTGGCCCTGCCTTGATCAGCCAAGCAGTTATAAACCTGGACCAGGTGCCTACTGCCCTGCCCTGCTCTGCTGCCTTCTGGAACTGCATACCGACCTTCCCTATGCATGCTGCTGCTGTTGTACTATCCTGTGTGGCCATATGACAGTCAAAGACTGTCCCACCTTCTAGTCCAGCCATCTGTTGCACATCCCTCAGCCTCCTGTCTGCTCCAGCCATGTATGTACTGCTGCCGCTAGGTACAGGTCCAAGAAGGGCAATGCACAGTCTGTACTTCAGCTGTCTACACCTTCTATGATATCTGCAGACTTTGCTACAGCAGATCCACTTGCTGCCTACATGGCATGCTGCTTTCTCTCTCTGATTTATCCATGTGGCAGTCCTCAGATATGCCTATGCGGCTTCTCTCAGACCAACCTAAGCTGCTGGTACACCTCCATCATGTCCTCCTCATTTAGGGGCTAACAAGTGGAGGTGACCACAGTAATCCCAACATATCTAGGTCATTGCTGCATAAATTTTGCAAGTTCTTTCTCCATCTGTTGACATTTGGGTTTGTCCTTCCAGTACCTGGGGGAATACTAGCCTGCATTGTCTTGGAGAGACCCTAGTCTCACTCAATGGGCCATATATTTAACTAATGCAAAGGCAAAGCAGTCAAAAGAGACTCCTATGGGCGGCTGATCTGTAAAAAAACCACGTTTATGGTCTTCATCATACAGCACAGCAACATTAGCAGGCATACTCTGCTTCTTGCAACTGCCAAGTCAGTCGCTGGAGCTCGTCATGTATCTCTCCAATTTGAGGATGTGAAAAGTCTCCTACGACAAACTCATGCACCATCTTGCTAACCTCAACACATGTCTTCCCATGCTGCTCCACAACACTATTCTTCAGCAAGCCTCTTACTTCTGTTACATCATCCCATCTGCCAGCTGAAGCATAAATATTTGACAGCATGACATACGAAGCTGCATTGTGTGGATCAAACTCAAAGCAGCGATTTGCGGCACGTATTCCCCTATCAACATCACCATGAATTTTGCAGGCACCAAGCAACGACAACCACGCCACCTCGACTTTTTTGCCAGGCATTTTGGTAATCAAGCCCTCTGCTTCATTTAAGTGTCCTGCACGACCAAGAAGATCAATCATGCACAAATAATGATCATCAGTATGTGTTATGCCATGATCACTACTAATAGAAACAAAGAATGAGCTGCCAGCATGAATCCACCCCAGATGGCTGCATGCATTGAGGACACAAACAAATGTAATCTTGTCTGGCTTGATACCTCCAAGCTGCATCTTATGAAAGAGACCTAGAGCCTCCTCGTTATGCCCATTCTGGGCGGATGCTGCAATAATGGCAGTCCAAGAGATAACATCACGATGCGGCATTCTGTCAAAAACATGCCTTGCATTGCACAGACTACCACATTTCCCATACATATTGACGAGGGCATTCCCAACCACCACATCTTTCCCATATCCTGTGGCAATCACAGTACCATGGATCTCCTGTCCACATTCCATGGCCGCCAAGCTGGCGCATGCATCAAGAGAGCACGCAAAGCTGACCTTGTCAGGTCTGACACCTGCAAGCTGCATCTTATGAAAAATGTACAAAGCATAATGGCTATGTCCATTCTCGGAGCATGCTACAATCATTGTAGTCCAAGAGACAACATTCCGGTGTGGCATTCTGTCAAACATGCTTTTGGCCTCAGATAAACCCCCACACTTGCCATACATTTTTATGAGAGCATTGACAACCACCACATCATGTTCATACCCACGGTCAACAATGGCACTGTGAATCCCCTGCCCCTCCACCAGAACTTCTGGGCTGACACATGCTTTAAGGGCACACACAAAGGTAACCCTGTCTGGCTTGATAGCTCGAAGCTTCATCTCTTGGAAAAGATCTAAAGCCCTCTTGCCATACCCATTCTGCGCAAAAGCTGCAATAATGGCATTCCAAGAAACAATGTTCCAGTAGGGCATTCTGCTAAAAACTTTCTTCGCAGCAAATGGATATCCGCACTTGCCATACATGTTGATGAGGGTATTACCCACTGGGATCTCTTGCTCGAAACCACTGCCAATAATGGCAGCATGAATCTCCTGCCCATCTTCTAAGGCTGCCAAGCTAGCACAGGCATCAAGTGCACAGATAAAGGTGACCTTGCTTGGCTGAGCGCCTTCAAGCTGCATTTTATGGACAAGATAAAGAGCTTCCTTGCTATGATTATTATGGGAGAATGCTCCAATCATGGCATTCCAAGTGACTGTATTCCGACAAGGCATTTTACTGAAAGCATGGCGTGCCTCATGAACACTTCTGCACTTGCCATACATATTGATAAGGGCGGTCCCTAAAACGAGATCTTGCTCCAATCCACTCTCGACAATGGCAGCATGGATCTCATGCCCTTCTTGTAGGGCTACGATGGCAGTGCATGCATCAATTGCGCAGAGAAAGGTGATATTGTTTGGTCTCACACCTTCAACTTGCATATGATGAAAGAACTTTAGAGCCTCCTTTCCCATCCCACTCTGGGTGAATGCTGAAAGCATAGCATTCCAGCAGACAAGATCCAGAAAAAGGATTCTATTGAATACATTCCTCGCATCATGCAAACTTCCAGACTTGCCATACATATTGATTAGGGCAGTCCCAATGACCACATCTTGCTCATAGCCTACATCAACTGCAGCATCATGGATCGCCCTTCCCTCTTCAAGGGTTCTCATGCTGGCACATGCATAAAGGGCGTAGACAAAAGTGATTTTGCTTGGATGGATCCCTCGAAGCTGCATCTCTTGAAATAAATTCAAAGCATCCTTGCCATGGCCATTATAGGCAAGTGCCGCAATCATGGCATTGCATGATGTAACATCCTGACAAGACCTCCTGCCAAACAAGCTGGTTGCACTGTCCAAACTCCCATTCAGGTCATAAGCTTTAATCAAATAAGCCCATGAGTTCAGTTTGGGACTCGGTATGTTATCAGAAACTGCATCACTCATGCTCCCGCAATTTCCATACACGTCAATGAGTTGATTGGCTAAATCATGATTGTGATCATATCCCTGTTTGTTAATGCACGTATGTAAAAGTTGACCATCAGAAAGGGCCTTGGCTTTCCCACAACTTCTCAAGAGGGATGCCAAAGGCGCAATGTTCACTCGTTCATCCAGTGGCTCATTTGAGCCAGTCCCTGTATACAATTTTGGAGCTGTGCAATCTTCAACAAATATATGTCTGCACAGAGCAGCCTTTTGCTGCTGCTTAGTTTTCTGTTCTTCCAAAATTCTGGCAACTTTGATGGTACAAAGACTCGGACTACCTATAAACATCCTATTTATCGCATCTTCCAACGAGGCCGAAACGCTAGGGTGATTGACAGCCTTCCATCTTGAGAAGTCGACAGACAACGAACCCAGCCCCTCATGTTTTGGCTTGCCGTATGTTTTTTTCATCTGATCCTCCCCAGAATATCAGCCTTCTCCAGCTGAAGGCTTTTAAATGTTAGAACTCTGCTCTATGAACATTTCTCCAAATTATTTGTAGTTTAGTTGACTTTTCAGAACTGTAGCTATTCCAAGATAACAATAAAAAGACATTTTCAATTGCTTTGATGCTCGCCTTTTCATTTCTTTCCTTATCAGACGCTAAAGGGGTAATGACATGGTGGGAAAAGGGTTTTCGTGGGAAATATAAATTTCCCTGTCCTGATGATTAGTAAGAACCTAATGATTAGTAAGAACGTGGATTTTATGTCGCTTAAATGCTTCACAACCTGTTTTTGGTTTTGTGGGAAAAAAAAGGGAAGAAAAGGTAGGGGACCACTTGCCACCTTGGCATAGAATTTCCCATTTCCCACAAAAGTACCACAATGTCATGAGGCCTTAAGTAGTGAATAGGGCAGAGAACGCTGATTTTTGACAAGGGAGTGAAAGCCGTTGGTCATGCAGACGCTGATAGAGTCTCACTGGGATGTAACATTCCTACTCGCTTGAGGCATCAGCATAGAACTGCTCTTCGTATTTGATAAATGTATCCTCAATGTGTTTACAAACTATGTCCGTCCATGCCCAAGCCATGGATTGAATATGCACTAGCAATCTTGCTCGTCTATGATCCTTGGGCACACACATGCTGGGCCAAGTATGTAAACAAAATTCCAACCTTGTTGTAATTCCAAAGAGTAAGCAACTTGGCCTATTCCCTTGAGTCTTTAGGATTAACCAAGGTCTGCAATATCGAGGTGATAGCATAGTGTTGAGAAAAACTCGTCTACATAAGTCCGATCGTGATGCTACTAGAGCAACCCCATCTAGAGCAGCCCCATCATGTCAAGCTACCACCATACTCTTGCTTGCCAAAATGGACGCCCTCTTGGTCAGGACATTGTCAAACAAACAAAAATGTCCATGTCCCTATACCCCGCTTGAAAATCAACTCATCTAGTCTGCCGCTAGCCTCTAGAGCTACAAGAAGAATTCATTCTTCATTTCTCCAACCATTTAGATACTGTGGGCATGAATTCTCTCTGAACTTGCACTTGATCAAGCGATTTTGCCACATGCTACTCTTATACTCTTGGTACTTCTGATACTCCTCCTTTAGCTTTGCCAATTCTTGTTGGCAGTCTGCTAATTCCTTTTGCAGCTGTTGCTGCATGTCCAGATTGTGCTTGAAGGCATCGTTCTCTTTTTGTAAGTCTTGAATCTACTTGGTCAGCTATTGGTTTGCATTGCCCTATTGCTCATGAAATGATTTCAAAATACCCATGGCAAAGTCAACTTCCATGATAGATGTGTTACTCACTATACCTACAGCCAAGGTTGCCTTTTGTGGAGATTGTTTATACTTTGTAGACCTCTTTTGTGGTGTCATCATGGCTATAACTAGATCATCATCAACTATTTTGAACAGTTTGTCGAGTTTGCTGACAAGCATCTTTTTAGGGATCAACTTTGTCTTCTTTGCTTTCTTGGTCTCCTATGGGAGTATCCCATGGACTTTCTGCTAAGGACTTACCAACAAAGATCAACATATTGGCCTCCTTAGTGCGATCCTTGGCTTCCTTTAGTGCTCCAACTTCCTTCCACTTTGCTTTTTCTTCCTACATATCATGCTTAGCCTTTGTTCTCTCCTCCCTCTGTTGCATAGGCATCTCCTGAAATCTGACAGTAGACCTTTTACCAAAATCATACAGTGCAAAGCATGGATGTTTTTATCGAAGGTATAGAAATATAGTATTATAATATACTGGCGAAATTTTTCATAAATTATTTTAAAAAGTTTCAAAGAATTGGTGAATTATATATTTTGTTATAATTTTTGTTTCAAAACTTGGCTAAATATTCTAGAGCATTTAAAAAACTTTCAATTTTCACAAATATACTAAAAACTAGTTATATTGAAAGCTCTATCTTTTTCGTTTTACATAACTTCAAAATACATGAAATAGCTAGCATTTAGGATGCTGTAGAGTATGTAAAACATAAAATTGTTTAAGGATAATGAATATCCTTCAAGTCCAATGGGGGAAGAAAATTCTCAAAGTCTAGTTTAAAAAGTCCAAAAAAGCTAATTATAGCCTTTTCTTTTATAGCTTGACAGTGCTAATGCTCTATCATACAGAAAGCTACTAACATCATAAGAACAAGAGTATAATCTCAAGCTAAGATCTAAGTTATCATCTAGCTTATTCTTCAAGTAACCGAGAGTACTAAAACACCTTTCATCCTCAATTGAGCCAAGAATAAAGGTTTGACATAATTGCAAGCTTGAAGTACTCAGAAATGTTATCTTGTAGGAATGTACTGCGAGAGAGCTCGTTTGGGACACTGCTACTGGGGTGGACGTGAGGCTAGTTGCAAGACCGGATCTAGCCAATGCAGGACAATAGATAGTACCAACTGCGGATGAGATTCTCACGTGGACAAGAAGAAATGCAGATGCATTGTGTTCTATTGTCTGCAGTGTTAGTGATTCTGTCATTGCATTAATTCAACATGTCACCACAGCGGAGGAGGCATGGACGGTCTTGAAAAATTAGAACAAGACCATGAATCTGACGCGAATTCAGAATCTAGAGACTCAACTCGCGAATGAGAAGTTGTCTAAGTCTGAAGCGGCAGAGAAGTTCATCACCAGGGTAAAGAATCTGCATGATCAGATGATTGCTATTGGCATCACCATCACCAGCGAGAATCTAGCACGAAGGTGCATTCGGATTCTCCCACCAAAGTACGACGGTCTTATTATGGCGCTGAATATGTAGAACAGAAATCCGCCCCTCAACTTTGAGGATTTCAGCGCGATGCTTGTGGAGGAGGAGATGCGTCAAAAGATGAGGGTTGGAGAAGATTCGGCTTTCTAGACCGGATCAAAGAAAGGTAAGGGTAAGGACTCTGGTAACCCATCTTATTCTGATGATAAAAAGAGAAAGAAGAAGATCAAGTGCTTCTATTGCAACAAGGCAGGGCACAAGCAGAATGAGTGCCGAAAGAAGATTGCAGATGAGAAGAATGGAGTAAAGAAAGAGTCAAGCAACAGCGCGCAGGCAGCACCTATAGAGCTATTCGTAGCAATTGAGGAGATTTGCATGGAGGCAGTTCATGTACCTGCAGATGAACCTTGGATCATTGACAGTGGTGCATCGCACCACATGACCAGTCGGAAGGATTGGTATACCTCTCTACAGCCAATAGGGAATGACATCCCGATAGCAGTCGGCAATGATGCAAAATGTCCAGCAAAAGGAAAAGGTACGATTGCTCTCAAGTCAGATGGAGTTGTAAAATAGTTGTCCGATGTTCTTTATGTGCCAGATATGAAGAGGAACTTGTTGTCTGTTTCTACGATCACGGATCGGGACCTCAAAGTTCAATTCGATAAGAATGGTGCATAGATCTGGATCTTCAAGCAAAGGTCATTGGTAAAGGTACACGGCACAACAACATTTACGAACTCTCAGCTTTCAGTGTTCGAGCGGATGTGAAGAACACTAAGCTGTGGCATGAGAGGTTTGGTCATCTAAACATTAGTTCTTTGAAGGAGATGCATAAAAGTGGAATGATTGTAGACCTACTAGAAATTTTAGATCTGCTCGATGTATGTGAAGCTTGCATGATGGGCAAGCAACATCGGCAGCCCTTTCCTAAAGAGGCCAGTAGGGCAAAGGCTCCTCTAGAGCTCGTTCACATGGACCTCTGTGGAAAGATGGAAACAGAAGCTTTGGGTGGTTCCTACTACTTCATGACGTTGATTGACGACTACAGTAGAAGGATATGGATATACTTCCTAAAGACAAAAGACGAGGCTTTCAGTAGGTTCAAGGAATGGCATGTAATGGTCGAGAAAGAATCGGGGAGGAAGGTGAAGAAGCTGAGATCGGATAGAGGTGGAGAGTTCACATCGAGTAAATTCGAAAGTTACCACAAAAGTCACGAGATTAAGAGGCAAAAACCCCCGCCACATACATCACAGCAAAATGGAGTAGCAGAATGCAAGATGCGCATCATCTACGAAATGGGTCAGAGTATAATGAAAGGGAAAGAATTGCCAAAGACTTTCTGGACTGAAGCATGTAACACTGCAGTTTACATCCTCAATCGTAGCTACACGAAGGCTGTGAATGGGATGACTCCACTACAAGCCTTTTCTGGTAAGAAACCTACAGCTGCACATTTCAAAGTTTTTGGATATGATTGTTTTGTGCATGTCCCTGATGCTACCAGGACCAAATCGGAACCGAAGAGTCGGAAGTGTATTTTCTTGGGCTACAGTGAAGAGGCAAAGAGTTACCATCTCTATAACCCTGTTACCAAGAAGGTAATTATAAGTCGCAATGTGGTCTCTCAAAATAGCCGAATCAATTGGAGGAGGATGCTTCCTTCCTAAACAACCAGGACCAGGATATGCATCCAGTACTGCCACCAATAGCAAACCGAACTCCCCCAACGGTGCTTGGGAGGATTCAAGACAAAGAAGATGAAGAAGAGCCTATAGAACCACAATGGCAATGGCCATTCCCGAAGTGGGTAAAGCAGCTTTTGGATGGCAGAGTACCTCCAGCCATTGAGCAGACACCATCTGAACACCGCCGGTCCAAGAGATTAGAGGAGCAAAGAAGGGCGCAGGAACACTTGGTCAACTATGCATTGATGACAAAAGTGATCCGTGCTGATGAACCCATGTCTCGAAGAGGCACACCGCAATGATAGGTGGATGGAGGCTATGCAGTCGGAGTATGGCTCCATAATGAAGAACAACGCTTGGGACCTTGTGGATCGACCACCAAAATGCAAGGTAATCAAAACCAAGTGGGTGTAGAAGACCAAGTACAAGTCTGACGGCACGTTGGATAAGTACAAGGCTCGGCTCATGACAAAAGGATTTGCACATGTACATGGTTTTGATTATCAAGATACTTTTGCGCCCACAGCTTGACTAACCACAATTCGTAGTGTTTTGGCTTTAGCTGCCCAAGGAAGTTGGCCCATGTTTCAGATGGATGTGAAATCCTCCTTTCTAAATGGAGATCTCAAGGAGGAGGTATACGTGGAACAACCACCAGGTTTTGAGATCCCCGGTTCAGAAGGTAAAGTTTGCAAACTGAAGAAGGCACTTTACGGGCTGAAACACGCCCCACGAGCGTGGTGCTAGCGAATTGATGCCTACTTTCTGCAAAACGGGTTCAGAAGGAGCCCATCTAATGCAAATCTATATATCTTCAGAGAAGGAGGTAGGTGTATGATCGTGGTCCTTTATGTGGACGACCTTGTCATAATAGGGAACCATGAAGAGAAGATCTCACAGACGAAGCATTTGCTAGGAAGAGGAGTTTGAAATGACTGATGCATTTTTGTTTGGGGATTGAAGTTTGGCAAGAGCCGAAACAAATCATTTCACAGCTGAAGTATGCAGGAGAAATACTAAAGGCATTTGGCATGGCTGAATGCAAGACAGTTGGTACCCCTATGGAGGTTGACACAAAGCTCTCAAACGAGGATTCATCACCATTGGTGGACGAAGCGAAGTACAGAAGGCTTGTGTGAGAGTGCTCTCAACGGAAGCAAGAACAGAAGAAGAAGAGAGAGAGACAGAGAGCCACACAAGTTTGGTGGGTGCATAACCACCCTAATCTTCTTTTTTCATTCATTTATATATGTGTTTGAGTATTGTACATAACCGGGGTTAAGGCACAGTGACCTTTAACCCCCACAACCTCCCACTTAAAGGACAATGTGCCTTTAAGGGAGAACAACCAGTGAGCATACTATCCAATGCCCATCAATACATGATAATACTCAAACCGCTGACTAGGTAGACTCTTCGTCAGCATATCTGCAGGGTTATCATCTGTATGAACCTTGACAAGCTCTATGCGCTTGTCCTCAAGTACCTCCCTGATGAAATGGTACCTGACCTCAATGTGTTTGGTCTTTGCATGAAAGACCGGATTCCGTGCTAGCTGAATAGTACTCATGGAATCACTATGCAATGTCGGTACACCTGTATGAATCCCCAAATCTCCCACTAGCCGATCAAGCCATATAGCCTCCTTGCAACCCTTTGTGGCTGCAACATACTCAGCCTCTGTGGTAGACAAAGCAACACACTTCTGTGCATGAGACATCCACGACACTGCACCACCTGCAAAGGTGAACACATAACCAGAAGTGGATCTCCTACTATCCACATGCCCTACATAGTCTGAATCTGTGTACCCAAGTACACGCATGTCTCCTTTACCAAAGCAAATGCACATCTCCTTGGTACCCTTCATGTACCTCATGATGCACTTAACTGCCTCCCAATGCCTCTTTCCTGGATTAGCCATATACCGGCTAACAACTCCCACTGCAAATGCAATGTTTGGTCTAGTAGCTATCATAGCATACATAAGACTCCCAACCGCTGATGCATAAGGAACCTTGGCCATCATGGCCCTCTCCTCTTCTGATTTGGGACTATCTGTATGAATCAGTTTCACATATGGTGGCAATGGAGTACTCACTTCCTCCCCCCCCTCCATATTGAAACGCTGCAATGCTTTTGTAACATACTCTTTTTGTGAAAGCCAAAGGAGTTTCCTACTCCGATCACGCGTGATGCGCATACCTAGAATATGACCTGCAAATCCCAAATCCTTCATATCAAAGGCCTCATGCAACTTGGCCTTTAATGCATCTAGCTCATAAGTATTCTTGCTAGCCAATAGCATATCATCCACATATAGTGCCAGGATTATCAGGCTACTATCCTTAGCCCTTTTAGTGTAGAGGCAGTGATCAATTTCACTCCTTCTAAAACCCGGGGACCGAATGAAAGCATCAAACTTCTGATACCATTCTCTAGGTGCTTGCTTAAGACCATAGAGACTCTTCTTCAGCTTGCAAACTAGATGCTCTTTGCCCTTTTCTTCAAAGCCTTCTGGCTGCACCATGTAAATTTCCTCATGCAAATCCCCATGCAAGAAAGCTGTCTTGACATCCATCTGCATAAGCTCCATATCCTCTGATGCCACTAGTCCAAGCATGCATCTAAGTGTGGTCATCTTCACAACCGGAGAGAATATCTCATCAAAGTCCACACCCTTCTCTTGCTTGAACCCGTTAGCAACCAAACGGGCCTTGTACCTAGGCACATCATCACCTGTGACCTTCATTTTGTAGACCCATTTACATGGCAATGCTTTCTTTCCATGTGGCAAAGAAACCAAGTCCCAAGTCTTATTCTTCATAAGTGAACTCATCTCTGATTGCATAGCATACTCCCACTTGCGTTGATCCTCACGCATCATAGCCTCTCTGTAGCAAGAAGGCTCCCTGCAATCAGTAAGCATCACATAGTCTACCCCTGGAACAAACCTATCAGGTGGTCTAGACACTCTAGATGATCTTCTCAAGGGCATTTCAGCTTGTTGTCCCATTTGCATATCAGCCACATTTGGCTCATTATTTCCACCAATAGATGATTCATCATCTACCCTTGATTGTATACCTGTGGGAGTACTTGGTGGTACCATTTCCTGCACATTTGGTGCATGGACAACTTGCTGTCTATCAACATATGCAGGTGGATTCACATCCTGGAAAGTGATTCTCCTCATTTCCACATCCCTCATGGGTGCCTTATGCATCTTCTTCTCATTGAAGACCACATCATGGCTGCGTATGATCTTCTTTGCTTCTGGATCCCAGAGACGATAGCCCATCTCTCCACTTTCACCATAACCCAGAAAGATGCATTTCCTAGACTTAGGATCTAGCTTCTTTTGAAGCTCTTTTGGCACATGTGCATATGCCTCACACCCAAATATATGCAAATGAGAGTAAGAGGGCTTCTTGCCACTCCATGCCTCTTCAGGAATACCACCATCCAAACTCTTACTAGGTGATCTATTGATCACATGCACTGCAGTCTTCATTGCCTCAGCCCAAAAACCACCAGAAAGACTTGCATTGGAAAGCATGCATTGCAACCTTTCTTGAATGGTACGGTTCATCTTTTCTGCAACTGGATTTTGCTCTGGAGTATGAGGGGATGTGAGCTCCCTCTTAATCCCACGTGTATCACAGAAATGCTGAAAGTCATGAGAGAGATACTCTCCACCATTGTCAGTCCGTAGGCATTTAAGCGTTCTACCTGACTGATTCTCAACCAAGGCTAGCCATTTCTGAAATACCTAGAACACATCACTCTTCCGAGCTATAGCATAAGCCTACACTTTCCTAGTTGCATCATCAATGAATGCCACATAGTATTCAGCCCCGCCTAATGACCATGTAGGCATGGGACCACATACGTCTGAATGCACCAAATCAAGCATTTCAAACTCTTTCTTTCCCCTTCTTTTATGGGCTGATTTAGTCTGCTTCCCATAGAGACAATGCTCACAAAATTCAAAATTAGAGAAACTCAAATGTGGTACATAACCCAAATGGCATAAGAGTTTCATTCCATTCTGGCTCATGTGCCCCAACCCGCAATGCCACAAAGAAGTGCTTGGCTGCTCGGTTATTGCAACAACATGATCAAATACCCCTGATACATGTAAGGGATACAAAGTCCCACACTTGGAACCCCTGGCCAAAAGCATAGAGCCCTTCTGAATTTTCCAACTCTGAAAGCCAAAAGTGGTGTGAAAACCAGCATCATCTAGCTGACCCACTGAAATAAGACTCTTGGTCAGCTTAGGCACATGTCTCACATGTTTCAAAACAAATGCAGACCCATTTGCAAAAGAAAACTTTATGTCACCTGCTCCCACTATGTCACATGCATAGTCATTTCCAAGATGCACACAACCTGTCTTTCCACTGTCATAAGTGGAGAACCATTCCCTATGGGGAGTAACATGGAATGAAGCACCAGAATCCAAAATCCAATCCTGGGAATATGCATCATTTGAAGTGGTAAGCAACTCTGTAGATAAACTAGACATGAAGAGAACGTCATTGTCACTATCATGTGTGACTGCATTGATCTCCTCGATCTTCACTTTTCCTTTGTCCTCCCCTGGACTCTCTTCCTTTTGATTTGCACCCCAATTCGCATTCTTTTTCTTATCCTTTTGCTCTCTTTTCAGCTTGTAGCAATCCTTTTTCATATGGCCCTTCTTGCCACAATGGTAATACTCAATGTTCCGTGCCCTGGATTTGCTACGAGACTTTCCTTTTTCTTGGGACTTCCCCCTAAACTGTGATCTACCCCTTTGCATATTTAAGGCCGCATCTTGCTTGTTGCCATCCATAGACTTCCGTCTAATCTCCTCGGCCAACAAGCTACCCACAACATCATCAAATTTTAGTACTCCACCAAGTGCAGAGTTACTGACAGCTGTACGGAAGGTATCCCATGAGGATGGCAATGAACATAAGAGAAATATTGCCTTAGTCTCCGCATCAAAATTCATTTTCTGAGTCTGAAGCTGGCTGAAAATAATATTGAATTCATTCAAGTGAGAAGCAATGGAGATCCCTTGCTTCATCTGTAGCTCAAACAACCTCTTCATGAGGTAAACTTTATTAGAGGCAGTTTCCTTCTCATAAGTGGCACACAGTTTCTTCCACAAATCTTCCGTAGTTTGCTCATTTACTACTGTGAAATAAACTTACTCTGCAAGATGAAGTCTAATAGTAGACTTTGCTAATGCATCCAACTCATTCCAATCATCATCAGACATATTTGCAAGCTTAGCTTCAATCCCTGCCAAGAGTTTAATCTGCTTCTTTTGAATAAGCACATCCCTTATTTGTTCTTTCCACAAAGAAAAGTTTGTCCCATCAAACTTTTTAATGTTGAAAAACTCCTTTTCAGACATGGAAGAGGATGCCATGATGCAAATGAAACAAAATCCCAAATGCTAGTACCTGCAAGAGAGAATCACACCAAATACCAGGTGCACCCAAATGTGTATGCCACAATAGACTGAAATATCACAAAAAACTCAAAGCTCAAAGCATCAAAAGATGCATATGACTCATGTGCATATACTATGCATCCATATGAGCAAATCTGGCCCAAAAGAAAATGCCAATAAGTGCCAAATGACTCAAGCATAAACACCATCCACTGGCATAAGCATCAATAATATCTCATCCAAGAGAGCATAGCACTATCAGTGCATCACCAGCAATGTGTCAAAGCTGTCCCTCAGCATAAAATAGCATCCATGTGCAAAGCATCCATAAAAAATAGCATCCCACAAGGCAATTTGGGCCTATCAGCGCATCCAACAAGGACCGCAATGCATCCAAATGGCCTATAAATCATCCACTGCAACCCAATGCATACCACGAATGAACGCACACTGCTCAAACTGCAACCAGAGTGATCTGCATAAGGTATGCTCAAGAAATCATAGTCCCACGGTAATGAGCGCTACTGAAAATAGAACCTGAGATGCCTCAAAACATGGGCGCCATTGCATAATCGGACTCAACAAGAAAATCTGCAAATATCTCTCTTCTGCCAGAACTCCAAAATCCCAACCGATGAGTGAGAAATGGGAGTCAACACTTATCCACTGCCATGTGGCATGAATCTAAGGTTTCAAAACCTTAGAATGAAAAATGCATAATAGAGAGACGAAATCGAATACACAGAGATCTATAACTCTGAAAATCCTCCACCGAACCGTGCAAGAACTGATAGGTAGCGGTTTTTGGGCGTCCGAAACGCAATGGGACAGACGGTTTTGGAAAGCGTGGTCTCAATCACTGGGTCCAACACACGGACTGAAAAACGTTTTTGGAAAGAGAGCTATTTGTAAACTCCACCAGAGTGCGAATGATGAGCAACATAGAAGTTTTAGGACCTCCTGAGTCCACCGGAACTAACAGATCTACAAATGGTTGCTCCAAACTTGAGTTCCAACACCCAGGCAAAAAACGCAGAAACTGACACAGAGAGCCAGAAATCCAATGAAATGATCCCGGATTCAAATATGAAGGTGTTTCCAAGCTCCTTAAGTGAAGTGCACACCAAAAGCAAGCAATAGTTGCCTCTACAAGTCAATACATAGTCTCTGTCATCAAACGGAACAGGGAAAAGCTCAAAAAACGACTTTTTTCTTTCAAACCACTTAACAGGCTCTCAAAACCACTTCGCAAAGCCAAAGTGACTTTTCCAAAGGTTCCTCCAAGGTCTCTGCACACTCGGATGCAAGTAAAGTCACTCACAAAGCTTCCCACAAAGCTTCTTCTTCCTCCCACAGAGTTGCTGAGCTTCAAGCATTCACGCACGCTCAGCTAGATCACCCAGGCTCTGATACTAGTTGAGAGTGCTCTCAACAGAAGCAAGAACGGAAGAAGAAGAGAGAGAGACAGAGAGCCACACAAGTTTGGTGGGTGCATAACCACCCTAATCTTCTTTTTTCATTCATTTATATATGTGTTTGAGTATTGTACATAACCGGGATTAAGACACAGTGACCTTTAACCCCCACATTGTGGGCAGCTTGATTTACCTGTGCAACACACGGCCAGACATGAGTTTTGTGACTAGTGTACTAAGTAGGTTTTCCAATAAGCCCCGGGAGAACCATTAGAGGGCAGGGATGCAGGTGTTGAAATACATCAAAGGCACACTTGATTATGGCATCACCTATACCAAGGGCAACATCTTGACCGGATTCTATGACTTGGATTGGGCAAGAGACATGGATAACAGGAGATCAGTGATAGGGTACTATTTCTCACTTAGATCTGGAGTTGTGTCATGGGTCAGCAAGAAGCAACCCATAGTTGCTCTTTGTTCTACCAAGGCCGAGTACAAATCTGCATGCTTTGCTTCTTGCGAGGCAGTGTGGTTGAGGAGGATTTTGGGGGACATGGGTGCAATGCAGAACAAGCCTACGTAGTTATCGTGTGACAATCAGAGTTGCATGGCGATTGCAAAGAACCTGGTGTTCCACGCTCACACAAAACACATTGAGATTCAATATCACTTTATACACGAGCTCATCATGGATGGAGATGTCGACTTGGTATATTGTCCAACTACAGAGAATGCTACGGACATCTTCACGAAGGATCTTGGAAGAGACTTGCTGGAGAGGCATCTTCATCAACTTAGCATTGGGCCGAAAAAGTAAGTTCATTTGCGGGTGGACATTGAGGGGGTGTTAGATATCAATGCTCCACTCTCGTGTAACTACGCGGGAACCAGTTAACTCTACTTGTCAGCCCCCCATATGAGGAGAAGGCATTTTGAGTAGCTCGGTTATCCGGTAGGTCCTGATTTGGACACCAGATGGGGGCCATGTGTGGCTGATGGATAGATGGCTTCAGATAGAGTTGGCACACCACCAACTCAGCTACATGGAAGTGCAGGAAGACATCCCTTGACTAACCCACTGAGGGTAGATGGAGCATTTCCCAAGGAAGCCCACTCTCGGGTTGCGAGGCCTGTTTAGAGCCTCATATGATCTCGGAGAACGGTAACCGTAGGTCAGTTGCTCTGTTTTGCGCACCGGTTGTTGAGATATCGAGCTCCACTCGTGATATGCCAGGGTGACCGTTGTGCATTTATGTCACCGACTTGTTAGCTGCAGATGCAATTGGTACACCGCCCATGAATAATAGCTAGATGCTAGCTATCCTTATCTACTCTAGTTCGTGGCTCAGTTAGTATGCCACCTTAGTTAGCTGAGTTTGGTTTGAGACCCACATATAGGGTTCTCCTATTTCTTTGTACTAGAGTTCTTTTGGCTTTCACAACTAAGAAGAGGAAAACTGTTTTCTACCTCCACCTTTGTGTGTATTCCCCCATTGTGTATGTGAGAAAGCCGTAAGTGAGACTCCTTCCTTCTCTCCCACTATCTTCACATGGTATCAGAGCCTGGTTCATGGTAAGGAGCTCAAGAAAGGAAACCAAGTTGGCAGTGTCCTTGTAAGAGGACTAGTGTTGCTTTCCTTTTTTGAGTTTGGGAGTAAATCTCTGTAGGTAGCGTAGCCAGAAAGTGCAAGAGTGCACTGTCTCAGATTGAGATGCCCTTCGCAGTGTGGCGAGAGGACAATATATGCTGCGGGATTGGGCAAAGCCCTCGGTGACTTTATTTTTCTGATTCGAGGCCATTTCGGGGCCCATCTTGGAGGCGGAAGTTCTTCGCAAGCACTGAGAAAAAGGCCCTATTTCTGCTGTGCGACCATCGCTCTACAGGGCGGTAAAAAGTTACTGCAAAAATTGCATCGTATGCCTATGCGCAGAGATACTGGGAGTTACAGAATCATCCTTATTGCCTGTTGATGCAAAATCGTCACTAGGAAGTGACTGTGTGGTCAAATACCACTTTCGTTAGTTTTGCAAATTTGCCCGTGTGAGGCAAAAGCTGTGTTTTTTACAGTGACACAATATTTTGCAGTGTTCTTTAATGGCATTTGATTCTCTTTCATAGATTGTCACTGAAAAGCTTGACAAGAACAACTTCCAAGCATGGAAGTTTAGAATGACGAATTTCCTTATGGGAAAAGGCTATTGGGAGTTCATTACAGGAAATGAAGAAGAACCAGTTCTTCCTAATGTTCCCAATCAAGAGGAAATGTAGGCATTTAAAGGATGGCATGAGAGAGCCAGAAAAGTTATGTACTAGCTGTCTATCAGTGTTTCAGATTCTATGATTGTGCATATTCAGGATGTAAGTATGCCAAAGGAGGCATGGGATACTTTGGCAAAAATGTACAGAACAAATACGCAAGCCAGGAAAATGTAGCTCAAGCAAGAGTTGCACAATGTGCAGAGAGAAAATATGAGCATCAATGACTACCACATGAAGGTGAAGAAAATTGCAGATGCACTTGCTTTCATTGGGTTGCCAGTGGAAGATAATGATCTAGTTTATGTGACCTTGAATGGTCTAGGAAAGGATTATGCACAGTTTCAGACATCCATTGCTGTCCGTGAAAAATTTCCTAATTTTGAGGAGTTGTTTGCTCTTCTAATTTCTAAAGAGCAGAGAAATGGTGGTGCATCTTCTTCAAGAGAAACTTCAAAAGAAACTGTCTTCTACTCAAATGCTGGAAGAGGTAGATGCAGAGGTAGAGGAGGCCATGGTAGAAATCAGAATATGCAGCAAACTCAAGAAAACCAATCCTATGGAGGAGGACGTGGTAACTCTAGAGGCAGGGGGAGCCAAAGAGGCCGTGGTGGATGGCGGAGAGGTCAAAATGCAAACAGCAATGTTGAATGCTACTATTGTGGTAAAATGGGTCATATGGCTAAAGACTGCTACAAAAAGCAGAATGACATTATGAATGGAAAATTGTAGCAAGGCAATTATGCATCCTCTAGTAGATAGGGTGATGACAGAAATGAGCTTTTATTTATGGTGCAGCACATGACCAATTCTATGACAAGTACAGAAGAAAGCAATGATGTGTGGTATGTTGACTCAGGTGCATCAAACCACATGAAAGGTCATGCAGAATGGATGCAGGATGCAAGAAAAATGGAAAGACCAGGATTTGTGGAGATTGGTGATGATACTACACATCCTATTGTGTAGATTGGTAAAATTCCTTTGTCTATGCAAGATGTGTGGGGGTTAAAGGTCACTGTGCCTTTACCCCAGTTATGTACAATACTCAAACACATATATAAATGAATGAAAAAAAAGATTAGGGTGGTTCTGCACCCACCAAAACTTGTGGCTCTCTCTTTCTCTCTCTCCCTCTTCTTACTTCCGTTAGGAGCACTCTCAACTGGTATCAGAGCCAGGGTGATCTAGCTAAGTGTGCGTGAATGCTTGAAGCTCAGTAGCTCTGTGGGAGGAAGGAGAAGCTCTGTGGGAAGCTTTGTGGGCGACTTTACTTGCATCCGAGTGTGCAGAGACCTTGGAGGAACCTTTGGAAAAATTACTTTGGCTTTACGAAGTGGTTTTGAGAGCCTGTTAAATGGTTTGAAAGAAAAAGTCATTTTTTGAGCTTTTCCCTGTTCCGTTCGATGACAGAGACTCCGTATTGACTTGTAGAGGTAACTATTGCTTGCTTTTGGTGTCCACATTACTTCAGGAGCTTGGAAACACCTTCATTCTTGAATCTGGGATCATTTCATTGGATTTCTGGCTCACTGTGTCACTTTCTGCGTTTTTTTGCCCAGGTGTTGGAACTCAAGTTTGGAGTAACCATTTGCAGATCTGTCAGTTCCGGTGGACTCAGGAGGTCCTAAAACTTCTATGTTGCTCATCATTCGCACTCCGATGGAGTTTACAAATAGCTTTGTTTCCAAAAACTTTTTTCAGTGCGTGTGTTGGACCCAGTGATTGAGACCACGGTTTCCAAAACCGTCTGTTCCATTGCATTCCGGACACCCAAAAACCCCTACCCATTAGTTCTTGCACGATTCGGTGGAGGATTTTCAGAGTTATAGATCTTTGTGTATTCGATTTCGTCTCTCTGTTATGCATTTTTCATTCTAAGGTTTTGAAACCTTAGATTTATGCCACATGGCAGTGGATAAGTGTTGACTCCCATTTCTCACTCATCGGTTGGGATTTTGGAGTTCTGGCAGAAGAGAGATATTTGCAGATTTTCTTGCCGAGTCCGATTATGCAATGGCACCCATGTTTTTAGGCATCTCAGGTTCTATTTTCAATAGCGGTCATTACCGTGAGACCATGATTTCTTGAGCATACCTTATGCAGATCACTCTAGTTGCAGTTTGAGCAGTGTGTGCTCATTCGTGGTATGCATTGGGTTGCAATGGATGATTTATAGGCCATTTGGATGCATTGCGGTCCTTGTTGGATGCGCTGATAGGCCCAAATTGCCTTGTGGGATGCTATTTTTTATGGATGCTTTGCACATGGATGCTAAGGGACAGATTTGACACATTGCAGGTGATGCACTAATAGTGCTATGCTCTCTTGGATGAGATATTATTGATGCATATGCCAGTGGACGGTGTTTATGCTTGAGTCATTTGGCACTTATTGGCATTTTCTTTTGGGCCAGATTTGCTCATATGGATGCATAGTATATGCACATGAGTCAGATGCATCTTTTGATGCTTTGAGCTTTGAGTTTTGGTGATATTTCACTCTATTGTTGCATACACATTTGGGTGCACCTGGTATTTGGTGTGATTCTCTCTTGCAGGCACTAGCATTTGGGATTTTGTTTTATTTGCATCATGGCATCCTCTTCCATGTCTGAAAAGGAGTTTTTTAGCATTAAAAAGTTTGATGGGACAAACTTTTCTTTGTGGAAAGAACAAATAAGGGATGTGCTTATTCAAAAGAAGCAGATTAAACCCTTGACAGGGATTGAAGCTAAGCCTGCAAATATGTCTGAGGATGATTGGAATGAGTTGGATGCATTAGCAAAGTCTACTATTAGACTTCATCTTGCAGAGTCAGTTTATTTCACAGTAGTAAATGAGCAGACTACGGAAGATTTGTGGAAGAAACTGTGTGCCACTTATGAGAAGGAAACTGCCTCTAATAAAGTTTACCTCATGAAGAGGTTGTTTGAGCTGCAGATGAAGGAAGGGGTCTCCATTGCTTCTCATTTGAATGAATTCAATATTATTTTCAGCCACCTTTAGGCTCAGAAGATGAATTTTGATGCAGAGACTAAGGCAATATTTCTCTTATGTTCATTGCCATCCTCATGGGATACCTTCCGTACAGCTGTCAGTAACTCTGCACCTGGTGGAGTACTGAAATTTGATGATGTTGTGGGTAGCTTGTTGGCCGAGGAGATTAGACGGAAGTCTATGGACGGCAACAAGTAGGATGCAGCTTTAAATGTGCAAAGGGGCAGATCACAGTTCAGGGGGAAGTCCCAAGAAAGAGGGAAGTTTCGTAGCAAATCCAGGGCACAAAACATTGAGTGTTACCACTGTGGCAAGAAGGGCCATATGAAAAAGGATTGCTACAAGCTGAAAAGAGAGCAAAAGGATAAGAAAAAGAATGCAAATTGGGGTGCAAATCAAAAGGAAGAGAGTCCACAAGGGAGGACAAAGAAAAAGTGAAGATCGAGGAGATCAATGCAGTCACACATAATAGTGACAATGATGTTCTCTTCATGTCTAGTTTATCTGCAGAGTTGCTTACCATGTCAGATGATGCATATTCCCAGGATTGGATTTTGGATTCTGGTGCTTCATTCCATGTTACTCCCCATAGGGAATGGTTCTCCACTTATGACAGTGGAAAGACAGGTTGTGTGCATCTTGGAAATGACTATGCATGTGACATAGTGGGAGCAGGTGACATAAAGTTTTCTTTTGCAAATGGGTCTGCATTTGTTTTGAAACATGTGAGACATGTGCCTAAGCTGACCAAGAGTCTTATTTCAGTGGGTCACCTAGATGATGCTGGTTTTCACACCACTTTTGGCTTTCAGAGTTGGAAAATTCAAAAGGGCTCTATGCTTTTGGCTAGGGGTGCCAAGTGTGGGACTTTGCATCCCTTACATGTATCAGGGGTATTTTATCATGCTGTTGCAATAACCAAGCAGCCAAGCACTTCTTTGTGGCATTGCAGGTTGGGGCACATGCCAGAATGGAATGAAACTCTTATGCCATTTGGGTTATGTACCGCATTTGAGTTTCTCTGATTTTGAATTTTGTGAGCATTGTCTCTATGGGAAGCAGACTAAATCAGCCCATAAAAGAAGGGGAAAGAAAGAGTTTGAAATGCTTGATTTGGTGCATTCAGACGTATGTGGTCCCATGCCTACATGGTCATTAGGTGGGGCTGAATACTATGTGACATTCATTGATGATGCAACTAGAAAAGTGTGGGCTTATGCTATAGCTCGGAAGAGTGATGTGTTCTAGGTGTTTCAGAAATGGCTGGCCTTGGTTGAGAATCAGTCAGGTAGAACGCTTAAATGCCTACAGACTGACAATGGTGGAGAGTATCTCTCTCATGACTTTCAGCATTTCTGTGATACACGTGGGATTAAGAGGGAGCTCACATCCCCTCGTACTCCAGAGCAAAATCCAGTTGCAGAAAAGATGAATTGTACCATTCAAGAAAGGTTGCAATGCATGCTTTCCAATGCAAGTCTTTCTGGTGGTTTTTGGGCTGAGGCAATGAAGACTGCAGTGCATGTGATCAATAGATCACCTAGTAAGAGTTTGGATGGTGGTATTCCTAAAGAGGCATGGAGTGGCAAGAAGACCTCTTACTCTCATTTGCGTATATTTGGGTGTGAGGCATATGCACATGTGCCAAAAGAGCTTCGAAACAAGCTAGATCCTAAGTCTAGGAAATGCATCTTTCTGGGTTATGGTGAAAGTGTAGAGATGGGCTATCGTCTCTGGGATCCAGAAGCAAAGAAGATCATACGCAGCCATGATGTGGTCTTCAATGAGAAGAAGATGCATAAGGCACCCATGAGGGATGTGGAAATGAGGAGAATCACTTTCCAGGATGTGAATCCACCTGCATATGTTGATAGACAGCAAGCTGTCCATGCACCAAATGTGCAAGAAATGGTACCACCAAGTACTCCCACAGGTATACAATCAAGGTTAGATGATGAATCATCTATTGGTGGAAATGATGAGCCAAATGTGGCTGATATGCAAGTGGGACAGCAAGCTGAAAGGCCCTTGAGAAGATCATCTAGAGTGTCTAGACCACCTGATAGGTTTGTTCCAGGGGTAGACTATGTGATGCTTACTGATTGCGGGGAGCCTTCTTGCTACAGAGAGGCTATGATGCATGAGGATCAACGCAATTGGGAGTATGCTATGCAATCAGAGATGAGTTCACTCAAGAAGAATAAGACTTGGGACTTGGTTTCTTTGCCACATGGAAAGAAAGCATTGCCATGTAAATGGGTCTACAAAATGAAGGTCACAGGTGATGATGTGCCTAGGTACAAGGCCCGTTTGGTTGCTAAAGGGTTCAAGCAAGAGAAGGGTGTGGACTTTGATGAGATATTCTCTCTAGTTGTAAAGATGACCACACTTAGATGCATGCTTGGACTAGTGGCATCAAAGGATATGGAGCTTATGCAGATGGATGTCAAGACAGCTTTCTTGCCTGGGGATTTGCATGAGGAAATTTACATGGTGCAGCCGGAAGGCTTTGAAGAAAAGGGCAAAGAGCATTTAGTTTGCAAGCTAAAGAAGAGTCTCTATGGTCTTAAGCAAGCGCCTAGAGAATGGTATCAGAAGTTTGATGCTTTCATTCGGTCCCAGGGTTTTAGAAGGAGTGAAATTGATCACTGCCTCCACACTAAAAGGGCTAAGGATAATAGCCTGATAATCCTGGCACTATATGTGGATGATATGCTATTGGCTAGCAAGAATACTTATGAGCTAGATGCATTAAAGGTTAAGTTGCATGAGGCCTTTTATATGAAGGATTTGGGATTTGCAGGTCATATTCTTCGTATGCGCATCACGCGTGATCAGAGTAGGAAACTCCTTTGGCTTTCACAAAAAGAGTATGTTACAAAAGTATTACAGCGTTTCAATATGGAGGGGGGGAAGGCAGTGAGTACTCCATTGCCTCCATATGTGAAACTGAGTCATACAGATAGTCCCAAATCAGATGAGGAAAGGGCCATGATGGCCAAGGTTCCTTATGCATCAACAGTTGGGAGTCTTATGTATGTTATGATAGCTACTAGACCAGACATTGCATTTGCAGTGGGAGTTGTTAGCCGGTATATGGCTAATCTAGGAAAGAGGCATTGGGAGGTAGTTAAGTGCATCATGAGGTACATGAAGGGTACCAAGGAGATGTGCATCTGCTTTGGTAAAGGAGACATGAGTGTACTTGGGTACACAGATTCAGACTATGTAGGGCATGTGGATAGTAGGAGATCCACTTCCGGTTATGTGTTCACCTTTGCAGGTGGTGCAGTGTCGTGGATGTCTCACGCACAGAAGTGTCTTGCTTTGTCTACCACAGAGGCTGAGTATGTTGCAGCCACAAAGGGTTGCAAGGAGGCTATATGGCTTGATCGGCTAGTGGGAGATTTGGGGATTCATACAAGTGTACCGACATTGCATAGTGATTCCATGAGTGCTATTCAGCTAGCACGGAATCCGGTCTTTCATGCAAAGACCAAACACATTGAGGTCAGGTACCACTTCATCAGGGAGGTACTTGAGGACAAGCGCATAGAGCTTGTCAAGGTTCATACAGATGATAACCCTGCAGATATGCTGACGAAGAGTCTACCTAGTCAGCGGTTTGAGTATTGTCGTGTATTGATGGGCATTGGATAGTATGCTCACTGGTTGTTCTCCCTTAAAGGCACATTGTCCTTTAAGTGGGAGGTTGTGGGGGTTAAAGGTCACTGTGCCTTTACCCCGGTTATGTACAATACTCAAACACATATATAAATGAATAAAAAAGAAGATTAGGGTGGTTCTGCACCCACCAAAACTTGTGGCTCTCTCTTTCTCTCTCTCCCTCTTCCGTTCTTGCTTCCGTTGAGAGCACTCTCAAGATGGGAAAAAGAAATACCTGTCTGATGTATTTCATGTCCCGAATATCACCAAGAACTTAGTTTCTATTGGTCAAATGGTTGAGCAGGGCTTGTAGGTTAGATTTAATCCTCATGGATGCTTTGTTGAGGATATGAAAAATAATGGTCGCTTGATAGCAAAAGGAAAGAAGAAGGGTAGGATGTTTACGTTGGATGCAGACATGCCTGAATTGAATGCAGCAATGTTTGCACATGGGACCAGTATAGTTGCAGATATTGATATCTGGCATAAACGCATTGATCATGTTAATGTACAGCAACTTAAATCAATGTAGGCCCAAAATATTGTTGCAGGATTGCCTTGATTCAAGGTTGCAGAAATGCATAAGGTATGTGAAGCCTGTCAATTTGGAAAACAGGCAAGGAAACCATTTCCTAGACATGTTCAAGAGAGTAAGAGGCCATTGGAATTAATCCACTTTGATGTGTGGACTACTAAGGTTGCATCTATTGTAGGCTGTCCTTATTTTGTCACTTTTATTGATGACTACAACAGAAAAGTTTGGGTGTATTTTATGAAAAAGAAAAGTGAAATATTTGGGCATTTCAAAGCTTTTAAAGCTATGGTTGAAAAAGAAACAGGCCTGCAAATAAAATACCTAAGGTCAGATGGAGGGGGAGAGTACCTCTCAAATGAGTTTACAAGGTTCCTACAGGAGCATGGCATAAAGTAGTAATATTCATACAATCATACCCCACAGCAAAATGGACTTGTAGAAAGGAAAAACAGGCATATTGGAGAGGTATCTCGGGCCATGCTAAATGAAAAAGAGCTACCAGATTATTATTGGGCTGAAGCAGTTGCTACAGTAGTCTACATAATGAACAGGACTCCCACTGCAGCAATACATGGCATGATGCCAGAGGAGATGTATACTGGTAGGAAACCAGATATTTCTCATTTGAAACTTTTTGGTTGCATTGCCTATGTTCATGTGCCAGATGAGTTAAGGTCCAAGTTGGATCCAAAAGCTGAGAAGTGCATCTTTATTGGTTATTCTCTGTAACAGAAACGGTATAGATGCTATAACCCTTCTACTCGTAAGTTTACAGTGAGCAGAGATGTTGTTTTTAATTAGATGAGCAGCTGGTATAAACCAGTAAATGTGATTGATGACATAGATGCACAAAATGGTAATGTTGCATAGAATTCACAGCAGCAATCACAAAATATTAGTGGACCTACAGTGTCCTCTAGCAGTGATTCACATACTTCGCCATGGACATGCAGATTGAGATCAGGAGAAACTCCTCAAAGCAATGCAGATAGTGGTACACAGGTATCACAAAAAGGAAAAGAGAAGGTAGATCAGCCCATGTTTGATGTGAATGCAGGTCACTCTTATGTGGATGGTGAATCCAGTGGCTCAAAACAGAGCATTGATGATGAGCTAGGTATTCCTTCTATTGTTACACCTGGAGTAAGGAAGACTAGGAATGTTTTGAGAGCACTTGGAAGTGAGCCTATTTTGCACAGGTCTACCAGAGTTAGGTATCCTAAGGATAGGCTGAAATATGATGGATTTACAGCCATTCACTATGCCTATATGGTCAAAGTGATACAGGGACCAGAACCCACTTCTTTTAAGCAAGCCATGGGAAAAGAAAAATGGGAGAAAGCCATGGATGAAGAAATGGATGCCTTGGAAGTAAATGCTACATGGGAATTGGTGCCTTTGCCTAAAGACAAGAATGCAATTGGCTGTAAGTGGGTTTATAAGGTAAAGCACAATGCAAATGGTTCTATGAACAGATACAAGCCGAGATTAGTTGTCAAGGGGTATGCACAGACATATGGCATTGATTATGAGGAAACATTTAGTCCGGTTGCAAGGATGGCAACCATAAGAGCAGTCATTGCTATGGCTACATCAAAGGGATGGTCTTTACATTAGATGGATGTCAAGAATGCCTTCTTGCATGGTGATTTGCAAGAAGAGGTCTTTATGGAGCAGCCACCAGGTAGTGTTCATGCTCTTCATCCTGAGTTTGTTTGCAAGTTGAAGAAAGCCTTGTATGGCTTGAAGCAAGCACCGAGAGCATGGTCTGACAAGATAGGACAATATTTTGTCACTGTTGGCTTTCAGATTTCCAACGTAGATTTCTCACTTTATGTGAGAAAAACAGAGAAAGGTATTATACTACTTGTCATTGATGTTGATGATTTGATCATCACAGGTGATATTGATGAAGATATCCTTCATGTGAAAATGCTATTGAAGTAGAAGTTTGAGATGAAGGATTTGGGAGAGCTACGTTATTTCTTGGGCATTGAGGTGATTAGATCACCAAGTGGGATACAGCTCTTTGCAGAGGCAATATGGATTGGACATGCTATCCAAATATGGGATGATAGGCTGTAAGCCTAATTCAGTTCCTTTGGAGCAGAATGTGAAGCTGAGCACAAATGCAGGTGAGCTTCTGGAAGACCCTACTATGTACAGGCGCATAGTAGGAAGTTTGATTTATATGACTATTACCAAGCCAAATTTAAGCTATGTTGTTGGATTGGTAAGTCAGTTTAAGCAGGCTCCAAGGAAACCACATTTGGATGCGGCTAGACGCATACTCAAGTATGTGAAGTCCACATTGTAGTATGGACTATTTTATGAGGCTGGGTTTCAGATACAGTTGCATGGATACACTAATGCTGATTGGGCTGGTAGTATTTTTGATAGACGATCTACCAGTGGATATATGTTCTCTTTTGGGAGTGCTGTAGTCACTTGGAGCAGCAAGAAACAACCTACAGTTGCCTTGTCGAGCACAGAGGCTGAGTACAGGGGTGCAGCAATGGTTGCATGTGAGGTAGCTTGGTTGCATAAGCTACTCTATAATATACATCAGTATAGATGGGCCAGTTGTCATTTATTATGACAACATGAGCAGTATACACTTGGCAAATAACCCAGTCTATCATGTTAGAACAAACATGAGCAGTATACAGTTGGCAAATAACCCAGTCTATCATGTTAGAACAAAGCACATTGAGGTGCCTTATCACTATGTGTGGGAGAAGGTTTTACTAGGTCTTATTGATCTAGTTTATGTCAGCACAGAGGATCGGGTAGCTGACATATTCACGAAGGAATTGGGCACAGAGAAGTTGTGCAAGTTCAGAGACCTGCTTGGTGTGCAGGAATTGGGATTGAGCTCGAGGGGGAGTGTTGAGATATCGAGCTCCACTCGTGAGATGCCAGGGTGACTGTTGTGCATTTATGTCACTGACTTGTTAGCTGCAGATGCGGTTGGTACACCGCCCATGAATAATAGCTAGATGACAGCTATCCTTATCTACTCTAGTTCGTGACTCAGTTAGTATGCCACCTTAGTTAGCTTAGTTTGGTTTGAGACCCACATATAGGGTTCTCCTATTTCTTTGTACTAGAGTTCTTTTGGCTTTCACAACTAAGAAGAGGAAAACTGTTTTCAGCCTCGACCTTTGTGTGTATTCCCCCATTGTGTATGTGAGAAAGCCGCAAGTGAGACTCCTTCCTTCTCTCCCACTATCTTCACACCGGTTCTATCGTATGGTCAGTGGCCTATTTCGGGACCAGTCGATCGTTTTGGGCGGACTAGGTGGGCCACCCAATTGAGCCTAACTGACTACAACTAGTGGCTATATAAGAGCAAGCCCGTGAAGCCCATTTCATCACTGGCTACAGCAACCCTGATTCCTTAGCATTCAGTCTCTGTCTTCTACTGTTTCCAGCATGCCATCGAAGCTTCTTTCACAGGAGCGCACGGTTGGGAGGCAGCGCCATCTATTGTATTAGTTCTACAGTAATCAAATTTTTGATTCTCCATACTATCTTGTTTTCTCTCTTGCGTACGAGATCCTGTTATCTGTTGAGCACAGACGTTGTATTATTTTCTTACACACACATCATTGCTTTCTTCTACACTTGTCACAGAATTGGTCATGTGCTGCACCATAAACAAATGCTCATTTTTGTCATCACCCTGTCTATTAGAGGATGCATAATTGCCTTGATGCAATTTTCCATTCATGATGTCATTCTACTTTTTGTAGCAGTCTTTAGCCATATGACCCATTTTACCATAGTAGTAGCATTCAACATTGCTGTTTGCATTTTGGCCTCTCTGCCATCCACCATGACCTCTTTGGGTCCCCCTGCCTCTAAAGTTACCACGTCCTCCTCCATAGGGCTGGTTTTCTTGAATTTGTTGCATATTTTGATTTCTACCACGGCCTCCAGATCGGCCTGCTCTACCTCTGCCTCTACCTCTTCCAGCATTTGAGTAGAAGACAGTTACTTTTAGAGTTCCTCCTGAAGAAGATGCACCACCATTTCTTTGCTCTTCAAAAATTAGAAGAGCAATCAACTCCCCAAAATCAGGAAAATTCTCATGGACAACAATGGATGTCCGGAACTGTGCATAATCCTTTCCTAGACCATTCAAGGTCACAGACACTAAATCATCATCTTCCACTGGCAACCCAACAGAAGCAAGTGCATCTGCAATCCTCTTCACCTTCATGTGGTAGTCATTGATGCTCATATTTTCTCTCTGCACATTATGCAACTCCTGCTTGAGCTGCATTTTCATGGCTTGCATATTTGTGCTATACATTTTTGTCAAAGTATCCCACGCCTCCTTCGGCATGCTTGCATCCTGAATATGCACAATCATAGAATCTAAAATACTGATAGATAGCTAGTACATAACTTTTCTGTCCCTCTTATGCTAGCCTTTAAATGCATGCAACTCCTATTGATTATGAACATTAGGAATAACTGGTTCTTGTTCAACTCCAGTAATGAACTCCCAATAGACTTTTCCCTTAAGGAAATTCATCATTCTAAACTTCCCATGCTGGGAAGTTGTTCTTCTCAAGATTTTCAGTGACTATCTATGAAAGAGCATCAGACACCATACAGAACACTGCAAAAATATTCTGTCACTACAAAAAACAAAACTTCAACCTCACAAGGGCAAATCTACAAAATTGACGAAAGTGGTATTTGACCACATAGTCACTTCCTAGTGATGATTTTGCATCAATAGGCAATAAGAATGATTCTGTCACTCCCAATATCTCTGCGCATAGGCATATGAAGCAATTTTTGTGGCAAGTTTTCAATGACCTACAGAACAATGTCGCATAGCAAAACAGGGCACTTTTTCGAGTGCCTGCGAAAAATTTGCACCACCAAAATGGGCCTTGAAATGGCCTCGAATCAGAAAAATAATGCCGCATCATATACTGCCCTTTCACAGCATATACCGCCCTCCCATAGCATATACTACCCTCTTGGCACATTGCGAAGGGCGTCCCAATCAGTGCACTCTTGCACTTTCCGGCTGTGCTACCTGTAGAGATTTGCTCCCAAACTCAAAAAAGGAAAGCAACACTGATCCTCTTACCAGAACACCGCGAACTTGGTTTGCTTTCTTGAGCTCCTTACCACAAACCGAGCTCTGATAGCATGTGAAGAGAGTGGAAGAGAGGTAAGGAGTCTCACTTGCAACTTTCTCACATACACAATGGGCGAATACACACAAAGGTGGAGGCTGAAAACAGTTTTCCTCTTCTTAGTTGTGAAAGCCAAAAGAATTCTCTCCTAATACAAAAGGAATAGATGAACCCTCTATGTGGGTCTCAAACCAAACTCAGCTAACGTAGGTGGCATACTAACTAAGCCACTAACTAGAGTACATAAAGATAGCTATCATCAAGCTATTATGCATGGGCGGTGTACCAACCACATCTACAGCTAACAAGTCGGTGACATAAATGCACAACGGTCACCCTAGCATATCACGAGTGGAGCTCGATATCTCAACACGGTGTTCTACTTCAAATGCCAGGGGCCACATTTCTTGAAGGATTGTCCATACAGGGATCATATCCTCATCGCTCCACCCACGACAAGCTGCCCACACTCGTGTGCAGGTTGTGGAACTAAGCATCTATTCCAAGACTGTCCCTCGAGGAGACCTATAACCCCAATCACCCTGCCAAAGAGCACCAGCCTTAACCTGCTGAGCATCAAACAAGGCCAGGTGGCCACAGTGCCCCTACAAGTCATCATGAGGATGCAAGCTAAGGCATTAGGCAAGGCAATGAGGAAGTTGGCAAGGAAGGATAAAGGGTCCCTTTTGCTCAGCCTCGAGATTCCTCCACACCCCCTAGCCCGGTCTAAGAAGGCCATTTGGGTAGGTGATGGCTCGGACCAAGTGATTATCCAAGACGGTTCTGATGAGGAGACAACTACTCTCGCCACCTCCTTTGCTTCCGAACATGCTTCCACCCAGGGTGACCCTAAAGTGCCTCTAAGCCTAGAGGTAAATAAGGAGACCTATCCTTAGAAAAGCAATACGTAAAAGATGCCCAAAACTTGGTACGGGATTGCCAAGAGAAGTTCGAGCATTGACTAAAGGCAAATAGAGGGTCCAATACTATTCATCCATCCCACCTGATGGGCCACCGAGGGGCAAAATCGCTCAAGGTGCTGGAAAGAGTGGAGGAAGAGGAACATCTCAGCTTTGATTAGTCAGAAGCTCCGAATCTGATGCAAAAAATGTTGCAGGAAGGCCCAGTACTGCAAAACCTCCAGAAGGAAGGAGATTTGTATGGCTTCGAAGAGCTGTTGTCTATGGAAGGAGTGGATCCACAAGAACCCTGCAATAGTGTCGAGTTGGCCATCCTGGATGGGGGAGTGGGAGTGATTGTTTGTACCAAAGAATGCTCGGTGAAATGGGAAAAACCCACACTCGAGCAAACCCATCTGGTAGTAAAGTTAGCCGATGGGGGAGCTACTGAGCCCTTGGGGTATTTGGATTCATGTACCCCGTCAGGTTCGTAGTCATGGACTTCACTCGGCAGCCAAGATATGAAGCTATCCTAGGCAGGCCCTTCTTGTGAATGTCCGGACTCATGCCCGACTAGCACAGTGATAACATCTACTTGCAGCACGAGGAGCAAACCATGAGGATTTGCACACCTAACAAGCCCCACCCATTGTTAGGACACCTCTTCGCCCCATTGAATCCAACACCATGACCTGAACCACCTCGATGAAGCTATTCCAACCCTGTGGACAAGGAAGAGGATGAGAAGGAATCTGATGACTTTTGGTATGCACCCCTCCTCGAGCTAGAATTCTTGCAGAAGTGGATGCACATCTTAGCCAATATAGATGTCCCAAATAGGATAGGGTTTCAGATCATCACCCTAGAGCTTGAGGCTCTGACCTCGGTGGTTCCCCTAAGAATGTTTAACATGCTCAAACCCCGAGAGGTAAGCAAGGGAACCATGAGGGTACAATTAGATCTCCACTAGCTATCATACATGGATTGCTCACTAGGAATTCTCCTCCAATTGGGGAACCAGGGTCAGTAAGATAACTTCCCCCATTGGCTCTATAAGCGCAATGGAAGAGTGCCCTTCGGGTCCCAAACCCCCTATATCCAAAAAGCATGGCTAAGGCTAAAAGGACGATGGGTCTGACAGAAATAAAGGAGGAAACTAAAGAAAAAGAGGACCTACGGCAGGTACCAACCCATTACATAGCCTACACGTTTGAGGATCGTAAGATCTTATACCAACAGGCCAAAAAGTCTCAGGAAGACGGATGCTCCCAAGGGTATGATGGGCCAGCCTCGGTCAAGGAGGTAAACCTAGCCCCGAAAGGGCAGGACGCCCAACCCATATTCATCACCGATGATCTCACCCCCAAAGGGGAGAAGGCCTTAATAGCTCTCCTACAAGAGTACAAGGATTGCATGGCCTGGAAGTACCCCGACATGAAAGGGGTGTCTCCCCAAGTAGTGAGCACACAATCCCCATGCTAAACGATGCCAAGCCAGTACGTCAATGCCCCTACCCTATGAATCCCAAATACGCACTCAGTGTGAGGGAAGAAATTCAGAAACTCATAGATGCGGGATTCATCTATGAGATTGAGCATACAGACTGGGTATCACCCATTGTAATAGTCTTAAAGAAAAATGGAAAAATTAGAGTATGCATGGATTTGAAAAAGGTTAATGCCGCCATGAGACATGGCCACTACCCTTTGCCATTCATGGAACATGTTCTGGAAAGGGTAGCCGAAAAGGAAGCTGATAGCTTTCTAGATGGATTTTTGGGTTACAACCAAGTGTCAATCGCACCACAAGATCAACATAAAACCACCTTCACAACTGAGTGGGGTGTGTATGCAGCCAAGGTGATGATATTCGGATAAATAAATGCCCCTGCCACCTTCCAACAAATGATGATCATGGTATTCAAAGAGTATTTGAGAGACTTTGTGGAAGTCTTCTTGGATAACATCTACGTGAACTCGACGTGGGATGAACACCTGAAGTACCTCAGGCTCATCCTCAAGAAGTGCCGCATATCCCTCAATCCTCTTAAGTGCCAGTTTTGGGTCAAACATGGTGTCATTCTTGGCCACAGTGTGTCCTAGAATGGAATCTTTATGAACCACAATAAAATCAAACTCGTCTTGGGGTTACCACCCCCCACCAACGCCAAGGGATTCCAATGATTTACTGGCCACACAGGTTATTATAGGAGATTCATATGGTTCTATGCGAACATAGCCTGCCCATGATACAAACTACTAATATCCTTTGAGTGGATCGAGGAATGCCAGAAATCCTTCAAAACCCTCAAAATAGCTCTAGCCACCGCACCAGTGTTGAGGTCACCCGACTGGAATTTAATATTACACATCCATATCGATGCCTCCAACTTTGCCATTGGGTGTGTGTTAGCCCAACCAGGGGAGCATAATATGGATTACCTGGTATACTTTGCCAAGGTTAACTACACCACAACCGAGAGGGAAGGTCTGGCCATGGTCTATGCGGTCAAGAAGTTTAGGCACTACTTGTTAGCTAGCAAGTTTGTCTTTTTCGTGGACCACCAAGCATTGCTATACTTGGTCAACAAGCCCTGCATGACCGGATGCATCACCAGGTGGATGTTAATCCTTTTAGAGTTTGACTTCACAGTCAATGTACGTAAAGAAAAAACCCATGTCCTAGCTGACCACCTATCGAGAATCCCAAATGGTGAAGCCCCAACGAGAGTAGAAGATGATCTCCCAGACGCTTCTCTCTTCTTCCTCGACATCATCCTTGGATGGGCCACTGAAATTCACCACTACACTCATAGAATGCCAAGTCTAATGGAGCCCCTAGACATTCCTCTTCGAAAGTGGGAATCTATTTCAATGGACTTCATCACTAAATTGCCTACTACTAGAGGGGGGTATGATACTATTCTTGTTGTTCTTGATCGTTTGACTAGCCCATTTCTTTCCAATGAAAAAGACTAATGGTGCTCTTGAGGTATGAGAGAAATTTTTCGCTTGCATGGTATGCCTAAGAATATTGTTTCTAACAGGGATTCAAAGTTCACATATAATTTTTGGCACACTACATTTAAAGCCATAGGAACTGAACCTTAAAATGAGAATAGCATTTCATCCGCAAATAGATGGGAAAATTGAAATAGTAAATCATTTTCTGGAAGACATTCTTAGAATGTATGTTGATGAGAAGAAAACTAATTGATTGAATTATTATCTTTGGCTGAGTGTGCTTATAATAGTTCGTGGCATAGCTCAATTCAAATGACTCCCTTTGAAGCTATATATGGCCAAAATTGTCATTGATCAGTTAATTTCTCTGATTCTAAGAACAAAGTTGAGAGTTCAAAGCAAATGCTTGAGAGGATGGATGAGGAAGTCAAACACATCTAACATTGTATTAAAAGAGCACAGGACAGACCAAAATGTTATTATGACAAGAACCATAGTTTTCGAGAATTCAAGCTTGGCAAACGAATTACCCCTAGGCTAGGCCTTTAAGAAGGATAGAGCCCGCAAACTCATTAAGGATGCCATGCCATATCAACTGATAGCAGGCCAACTATACCACAAGGGCAAGGATGGTATCCTCTGACCCATAAGCCTAGTAGCTAAGGGAACCGGGGATACATCATCCTGGCCATTGATTACTTCACCAAGTGGGTAGGAGGGAGAGCCACAATGAAGGCCGATGCGAGATCGACCACCAAATTTTTATATGAACAAGTCATCACGTAGTTCGGGTGCCCATTGGAGTTAGTCAGCGACTGAGGAACTCATTTCCTCAATGAAACGATAGCAATCTTGACTAGTGAGTTTATGATCATACATAGGAAGTCAACTCCATACTACCCTAGGGCCAATGGCTTGGCTGAGAGCTCCAATAAAATGTGCTGTAAGATCATCACCTGTACAGTAGAAGCCAATCGTATTGACTGGGAACATAAGCTCATAGCAACATTATGGGCCTACAAAACCTCCTACAAAGTGGCCATGCACTGTACCCCCTTTAGTCTAGCCTTTAGGGTGGAGGTAATTATGCTAATGGAGTATGTAGTGCCTAGCCTTCATCTTACAGTTAAGGAAAGACTTAAAGATAATGCGTTAGCAGAATGGCTAGTTGACCGCGAAAGGATAGAAGAGACCAGGTTGCATGTAGCCTACTCTCTTTGGGTAGAAAAGGCCTGGCGTAAAAAGTCATTCGATCGCAACCTCAAGAATAAGGACCTAGCAGAGGGAGATTTGGCACTCCTATACAACATCCGTAATACCAAACACAAGCTAAAGTATTGAGTTATGGGTCCCTACCACGTGGTTGAGATCACTCCCCAAGGGTCGTGCTAAATAGCCACCCTTGATGGGAATGGCTACCTTAATGGGAGAAAATTAAAAAGATACTACTGGCCGCTCACTCTCTCCACCCTTCAAGCTGTGCATAGAGAAAAAGAACTCAAGGCCAAGGTGGCCAAGATGAAATGCCAAGCCATCAAGGAAGCCAGAGCCCATAACGCTAAGCTCAAACAGCATAAGCAAATGACACTACTTAAGGCAACGATTGAATAGATGCAACTAACAGATGAGCTAACAGTGGAACCAGCTAGGCTGCTTGTTCAAATGCAGGTTCCGTGCATGCGCATCAAAGCATTCATAGATCCAGGACTGAGCCACAACTTCATCTCCCACGAGGTATGGGAAAAGCTAAAGGTACCCCTAACCCTCACCGTTGCTTCAATAAGAGCTATGAACAGCCAACTCCTACAAACCTTGGGTTTTGTGAATTTAAATCTAACGGTTATTCTCGCTAGGCAGTGGATATATGATTTTATGTTCTCCCCATAGAAGCAACTGACGAAAAGGTTATATTGGGAAGAACTTGGTGCTATGCCGTGAATTGTCAAATCGACTGGCACGCCCGGACTACTTCACTCACAAATGGTGGCAGAACGGCGATAGTCGTGCTATGTGGACCAAGTCCTTCTCCTTCAGTTTCACCATTGTCGGTCCACAACAATGAAGCTACACAAGAGGGTGGACTGGAAGCCCCAGCCACCTCCAACACCCCAACAAAAGTCCCACCTCGAAGGGAGAAGAAAGCCGGTCGTAGTGGTAAAACCGGTGCCATTGCCTGCTCCACTGCCACTACCATCCACTCAGGAAATTCATGAATAGCAAGTACAAGAGGCTATCCTCTATGCCCAATGTCACTTCAATCGGACCCGATGCCCAGAGGAAGTCCAAGCAGCATAGAAGACCCTAGTCGCTCTAGAAACATCTCTTTCTAAACCATCCATTACAAGAAGGAGACCACACCGCCATCTCACACTTTGAGCCTCAAGATCCACTCCACCTCATCCACCACCACATCCCCCCAATGGCTCTGTCAGCACCAAACACTTGGGCGGCCAAGGCAAGAAGGTTGCTGGGGCCTCGAAGACGAGGGTACAAGCTGCGAAGGTTCCGAAGGTAGCAACACAAGAACCTGTGTCGTCTCGAGATGCAGCACCACAAGAACCTACCGATGAACCGAACGCAGTAGGCCAGCTCTAGAGTACCGCGTACGCACTAGCACCACTGATAGTATGACTCAACACAAATATTGCATATAATGACTGCGCATAATCGGCCCAAGCTTCTGGTGCTACAATTGGTGTACCAGGCTGTCTCTCCTGCAACATCCTCCATGCCTTCTTGCTGTTCTGTCCCAAGAATAATTGGTAGCTCTCTGCCTCCAATCTAGCTAAGTAGGCCTGTTTCTTCTTCCGTATTAGGCGTGAGAAGATGGCCTTGGCTTGCTTGTGTGTCCGAGTGTTTGTAGCAACCTCCTGCTGTAATTGTCTGCGCATCATACGGCACTCATCGTCATACCAACTATTTTGTGGGGTAGTGCTGCAAGGAGGGGTGGATGATATTGTTGTGTGTGGGAATGCATACTGTGCTGACACATGTAATACCTTTGTCAAACCACGAGTGATCTCCTTCAGGGGACCATGAGGGTCTAGCACCATAATTTTGTCCCACACTGCATCTACATACACTGTAGTAGTCTCCTCCATGAATTGGTATCTAGGTTGTCTCTGAAACGAAGGCCTGACTGCCCCCCTCCAGCATCCTCCTGACACAATAAACCTCAATATAGCATGGTCCGCAGCTACTCCAATGGGTCTGCTAGATACACTAAAATCATGGATCTGTGGAATTAGAGATGGCAACCCCATCAAATAATCAATTGTACTAGCACCTCCTTTTGGGTTCCAGCATGTAAGAGCATCTGAACCCGGCCAATAAGACAGACCATTGAAGATAATCAATCCATGGGCACTCCCTAATGCTAAGAAATGTGTACCATATTTTGTCACATCTCCCAAGTCCTGTGCCGACCTATGCAAACCAACCTCCTCTGTGTTGATCTCTCTATAGATGGCATCACTCGAGTCATATATTGATGTCTACCTCAAGTGTGTACGGGCATTAAAGTCCCCCACTAGCAATATCTCCCCCATGCTCACATATCTCATAATGTCCTCATATAATGGCAAGTACGACGACTTGCCCTCAGGTGCATACCTCGAGTCGGCAGGTGGAAAGTAGCATGCAGCTACATATAAATCCCTGGGGTCCCCTCTATCCACTCGGATCCACATGTATCTGGCTTCTGCATCTCTATGAACGACATGTACTGTATAATACTGCTACTCCCCCAGAGCCTCTAGTCCCTCCTGCCATCCGTGGCTGTGGTGGGCATACTGATTCCCATCTAAAACCTCTGACATCTGGAAGTTTCCTCCCCTTGCACTGGTGTGTCTCTATGTAAATAGCGATATCCGCATGCCTAAAGGAATCCTCAAAATAGCCTGCATCTAGCCTCAGAGAACCATTACAGTTCCATATACTGAACCTTAAAGTCTCCGAGGCCGCATACCGTCATGTGGATCTTCTCTCTGTGATGATAACTCTCCCATCTCTGTACACGGCCCACTTGCCCTATTCCTGGGCTTCAAGCACCTTTGGCATGCATTCCTTCCTATGTGCCACTTGTGCAGGAGTGAGGTCCTCGTCTAAGTAGATCTTCTGACCTTTGAGGGCTATCCTTTTGGACAAAAATGCCTTTTTTCCCCCCATGTCCTCAAATCGTAAAATCAAGGCCTTGGGCCGGGGGCGTCATCTTTTCCTACTTGCCATGCAGCAGCAATAGGTACACTTTCCGCCCCTATCTTCAATGCTAGTGCCTTCGCATCTTTAGTGGCATCCTCTTTTTGTTCCCATCCCACAATTCTAACATGCAAGATCCGAGCCTTTCTCCTTGCCTCTTCCTCTAATGTGGCATTCATGACCTCTATTTTATTAGGTGTTACTCCTCTGTTTTTCTTGACCACTTCAATCCATGGTGCGTTTTCTTTTATCTCATTGCCCACTTCTTGTGCTTGTTTTTTTGCATCTTTAGCCACCTCGGCCCAAGTATGCACCTCTTTTTCAACATTTGCTTTCACTTTAACAACACTTGCCTCCACGGCTGCAATTGCCTCCCTGCTTTTCTGAGACTCTTTGTCCATGGCCACAGATACATCATTTTTATAAGCCTCAAGTTGCGATTTCAATTCTGCCATTTCCTATCTTTTACCGATTCCATGGCCCTTGTCTCAGCATTTACATAATCTTTCATTGCATATCCTTTTGTGGCAATACTTGGTGTACTTCCACTTCAGCCTGCAATCTCGATTGCATTTCACATAGTAACTGTGCTTGCATGTTGGGCTGCTTTTCCATTTCCTTCGTGGCTTTGCATTCTTCGGTTTCCATCTGCCTCTTTATTTGCTACTTTTGCTTGTATCTGGACTTCTTGCATAATTTCCTCCCGCATGGTGCGCATCTCTGCTCTTACTAATTTGTACATCTCGTGATTTACTACTTCATCAATCATCTTTGGGGTTTTTCCCGATCTCTTTGAGCTTGGAGAGAGCGTCCATTCTCTGCCTTTCCGGATACGAAACTTGGGGATTTTTGGTGTCTTTCCCGGTGTGTGAAATTCAGCCTCATTTGCGATCTCTGGTGTGGCATCCCCTTCATTAAGAGCAGCCATGTATGTTTCCACAGCCAGAGACAAAGAGAGAGCATAAACTCCAGAAGACTATGTACACCAGAATAAAAGTCCCGACGATCTCCGCTCCCAAAGTGATCGTAGGATTGATGGGGACGTGACCCTATCCGTGTCAGTCTTCTCAGATAAGCTCCTTGCACGCTGCAAGTACCATCTGACAGAGGCGGGCGGAGAGGAGCCTTCGAGGGAGACACTAGTCCAGGAAATGAAGTTTGCCGTGTCCGTAGAGAGAGAGAGAGAACATGGGGAAGAGGAAGCAGAGAGAGAGAGAGAGTTGTGTGAATGGCTCTGTTGAGGGAAAGGGAGGCAGGACTTGCAGGAGGATTTGTATCTAATGATGTTATGGCACATTAACTTTCCTTTTGCTTCTTCTCAGCACACATTCAGTAGAGTGCTGCTGTGAATTCCGATCCAGTGAGAGTATTTTCATGCGGTTGTGCTCCGGCGCCAGGCACGTCAGAATCCCTTCGGCTAAACAGTTAGGGGAGCAGGCTCTTCGATCGTTAGCCGGCTGTTTTTTGAGGTGTGCAGCCAACGACCAGTGCATCTCTGTATGCTCTGCACACGTTCCACCGCAATGGGATACGCTTCGAACCCATTGCTGTGGACGAGAAGGTGTCTATGTTGAAATAAGCAAACTCCCAGTAAAGCAGGAAAACTCCTTACCTCGGAGTACGTTTGTAGATAGACACTTACGTGTTGAAGACATCGCAAACGCGAGTCACGAGGGAGTAGCCGTCTTATTGGATTATCCTTCCAAAGTTGCTGCCTTTTCCTCTCTCCTGAAAAGCTACGGCAAAGCCAAGGCCCTATCTTTTGGTAGACATGTGCACGCCCACATCACCAAGCATAATTATGATCGCAACAGATTTTTAAAGAACTGTCTTATTGAAATGTATGGAATCTGTGGTAGTATAAACGATGCTCGAGCCGTGTTTGACTACGCACCTAAACCCAATCTGTACTCATGGAATATTTTGATCAAAGTATATGGCCAGAATGGGAGGTTGGACGATGCTAGCATTACTTTTAGCAGAATGCCTTATCGGGATGTTGTCTCTTGGACTGCCATCATTGCAGCCTTTTCTCAGAATGGGCTCGGCAAGGAAGCTCGGGATCTGTTTTTTCAGATGCAGGTTGAAGGAGTCACACCAAACAATGTTACCCTTGTCTGTACTCTTGATGCATGCACAACCTTAGAGGCTCTTAGCGAGGGCCAAGAGACTCATTCTGCCATAGTTGAGCTTGGTTATGACCAAGATGTTGTCATGGGGACAGCACTTGTCAATATGTATGGCAAATGTGGGCGGCTGTACGATGCCAAAAAAGTATTTGGCAGAATGCCTCATCGTGATGTCGTCTCCTGGAATGCTATGATTGCAGCTCTTGCTCACAACTGTCATGGCGAAGAGGCATTGGATTTCTTTTGGCAAATGCAGCTCGATGGTCTTGAGCCTGACCGGATCTCATTTGTGTGTGTTCTTGATGCATGTTGCAGTCTTGCCTCCCTCAAACAGGGAAAAGATATCCATGCTGCTGTTATTGAGTTTCAATATGAGCAAGATGTTGCAGTGGGGAATACCCTCATCAGCATGTATGGAAAATGTGGGAGTGTGCTGGATGCAAAAATGCTGTTTGCCAAAATGTCTCACCGGACTGTTGTCTCTTGGAATGCAATGATTACAGCATTTGCTGAGAATGGATGTGGTGAAGAGGCTCTGGATATTTATCACCAAATGCAAATTGAAGGCATCATGCCAGATAAGGTTGCATTTCTCAGTGCTCTTGATGCATGCATCAGCCTAGCAGCCTTAGAAGAGGGGCAGGAGGTGCATGCTGCTCTTGTTAGCACGGCTTATGGGCAAGATCTTGTAATTGGGAATGCCCTTATCAATCTTTATGGCAAGTGTCAGAGTCTAAACGAGGCAAGGAATCTGTTTGATAGCATGCCCAATAGGAATTCGGTGTCTTGGAATGTGATGATTGAAGCATATACCTACTGTGGTTATGGCATGAATGCATTGGACCTCTATCAGCAGATGCAAATTGAAGGCATGAAGCCGGACATGGTCACCTTCATTTGTGCTCTTGATGCATGTGCCAGCCTGGCAGCTCATGAAAAAGGGCATGCAATACATTCTGACATCGTTCACATGGGTTATGAGAGAGATGTTGTGTTGGGAAATGCTCTTGTGAATATGTATGGCAAGTGCGGGAACCTGCTGGATGCTAGGACTCTATTTGGCACGATGCCGAATCGAGATTCTCTTTCTTGGACAGCCATGATAGCAGCATTGGCTCAGAATGGGAATGGCAAAGAGGCCCTGGATTTCTTTTGTAAGATGCAGCTTGTAGGTGTGATGCCAGATGAAGTCACCTTTACATGTGCTCTCTCTGCATGCAATCATACTGGTCAGGTTGAGGATGGCAAGCATTTGTTTGCTTCTATGAATACCCACCATTGCATCACATACTCTGAAGATCATTATCTGTGCATGGTTGATCTTCTTGGTCGTTCAGGACACTTGGACGAGGCAGAGAACTTAATCAAGAATATACCATCTGAAAAAGTTTCTGCAGCTTGGCTATGCTTGCTTGGTGCCTGCAGCATTCACAGGGATGTGGAACGGGGAGTGCGTGCTGCAGGCCATTGTTTTGAATGGGATCCAAATAATCCTACACCATATGTGATGCTGTCAAATATCCATGCTGCAGCTGGCAATTGGGATAATGTAGCAACGTTAAGAGAAGCCTTAAAGAATATTGGTGTGAGGAAGCAGCTAATGCAGGCTAGCAGCTGGCAGTGCGGATAATGTGGCCATTATGAGAGGAACTTTAATGTGAGGAAGCAGATCATACATGTTTAAGCTGCTATAAATGAGCTGTTGTTGGAGTTTTGAAAGGTTGGGCAGCTGGCTGGAACAGGCAGGATATTGCAGGCAACAGAACTTCACGTGCCCTATGATGGAAAGAGTCCTTCAGATCTGGCTCACTCAAGGCAAACTCCCTTTCTTCCTCCTTTTTCAGAGACAAATAACAGCTTGCACAGGATTGCAGGAACATCGATATCAACAAGCTTGCAAGAGTCCAAACATCTGTTTACCTAGGTGAGGTGATCCGCTGGAAAGACTTTTTTAGTTGAAGATGCCATAGTCGCATGTCGGAATGCGATATTTGGCTCAATTTGGCCTCTCTTCTCAGGTTTATTGTGAGCCTAAGGTCCTGTCATTGGAAGAAGTGTTCCAGTTACCAGTCAAATGCATGTTTAGAAGGGACTGTTTTGTCCAAATGTATGGAAACTGTCAAAAGGTATTTACAGTGTGCAGGCAGTCAATATCTTAATGAAGCACATGCCAAGGCCCAGATAGCAGTCTAGACAATGCAATCAACACTGAAAGGATTGCAGCTCATGGACAGTCATGATAGTGCACTATTCTGAGAATGGGCATGTTAAAGGATCTCTGGGTCTGTCTTTAGGTGCAGAAAAGGATGCCCATATTTATCTGCACCCTTGATGCCTGCATGAGAGCTTGATGGCCCTTAATGTGGGCCAATTTATTCGAGCTGCCAGGAGTGATGAAGTCATGGGAACTATACTTGCCAACATTAAGAGCATGTGGGTTCGCATGATCCGAGAGAGTGTTCGACAGTATGCTTTCATTTGTCCTTCGCATTTCTATGATTACAGCGCTGTCTTGAGGGGCAGGCACTGAATTGCTTTGATACAGTATGGGCTCAATGGTATGAAGCTTGTGCAGGCTTGTATTGCTGTAACTGCTAAAGAGAAAACTTTGTCAGCATTTCATGTGTGTGTGCTTGAGTGCGCACATGCCTTTTCATCGTGTGCCGCATTTAGGAAAGGGAGATATAGATCGGAGAGCTCCATTGTTGAGAGTTGGAGATAGTCGCCTAGCAAGCCATCATTACATGTTCAATCTGATCATGGTGAGGACTGAGCGCTATTCGTGATCATGGAAGAAGATTCATGACTTCTGTGGTGCTCCGTCATTCTGTTCGGTCATGAGATGAATCCGTTCATAGCCAGGACCGAGTGTAATTGGTTATCGTGGAAGAAGGTTAAGCACAGAAAAGAGGCAGGCAGATGTTCCTTGAATGTATAGGGGGGGTGAGATTACACCATGTCGATAGAGCTGAGTAATGAAAGCAAGAAAGTGATGAGGGGAAAATTTGGTAAATTGTCAGCGTGGTTTGTTTGAATTGATTGCGCTGCCTTTTTCCTCCGCCACTTGTTATAGCCTTTGAACAGAATCGAGATGTTTGAAAAGGTCATCATAATGCGGTCTTTTTGTTTTTTGTTCTGCCCCGCCCCCTGGGGGTAGCCTTAGCAACAATGCAATTTGGGCAAAGCAGAAATTAGGCATTTTTAGAACTTTTGGAAGTGCAATTTTTCTATCGGACAATATGTTGATATGTGGCTTCTCTTCTTCATTGGACTTGAATGCAGACTTTAGAGTGGTTGACTCTCTCTCTCTCTCTCTCTCTCTCTCTCTCTCTCTCCCCCCCCTTTCTTTATCTCCTCAAGTCTTCCTACACCATCTCCACCTTTTCTCCCTCCCCCCCCCCTTCTCTCTCTCTCTCTCTCTCTTTCTCTCCCCTTTATCTCTTGCACCGTTTCTAGTGGATTCCTTTTTGTTTGCTTTTTTCAACCTTGGGCAGGCCTTATGAAATATTAAATATCATTCACCTTGTTTCCACATGTTTATCTAATAAGGAGACCTGGAAAAGCCTCCTTTGATCCCCTCTAGTTCTCCCAAGTTATTCCAGTATGGTTCGAAGTACTAGAATCTTGGCTTTGATGGGTTGCATGGATTCAGTGCCATACAAGGAAATATGGAATATAACCTGTGCATTTTTTATATCAGATTGTATTTTGGGTCCCAATCTAGGCACCTAGTGTTAACTTTCTTTTTAAAATGGAACGTATGAGCTTATCGTACTCTCGACCTAGCCATTGGCCTTCAAATTGTATGGCATAAGCAGTTGATTAGCACAATTGAGAGTTGCTCGACTATATTCTCTCAATCAACTCATTCATAAAATGTGTTCCTCAATTGGTGGCTTTCTTTAGATGCACCAAATCGAGACACTATACTATCAATGAAGCACTTGGACATTGTGGTTGCATTCTTAGTAGTGGCCATTGCTTTTGACCATTCTATAAAATAGTCAATTGTTATCTACTAGAATGTACCTCTTCTTTAATGAAGAGGCAAGGTTGATGGGCCCACGAAATCTATTTGCCATTTCTCAAAAGGGACTAGGGTTAATATAGGGGAGAGCGGTCGATTTCATTTACTCATTGTTTTAGCTCTTTGACACACACATCTTGACATTTTTTTTAAAGGTGGGCCACCAATACCTAGCTAGTAGGAAATTTTGGGCTGTTATCTACCCAAAGTGTTCTCCACAAGGCGAATCCTAGAGTTCTTCTAAGATCACAGGGATTTCGTTTGCTGTTACATAATGTGTATATACTATCTCTGGGCCCCTTTGATATAGTGTACCACCTATGATATTGAAATGCTACTCTTGTATCTTTAACTTGCACTTTTGGCATATCCCTAGGGGATCTCTCTAGTTCAGAGATACTAGGTTATGGTCATATACACACGAGGACTGTGTCGATCCTACATTGATCTTCATTTGGTTAGTCCTTCATTGTTTGTTTGAGCTAACCTTCTAGAGACTCATATCCATCGATTAAAGGTCATCGCTAGTCACCCAACGCTCTTAATATTATAACCTTGGTGGCTTGGTTCAAAGCTCATAATTAAATTCCTCTAGGATGACTATCCATTTCATCAATCTATGTGAAGGTTTTAGCTCATAATTAAATTCCTCTAGGATGACTATCCATTTCATCAATCTATGTGGAGGTTTAAGCTTCTTCATCATTAGTTTCATGGACTTACTTTCAACAAAGTTTTTTTTTTTCAATATATAATGTCTCAGCTTTTGCGTTGATTATGTAATAGCCAAACATAGACTCTTTGCTCAAGTGTATCATGACTCCGCAAGTGGTAATTTACGACTATAGGAAACCATAGGGTGATATGTCTTTGGCTCATGAAGCTAGGCTAGCCAGCACACACTGGTGGTCTATTGAGTCTCGATTATAATGTAGTCAGACTAGCTTTTTGCAACAACTCAAGCTCTTCAAAGGTTCTCTCTTAGTCCTTCCCCCAATTGTATACTTCATATTTTTTCAACAGTTTAGTGAGTGGTAAGGTCTGAGTAACATAGTCTTTGATAAAACGCATGTAATACCCCATCCCTCCCTAAAACCTCTGAAGTTGAGGGCCATTCAATGGGATAGGAAGCTCTCTGATCCTTTTCACTTTTTCTAGTTTTCCTAGAATCCCTCAGAAGCTGTAATGTGTCTGATAAACACTCGCAGGGGACTCTGAATATGCATTTCTTGGGGTTGAGTGCAATCCAATGGTTTTGATAGTTAGCCAACATTTCGTTAGTCCTTTGATGTGCCTTCAGGGTGTTGTTTCCAAGGTTATGTCATCCATGAAGATTTTTAGATCATCTAAAAATAGATTTCTAAATGAATCATTCATGAATTGCTGATAACTTTTTGGTGCATTTTACAAACCGAAAGGCATTTACATGACTACCAAACCTCCAAACATTGATGCAAAAGTGGTTTTTAGCTTATCATTAGGAGCCATCAATCTCTGGCTATATCTCGTTGAACACACTAACATTAATAAAAAATTGGTTCCAGCTTATCATTAGGGCCACTACTATCTAGTTATAGCTCGCAAAATAATCCATGAAGTTGTATGCTTCCTTACCTACTATTTGATCAAATATCTGATCAACAAAAGGAAGTGATGCAAATCAAGAATTGTCACCTTGTTTAGTTCCCTATAGTCAACAAAAACTTATGCTGTTGTCGATGTCTTTTTGGGAACGACAACTACAGATGAGCACCACTCAAACACCTATATTGGAAAAATCAGACCAACTTAGAGAAACTTCATAATCTTGGCATATCATATCGGCTAAAGCTTATGTTCCAGTCTTCTTAGTGGAATACTATGAAATCCATTTCAAATGGATAGACTCCATGACTCTCTTTACATGTCCATGCAAACACATCCATGAAGTCTTTGGATAGCTACATCAACTATCTCTTCAGATCGATATTGAGATGAGATCCTACTTGGATGTTCATAATCTGTTCAGACATTCCAAGGTTGATGGATCTCACATTTTCCTCTCTTACAATCGGCTCCTTGTCATCCATACTATTAAAAATAATTAATTTCCATTTCCTTTTGGAAGATTTGATACACATCCCCCAGCCCAAATTCACTCATTCTTGAGCCTTTGAGTCATCGTATGTGGTCAATGTATAGTCCCTTGTGGACATTTATGATTGTTTTGAGAGTGGAGCTTTGGGGTAGGCATCCATTATGATTCTATTTTTATTTTTTTGCGCAAAAAGTAGTGCTAGTTATATTGCTTGAAAACGAGAGTACAAGAGGGCCTAAAGGCCAGCGGGCTGTAATCACAAAACGGATACAGCCCGTGGTAACAAAATAATAATTACAAGCCTCTCAGGGCATAATCATTAGAGTGTGGACAAACAGCCACGGTGGGGGGGAGTAATGCCACTGAAGACTCTGAGCAGAGTGCTGGAAGAATAGCTCTTGATGGTCCCAGTCGCGAAGGAAGCGTCGTCTCTTCTCCTTCCCTACGCGGGACTCCCCCTGAATCTGATCCCACTGACCCTTGAGTGTGTGAATGATCGTGCTCCAAATGTCCGCTAGGGTCTGGGTAGCAGAAGAAGCCTGATCTCCTAAGGTCTGCGCGCATCTGGAAGTCCAGATATGCCAGCCTACAATACTCCCTATGATCTCCCAAACTGGGTGCCGAGTCATCGCTCCTGCATCTGTCTCTGTCAGATGCCAAGGGAAGCTGTCCATGTATGCCCAGATGGCCTGCGTGATGAAGAAAACTGGATCCTGCCTAGAGAACTCATAAGCCAAGTGATGTCCCATCTCGGTGCTGCACCAACAAACGGCTCCCCAAGTGACCGGTCCTAGCTCGGGTGCAGCCCTCGCAAGTGACCGGTCCTAGCTCGGGTCCTAGCTCCCCAAGTGACCGGTCCTAGCTCGGGTGCAGCCCTCGCTAAGATCCCCATGACTCCCTTCCACACTATCTGAGCATGCGAGCAGCTCCAAAGGCAGTGCTTTAGGGACGACTTCTCCTGAAAACACATTTGGCAGTGCCGTCTTGCCCCATCTGCCTCAGCCATCTGCCAACTGGTAGCCCCTTGTGGGCCACCATCCAAAGAAAGTAAGAGATCTTCCTCGGCCGCCAGCTTGCCCAAAGAGTCTTCCAGAATGTGTGAAGAAAAACCAGAGATATCCCTTGGGCATACCAACTATGTGCCTGTGTGGGTAGCCTGCGTTGGAGAGCCCCAAGAGCACGCCTACCAGTATGCGCACTGTATGAGAAGAAGGGAGTAGGGTTCTCTGAGGTCTCCAGTGGTGGCCAGCGCCACTCTCCTGGGTCCCACTCCACCTCTGTCAAGGAGCGGCCCTCCCAAATCCAGAGTCTCCAGTCCTGGTCCTGCATAATTAGGGGGTCTATATGCCACGTTTTCCTTTGCAGCCCTATGATGCGAAGGCGCGTGGCTCTAGAGTCAACATTATCTTGGATGCTCTCGAGAAGCATTTGAAGCTTGCAAATATTAAACCTTCTCCATGCCAAGTATGTATGGTCAATTAGAGAGTAGTCGAGCCAACATGTATGCTTCTAGATGCATTGGAGGGGTGCATTATACAATCAGTATGATTTTTGAAGAGAATCCCAACCTGTTGTTGTTGGGTAGACCTTGGCTGAAAAGTGCTAAGGTCTTGCATGATTGTGGTACTGAGATAATGACCATAAAGAATGGAGACATAAAGGTACAATTTCAACCAACCTGAGTGGAGTACTACATACTTGATTAGGAAATAGAATGGCGTGATTGTGGATGGTGGCTCTAGAGTCAACATTATCTCGGATGTTGTCGTGAAGCCCTTGAAGCTTGAAATATTAAGCCTTATCCATTCCAAGTATGTATGGTTAGTCAAAGAGAACTGGACCCAACATGTATGCTTCTAGATGTATTGGAGTGCATTATACAATCGGTTTGATTATTATCCCAATGGAAGAGAATGCCTACCTGTTGCTGTTGGCTAGACCTTGGTTGAAAAGTGCTAAGGTCCTGTATGATTGTGGTACTTAGATAATGACCATCAAGAGATTTCTATATAAATATATTGGCCTGAAGAAGAGCACACGATACATTCCGTGAGCATATGTTGTTAAGGCCCTCTCCGCATATGAAGATGAAGTGCCAATTGATAGGCTTGCAATATTTCAAAAGAAATTCGACTCCCAACTATAGGCAATCCATGAGAAGGGTCAAGCACATGGTAAACTCGTGCCACATGATTGTAAAAATTTTGCATCAGTTGATCACCAATGAGGTACCATGGCCAAGAATGAAATGATTGGAAGGCCTACCACCAGTTCCATTGTTGATGGGGTCTTCCTTTGCAAAAGAGCAACTAGGAGCCTTGGGCTCGAGTCTTGAAGGAAGAACTTAGTCTCTCTAAAGAGGTACATATTTTGGAATCCATTCCTGTTCTTCTACCCCCTAAGCCCCAAACCTATAAAATTATTTTGAGATAGAAGTCTTATGTGGGTAGCTCCAAGAAGCCTCAGCCACCTCCTACCAACAACCCCTTGTCAATAATCTTTATGTTCATTGAGCCAGAACAAACTTTGCATTCTGCTAATAACCCCCTGATTAATGAGTTTCTACAAACTCTTGCTACTATGAAACCCCAATTGGCCTCATTCTTCCATTAGCCAACAGCCTTTTCCTTCCCCTCCTTAGAAAAGAATGCCAACTCCGATGGGTAGCAAGGAAGTTTAACATAGCCCCATTGAATTGGTGCATCAGAGACACATAGAGGAGTATAGATGATGCCAACTCTAGTGGGAAGCAAGGAAGTTCAACATACCCCCATTGAGTTGGTGGATCGGCCGAAGCCACAAAAAGGAGTCAATAGGATGAGCAATAGAATGGTGAAGTGTTAGTTGAGCAACCTTGTATTGAGCTAGTGCAAGAAAAAGAATGATAGAGACCCAAATAGTGACATCCACATGTGGAGCCCAATTGATAAAGCTGGAGACCCAAAGCATGGAAGGGGAGAACACAGAGGTTTAAGGCAAGGGCACCACATAGGATGCTACCAATAAAGGAATAGCCTCCAAGTGGCTAAGTGCCAGTGCCCAAAGGGTTGACATAGGACAACCTATACCCTAGATTGCAAGCATAGAGATAGGCACCGAGCAGTTAGGTGACCCTACAAAAATATTAGATGTAGGTAATTTGCACATAGTGGTGTACATTGCAAACCACTAGAGTGTAAGAATAGCCAATATCTTTCCATGAGCTGAGCAATCCATTGCACGTGCCAAGCGGCATGACAGAATAGGTCAACGTGTCTAATTTGGTAGATCTGATCACAACATATTTAATTAAGGAACCCTACGAGTCAGATGAGACAAATACTAGGGACATAGATGAGATGTTTGGAGACCCGATTGTTTGGTACCTAGATCCACCCCAAAAAATTAGCATATTGTCAACCCAAGAAAGTGCTACTAGGGGAGGGCATTGACCTTCTATTTTAATTCAATGATGATGTGCCTTGGCATGTTATAATTACTAACTAGTAAGAACTCTGGGATAAGGGGTGGGAGGCCATTTGAACTGTAGAGCATATAGCCAAAAGTTGGGTTCCTCCTTAGGATTTTGTATTTGAACGATGCGAGATGCAGAATTAACACTTAGTGGAAGAAAACTCAGAGGAACATACAATGGCACAAGCACATCTACTACTGGTCTTGAATTATATCCCCACATAGGTCATTCTTTCTATTAGGGATGTTGGATGGACAATGGTGCATAGAATTTGCCTTTGCATGTTTTGGAGCATTCATTTCCTGGCCAAGAATCTATCTAAAGATGAAGACTTGTCAAACTCGCCTCTCGATAGCCCAAGCATCCTTTTGGAAGTTACTCCCTGTCAAATTAATTTTTCCTTTTCCTCTAGACCCTTATATTCACCATTGGCAAATAGGGGCTACTTAGTTTGATTCATTAGCATTGGCAAATAGGGGCTACTTAGTTTGATTCATTAGCATGGTCTCTGTTGTTCTAGCTAGCATGTCTGGATGAATATGGTAATCCCACCACTTATGTATCCAAATATGTGTGGGATATCGGTGTAGATCATCTTGTGAGACTACCTTGGCCAACATTGGCCAACCTTCTCACCTATTATACGCAACAATTGCAGCTTCTAAACAACTACTCAGCTCTACCATCATTATGGGTTCCACCATGCATAAATATGCTCTAATAATGTGTAGACATTTTATAGAGAAATGAATGGAACCCCCCTCCAATATTCATAAGCACCAGCCACATTTTGAAGATACATCTTGGTTCCACCCAGACATTGGCCAGGGAGTAAAAAAACAGATCACATAATGGGAACAACAGCTAGAGTGACTAGCCACTAGTGTCACCATCCAGAGAACCTAAGCCTGAGAATCAAGCAGTGCTTGCTAGCACTTTAGAAGCTCTCTACACAACCACTGCTCCAACGCTCTTTAGATGACCCCATTTGTCTCTGTAGCGAGGGAGCTAAGTTCCAAAAAGATAGAATAAGTTTGAGACCTCACCAAATGGAAGCCTACCATTTGGCCACCAAGTTTTGAGCAATGTCTTATTTGCAAGACAAGGTAGCAATGGCTTGTTTGCAAGCCAAGGCAGCTATGAGGACACAACAAATCGAAAGTCAAGGCGAAATTTTGAATTTGGATTACTGGACACCTTGGATCAAGTTCAAGACATGTTTCAATAGCAAGCTTAATTGAGACCATGCATGAAGGTGCAGGTGACACCGATTCGTCAAGCGGTGCATCTCAAAGCAAATAGGAAAAACCCACATAGGTGAACATAGGGATACCAACCATCAATAGTGGTCTCGTGATTTTTGAGGTCTGGACCAGGAAGATGGTACATCTCAACCACTTGATTCTATAGGTACTTAGAGGGTAAGTCCGAGTTAGGATGGGCTTACTCACTCACTTGATATCCTGTAGCTTTAATATATAGAATTAATGCTATGGGTGTATGCATAGCCCCAAACATTTGGATGTATCAAATCAAGAGTACCTCTTGCTCTAGTGGTGCTTCTCCCAAATCTATCTCTTGATTATTGCTTTCCCAAATTTTGTAGTTTTGAAATTCAAATTATATTTTGATTTCTCAATTGCATCAAAATTTTGAAGTTGAAATGACCATATCTCTTTTGTTGTATTGTGAAACCTGGCATCAATTGATGTTTAGTTGACATATGGCATACAAGTCTAGTACTAAAGCTAGAATTCTAAATAAGCATCCTTATTTGAATGCTTTTCCAACTAGTTGATTTTCTTTAAATTTTTCTATGATTGTACATTCATCTCCATCAAAGATGGCTCTATCCACCATTTGTTCAATTGATAAAAGATTCTTGGGACCATAAAGTGCATCTTTCAAATATCCTTTTATACTACTAAAATTATTCATAGGCACTATGTCTCTTCCTTGAATATGATTTAGTAAGTTATTTGTAATGTAAATAACATTCTTGGATCCTTCCAATGGCTTGAATTTTGTATACTTTTCCTAATGTCTTGTCATGTGAGATGATGTACCACAATCAATGTGCCATGGATCTTGATCTCCATGTTCAACACAATAATTTCATTCTACTTTGGAAACATTGTCAATGTTCTAAATACCCTTAGTCACAAGATACATTGTGTCAAGCTCATTGGCATAATGATTGTGCCTTTGATGTCCACCATAGTGATTTCCTCTTCTACAAAGTTGTCCTCTATTGTTGTTAGATTGATCTCCTTGATCATAATGCTTTTGCAACAATGCCTTTTAGCATGTCCAAACTTATGACAATAGTTGCACTATATTTTTGAGGGTGCGTTAATTTTACGAGCAAAAACCTATGAGCACGTTTATCCGAGCGTGTTTTTTAAGAGATTTAAAAAATTATATTTCCTTAGGAAACATGGTTTTTACACTTTTATTTTCACTAGAACTAGATCCCTTTATCATAAAAATATATAGAATTGTCACTCATTCAATTTTACATAACATAAATTTTCTTCTTCATAGACATCCTTTGTACCCCTACTATTACCTTTAAAAAGTGTTGAAAAATAATTCCTTTAAGGAAAATCCCTCATAATCACTCTCAATGTAATATTATTATATATATATATATATAATCACTTATTAAACACATTTATATCAATATGATAAGAGCTTTCTAGTGTTTTAATAGCATAAATAACAAGATATTTATGGATATGTTTCTAAAGAAGTTTAAATTACTATAAATAAGTATTAACTTGGGCTCATATATCACTCTGATAAAATAGATTTAATATTTAATACTATATATACAATATTTTCCAAAATATAACCCCATAGATGTTCTCAAATGGGGTTTTCTGATCAATTTGAGTGGCTGAATGACTATATTTGGACATTCAATGTGAAAGTTATGCCACTTTTAAAAGTCCTGTCCATGGTACTACCTTGGAAGACCTATTTCAAAGGGGTTTCGCTGGCGAAACTACCTTGATGGCTTGCTTCAATGAGGTTTCTTTGGATAAACCCTTTCATGAAAGGGTTTTCGATGTCACCTCCTATTAAGTAAAAGTTGTTAGAAGGATCATAAGGGAATTTTCATAAAGAAGTCTACTCTACATGTGGGTTTCTTCAAAAGTCATCCCATTATGTTACTCACCATTCTCAAAGATTCATGTAAAGATTTTTGTATAAAATGGGCATTGTAGCAATAATGCTTTGCATATTTCTAAGGGAAACTATGTTTTGTTTGGATCTATTTTTGCCATATTTTTATATAGTTGGAAGCTTTTTTTTCCCTTCGCTCGAACGCTCGAAAGATTTTGCTCAGAAAATGCTCATTCTCTATTTTTGACATATTATTGGATGCATTTCATCTTCCTTGAAATTTTGATTAATTGGAATGATTTCCTCTTAGATATGCGGATATTGACTTTGATGCTGTTGATGTTGAATTTAAATGTTCTACCTCTCCCTCCACCTCTATTTAAAGCTATAAATGCTTGCTTATTGGATTGGCGGCCTTTCCTTTCTTGAATGGACTAAGTTTTGAGTTTCTCACCAACATTGATTGTATTCTTCAAGTGCTTGAACTTGCCTTTGAATGACAATACTTTGAACAAAATTATCATATCCCTCACCTAGCCTATTGAGATGACTTAAACCATCTCTAGAGCTTCATAGTCTCTCCTTGTGAATAATTACAAGTCAATTCTTTATGACTTTGATCTTGAATATGTATGCTTGATGAAATTCATTGCTATTGTGAAATTCGGTCGCTTTGATATCCAAAATTTAGAATTCTAGGACTCATAACAAGATGAGAACATGTCCCATGATGCCTAATATGACTTGTACATGCTCAATTGTGTAAGCATGACATTTTGAACATTCTACTTGATTAAATGATAGACATACTTATCTTTCTTATCTCATTTTGCTTGTGCTTGGGTAATGGCAAGATCGGCGAGCATGAAACAATCTAGTTGTAGATCCATCTACATGTACCCACTTGTCTTTTAGAGCAAGGGTGGGCTCTATCTGATTCTTCCAAGTACCATAATTGGAGTTTTCTATCTTATAATATGCCTCTAGATTGAGGTTGCTAGATGTAGACATGATGTGGAATTGCAAAGTGCATAGTGTGCTTAGCAAGGGGGATAAAAGTGCTTAGTTGGAATTGTGTGTGCCACATGGTAGGGTGATGCGTTAGTGATGATGTGGCCTTGATGACCTAGAAGATGCAGTGACCTGGAAGATGCCACATGTGTTGATGACATGGCATTTAAGGGTCTTGTGCTTATGTGGCAAGTGTTGTGTATGTTGCAGGTGTTACATGTGTCAACTAACTAGTTTTCTATCCAATTTAACCTAATATAAGGATTAACTTGATTGGCTCAATCTTTGTTGACCTAATATGAGGATTAATTTGATCAGCTCTATCTTTACTGACCTAAAATAACCTCTATTCCATGTGTTAATTTATTGACAAATGTTGTTTGTGGCCATGGTTGAAGGTGAGGTTAATGATGTGGCAAATAAGCCTACCATGTATCAACCTAAAGGAACTTTGAAGAAAAGATTTTTGTTGATGGATTCTATCAATGTCTTGCTAGATCATCTCTTCTACCATTCAAGCATGCATTTTTTTCATTTTCTCTTGCTTGTGTTGGCTGTCAATGGTCTATGCATCTTGTTTCTATAGTGTAGTCCTATTATCATGTTGTTTTCATTGATATTAGTAGATCAGGTTGTCTAGAGGTTCTAAATTACACCTTCACATGATTGGTGGAAGTGGATATTGGATAGGGATTAGATGGGATTTGGATAGGGACTTGGTCCTATTTAGGGGGTGGACATGAACTTGTACTGTGTGGATTGCCTTAGCCTCCTTGTTGATGAGGCTGATAGCCAATACACCTCTTATGCGTTGGCTCCATTCCTCTTGTGTGGCTCACCATCTCTCTCTTCTCCCTCTTGTGAGTAGCTCTCCATTATGCACTCTACTTCTTGACATGGTATTATAGCACTCATTAGGAGAAGACGGAGCTCATTTTGGGGCCTTTTAGGTCAGACAAAAAATAGAGATCCTCCAACGTTACATTGGAAATGCTTTTCTTTTTCCAAAAAAATAGAATTTATCTCTCTAGAGACACTTGTCACACTAACATTTTGAAGTTCTCACTCTTGTTTTCTAGTGTATCATAAATGCTACACCGAATCTTGAAACATATAAATTGACATTTTGAAGTTCTCGCTCGAGCGTTTTTGAGTGTCACAAATGTCATCCCGGAGAGGTTAAAAAAATCGAATCAGATGCTTGGCAAGAATGTACTTAAGAAAGAAAATTGGGCACTATGATAGCAAACGCGTACAAAATCTCGACGTCTCTCTTTTAAATTAAAAAAAAAAAGGCATGAAAACGGCCTTGTTCGGAGCATCACCACGCCTGCCTCGTAGATCCAATGGACAAGCTCAATAGCTCATCTCAAAGATAGGATCCTCTTCTTTCCCTTTGCATCGACATTTCATGGCTAACTCTTCCATCTTGACCTCCGACTAATGCCTGCAACTCTGACACGGAAATCTAGATGCACTTTTAGCCCAAAACCACTTTGTTAGCAACTTCTAACCTCCATACAGGCATGCAAATGAGTGAACCACAAAATTTTGACTAGGACAAAGTTTTTCTACTCAACAAGATCTAAAACTTTCTCATATAGAGTTTCTTCAAATTATTTCTCTAACCAACTCAAAATCAAGCTGCAAAATCCAGCCGACACCATAATGGACAAAAACCAAAATCTTTCGACCAACACCAAACTTTCCCAAAACCTTCAAAACATCAAAACCATCCTTTTTGAACAGTATCTGTGATATATATTCCAAAATATTTCATATACAAAATGGGAGCGTCACATACACAATCCTATTAGGCACCTCTTTTGGTCATTCTAACCCCTCCAAAAGGCCAAATTTAGTCATTAAAAAGTCATTTTGGGGGTTTTTGCCTACTTCAGACACAATGGTGAGGCTAAAACCACCATTTATGCACCAAAATAGTAAAAAACCATTTGGGTCCTTGGACATAGCATTTATGACACAATAAAGAATACTTGAGTAGGAACTTCAAAGTGTCAACTTATTTGTTTTGTGATTTATATCTCCAATTGAATGCTCGATTGTATAAATTGTTCTCACTCTAGAAAATTTTGATTTCGAAGCAAGAAAATTAGAAAATCACAAATTTCTTATAGGGCCCCAAAATGAGCTCCGCTTTTTCCTCATGAGGCTCTTCTCCCACTTTCACACTCTTGCCATTTCGTAGCCTCCTTGCCTTCATGAACCCTTCACCATTTTCTTCGAAGCAAAGCACTGGTATCTTCAACACACAACATGGAAGACTTTGTATGCTATTGGTATCGAGGTTCTCTTAGAGAAGGACTCATTTTATTGGTAAAGTAGAGGCCAGTCTTTTGTTAAGGAGGCCCTTGAAGCATGTATCTTTGCTAGAGCACATTTCCCTACTCATTTTAGTTTATTCAGATGTTGTTTTAAGTCTCTGAGTCGATGGTGGCTCTCTCAATATTAGGGATGGAGGCTCCATTTTGTGTGCCTACTCTATGCTTAAAAGAGGTTTGTCATATGTTTAAGAGCCCTTTAGGTTGCTTTGGGTAGTTCTAGAAGCATCTTTGGTCGTGGTTTTGCCCTTGGTTGTCGTCTTTCTACCATCATGCCAGCTTCTTTATCAAAAAATGCTATATATTGTTGTGTCATCATTTCTAGAGAAGGCCAGATGACCTTGTGCTACTGTTGCTAGAATCTAATCATTTGAACTCCAATGCCTCCCTCCTCAGTAACCTCAACTTGTCCCAGTCTCGTAGGTCCCATCCTACCCTATTTGGGTCTCTTCCCTACTCTTGCTCACCTCGACTTTCATCAAAATCACCTCAATGGCACCATTCCTCCTCATCTCACCTACTGCATTGGCTAGATTTGAGCTATGACAAACAATAAGATGGGGATAGACACTAGAGGCAGAGTACCTCCAAATCTAGCCCCCTCTCATGATGTGACTTCTCCTCTGCATGGATTTGACAAGGACCGCTTTGACAATGACATTCCAATTGGAAATGACACAGTTCCCACTGTTGAAAGAACTTGCTCCCTCGCCACCTTTTGAGAATGGACCTTCAAGACCTCTCGCTACAAGCTCTTTCACTCCAACCTCTAGTGTGGTAGAGACACCCAACAGGCTCCAAGGGCCTCTTACGTAGGGGTGGTGCAAGAGTTTAGAGGAGGGTTATTCACCCCCCCGTTCATGTGTCGTGCTGCTAGCATTGCTAGCAAAGGGAGTTATGAAAGAATAGGAGGATCTTACAACCCCCTCAGGCCCCAAAACACCAGCAATGGAGCAAACTGGAACTCAACAACTTCAGCAAGAGGAGAACCCAAATGAGGGGCAGGTGGTACTGATACCAACATCGCGAGTAATGGGTTCTTTCAGAGCAAAAAAGAAACGAGTCTATTGATGCATAGCCAGAGCCCCACTCCCCGCCACTAGGTCGAATCAAATGCACTTGGAGATTTAGGGGGTGGATGCCCCAACGCTCAGCCAAAGGATGGTTCAAGAACCCCCTCCAAGTTAGTAGGAATAGATGGAGGAACTAAACCGACGAACATCAGAAGAGGAATTGAAGGCAATCCACCAAAGAACATGTGACAATCTCAACCTTAGACTCAACAGCTTGAAGCTGAGGAGAACTCACCTTTTAAAGGTAAGGTGGTAGCTTTTCTAGATGAAGATAGACTTGAGCAATCTATAATCACATGCCTTGATTGGTTATTTGCTTGGCCCGAGGCCCCTTGCTGCTTTTTTAGAAGGTTGGCTTAGAAATAATTGGATAAGGAAAGGGCTTATAGTCACTAGTGTCAAATTTTTAAGAAAAGGCTTTCTTTTATTTCTTTTTGAAACTGAGGATATGGCTTGGAAGGCCGTACACCATGCCCTATGGACTATAAGACACCAACCCATGTGCCTTGAGTTTTGGTCCCAAGATTTTAACCCTGATAAACCAAGGCCCACTTTTGTTCCTATCTGGGTAGAACTCCCTGACCTTCCCTTTTCCCTAGTAAATCAAGCTCTTAACCTTTGTAGAAGCTTAGGCCAAGTTATAGATGTGGAAAAGGGGCAATTCATTAACCCTGGAGGTCATCCTCAGGTTTGTGTTAGATTCGATGTAGCCAAGGAACTTCTTGAAACCATGGTGATAGTTAACAGGAATGGAAGTGTCTTCATGGAGCAGCCCCTTGTTTACAAAAACCTCCCCGATTCATGCTTTTTGTATGGGCTCTCAACACACATAGTCAAAAACTACCCATTAAAGAGAAATGGACCTAAATCAGTATAGGAGCCAACTCAACAACAACCCAGTCCCCCTCCTAAGTCAAAGTGGACTATCAAAGGCAAGACTAAAAACTAGGACTTGGAGAAAACTGCAGAAATAGAGACAGAAAATAGAACAATCATACAGGTAGAGGTTCAGAAGAAACCTGCTGTACCTCTAGAAAAGGAGAGAGTAACCTTTCCTTTGGATACCAACAATACTTTTGAAGCTCGTATTGACCAAGAAACTGAATAGTGGATTCAGGATGCTCAAATAGAGGAAGCTGATATCAAACCTAGATGGTCTAGAGAGTTTGAGGAAGATGTAAATCAAGTGGATGCCATCATGAGTGATTTCGAGTTATAGGAGACAGAGGAATAACTTCCCTTGACCCAAAAACAGAATAACTCTCCTGGACCTTCAACTAAGCCTCAATCCACAACTTTGAATAAGAGAAGGATCTCCCAAGTAAAGGGTCAGAGTGCCCCACCCAAAAGACCAACCCCCAAGGCTAAAAAGGGGAAGAGTAAGAATGGTAAACAAACCATTCACCTTTCTCACCATTGTCTGTGGTTTAACTGACCCATGGAGGAGTCAAGAATTAGCCAAGTGGTTGAGAGACAGCTCTCTGTCTCCAACATTTCTTGCATTACAAGAGGTGAAAGTGATAAATGGCACTTTGGAAAATAGTTTTAAAAGGGTAGAAAATGGAAGAATTTAGTATTTCACAAGCCATGATGAAGGCAAGGGTGGCAAAGCAATTGGGGTTTTGTCTCACTACAAGGACTATGTCATCAGATGTAGGCAGGACCCTAACCACATATGGCTTGCTTTGGATTGCAAAATCAAAAGTTTTCTCTTCTTAGTGGTTTCAGTGTATGCCCCAATAGCACATGGGACTCAATGTTGAACCTAGGGAGTGATTGTATCATTATGGGGGACTTCAATATGGTTGAGACTATCAAAGATAGATGGATGCAAAACGAATCACTTCTCAGGGGCTCTGAACATCAACTTTGGGAAGATCTCAAAGAAAATTTACAAGTGGTTGACATTAGGACTCCCAGCACTTTCACTTGGAGCAACAGACAGGTAGGGTACTTGAGGAGAGAAGCCAGACTAGAAAGAGTCTACATGGCTCAATCTCTGATTGACCAAGCTTTAGAGCTCAAGCAAGTCACCTTTTCTTCTCTCACTCTATTAGATCAAAAGCCAGTGTTAGCTTGTTTAGATTTAGGATTTAGAAAGAAAGGTAACTCTTGGTTTAAGGCTAATCCTTCCCTTTTCAAGCTTCAAATAGTATAAAAATAGATCATAGAGAGTTGGCACTTTTCTTTGCAGTAGCTGGATCTATGGCACAAGGATGGAAGGATGCTATTGAAAACATCCAGACGATTCTAAAGGAAGCCAGAAAGAAGCCATTAGAGCAAGAAGAATGGACATGCTTAAGAAAGATATTGAGGATCTTGAACAAAGAGCTAGAAGCAATGATATCAATGCCCAACAATAGTTACTGATTAAAAGAAAAGAAGTCAGAGTTCAAGAACAAATCAAGCTTCACAATGCCAATATCTACTTTAGAGAGTGGTGGGTAGGCAAGATAGACATACCAACTAAAGAGAATTTCAGAAGGATCAAAATAAATTAGAAGCATGAGGAAATCCCTTGGCTACAAAAGAATGATGGAGAATTGGCTCAATCCAAAAAAAAAAGAAAAAAGTGAGCCATTTCAAAAACCGACTAAGCACAGTGGTCTCAACAGACCATAATGTCCTGGAGGCTAGAATGAAGTGCCATGGAGCTAGACAACCATCTGTATCTAACTTAGATAGAAATCAGTTGGAAATAGAATTATCTCTTCAAGAGCTCAAAGAGGTTGTGTTTGTTGTAATGGCTAATGGCAAAACACCTGGAGAAGATGGGCTTCCTGTTGAATTTTACATAAGTCTTTTGGGACACTGTAGGCCCTTCTTTACTGGCTGTCTAGAGGGAGAGTGTCAAACAGGGGCTGCTCCCAAAGCATTTAAATGGAAGGGTCATTAAACTTATTCCAAAGGAAGGGGACATGACAATGCTAAAAAATTGGAGGTCCCTTACTATGCTAAACTATTCATATAAGATTTATGCTAAAGCAATTGCTTTGAGACTTAGACACAAGATGGACAAGTGGATACTAGAAGAAAAGAAAGGATTCATCAAGAACATGCATTTATCGGAGGCAATCATTAATTCATGGGAAGGGTGCACCCATGCTGAGGAAAGTAAGCAAGAGATATGTCTTATCAAGATAGACTTTGATAAGGCATATGATAGACTGAACTAGGAATTTCTTCTACAATCACTCAACAGCTTGGGGTTGGGAAAGAACTTTATCTCCTATGCAGCTTTTCTATCAAATGCCTCTGCAAAGGTATGTGTTAATGGTAAGATGTCTCAAATTTTTATGTTGAAAAAATCCATCAGACAAGGTTGCCCTCTAGCCCCCCTCCTATTTGCAATTGCTGTTGATGCCTTGGGATGGTTGATTAAAGAACAAGTAACTGCAGGAGAAATCAATGGCATAGAACTCCCCTCATGAAAGCAATTGGTTAATCAAGAATTTGCAGATGACACTACTATTACAATTAGAAACACAGATGTGGACATACAAAGAGCAATGGAGTGCATGGACATTTTTTGTAGAGCATCTGGGTCAAGAATAAACCACTCCAAAACAAGGTATGCTTTACTATCTAGAGACAACCTAAAACTTTTGGATTAGCTTGGATGTAAGAAGATACCCCATGGGTAGATATTCAAGCTTCCAAGTATCCCTACGGGATTCAATGTCAAGATGAAGGATAGATGGGAGTGGTTCCTTGAAAATTTCAAAAAGAAATCAAACAGTATCAAGGGGCTACAGGCAAACTTGGCAGGGAGAAGGGTAGTCCTAAACCACTATATTTATCCAATTGCCATCTTTTATCTCTCTTGCTGGTGTCCATCCAAAATAGGATTAGAAAAATTCATAAGGATATGTAGATCCTTCTTTTGGGGTGGGAATGACACCAAAAGAAGGATAGCCAAAGTTAAATGGACTTTTTGCACTAGACCAAGAAAAGAAGAAGGACTAGGTGTCATAAATATCCAACTGGTAGCTTACGAGTTAGTAGCCACATGGATAATTAAAGCTATTACCAACCCTGAAAGGGACTAGGCCAACCTGCTGCTTAGGAATTTTAAACATGTCAGACCTCTCAGAGCTCCTAGATGGAAGGACTATCCTTTATTGGTAGCTATTGGAAACCCAGAACCTTGCACTACCAAAGGGAGCCAGTTGTGTAAATCCCTATGGGGTGCCTATGAACAGATCAAATGCTATATCACTCTCTTTGGGAAAGGAAGTTTCATGACTTTGGATTCCATATGGGTTTCTACATTCTTCCTAAACCAAGAGCTGAGTGACAATGACTTTTTGAGAGCATGGCACTTGGTAAAGACGAGAATCTCTTGCTAGGGTGACCTATGGGACAAGAATAACATTAGATGGAAAAATTGGTTAGAGATAAGAAAAGAGTTCAGATTGCAAAATTTAGACCAAGAGCTGATCATGGGAAGAATACAATTGTGGGATGGGGACATCACTTGGAAGGGGGGCACAATGCTTAATTACACCAGAGAGTTTGGATGTGTTGGCAGCGGATGCGTCAATTTTACGAGCAAAAACCTATGAGCAGGTTTATCCGAGCGTGTTTTTCAAGAGATTTTTAAAAATGTTTTTCTTTAGGAAACATGGTTTTTACACTTTTATTTTCACTAGAACTAGATCCCTTTATCATAAAAATATACAGACTAGTCACTCATTCATTTTTACACAACATAATTTTCTTATTTAGAGACATCCGTTTGTACCCCTGTTATTACCTTAAAAAAGTGTTGATTCCTTTAAGAAACATTCCTCATAATCACTCTCAATGTAATAATACTATGCATATATAATTACTTATTAACACATTTATATCATATGGCAATATCTTTTTAGTGTTTTTATAGCATATTTATGGACATGTTTCTAAAGAAGTTTAAATTACTATAAATAAGTATTAACTTGGGCTTATATATCACTCTCATAAAATACATGTAATATTTAATACTATATATGAAAGATTTTCCAAAATATAACTCCACAGATGTGCTCAAATGGGGTGTTCCGATCAATTTGAGTGGTTGAATGACTATATTTGGACATTGGATATGAAAGTTATGTCACTTTTAAAAGTGCTGTCCAAGGTAGTTTCGCGAGCGAAACTACCTTGGGAGACTTGCTTCAAAGGGGTTTCGCTGGCGAAACTACCTGGATGGCTTGCTTCAATGAGTTTTCTTTGAAGAAACTCTTTCATGAAGATAGGTTGAGAGAGGGTTTTCAATGTCACCCCGTATTAAGTAAAAGTTGTAAGAAGGATCATAAGGGAATTTTCATAGAGAAGTCTACTCTACATGTGGGTTTCTTCAAAAGCCATCCCATTATGCTCTCACCATTCCTACAGATTCACCTAAATATTTTTGTATAAAATAGGCATTGCTATAATACTTTGCATATTTCTAAGTGAAACTATGTTTTCTTCTGATCGATTTTTGCCATATTTATGCATAGTTGGAAGCTTTTTTTTTCCTTCGCTCGGACGCTCGGAAGATTTCGCTCAGAAAATGCTCATCCCCGTTGGCAGCTCATCCCTCTTACCTATACCCACACCTTTTATAGGTATAGAGGGGATTGTAGTTAAGCTAAATAATAGATGGAACTTCTCTGATAATGAAAGAAAATGGACACTCAAATTGGAGTTGATATGGAACAAAGAAATCCCTGAGAAAATGTCTACTCTTTTATGGCTGACTTTACATAAGGCAGTTTGGACTAATGGTAGAAGTCTCAATATTGGCAAGGGGGATGGTGCATGCAAATACTGTGTGGTGATGAGCAGAGAAGACATCTTTGATCTCTTCATTGCTTGCCCCAGAGCAAGAAAAGTATGGAAATATGTGCAAATCAAAATTGGGGAGCCTATAAATTGGAAGGCCATTCTATTGGGGGATGCTCTCAAAACACCTTATGCCAAATGGACACTTATAAGAAATTATGCGTTATGGTTTATATGGATTTCCAGGAATGCTTTACGATTCAGTGAGATGAGATCATGCATGCTGATCAGCTCTTTATTGATTGGTATGAATGCTTTATGCTTACTAACTAATCATTCTCTATTGCCCCAGGCTAAGTTCCTTTTAGATCAAGAATTCCATAACTACAATGGCTAGGTTTCCCAACTACAAACAGAACTGGACAAGCACATCCAAGAGGTAGGGAGATGTTCTCAGCTCCTCCCTCCACTCTATCCAGTCAAAGAAGAACCTACATACTAGAGTACCTCAACTGGCTTCTATTTCTCAGCTATTTATCCTCTATGCATAGGACACTACTGAATGCTATTGCCGTGAAAGATGCCATATCAACAGCCCTCTGTTGGATCCTTCTATTAAATACAGAACACTGTCTCTCTCTTGGTTTATCAAAGACTCAACTCGGGTGCACTTTTTGAGACTTAGCCTCTTTTTAAAGTTATTTTACTGGTTTTGCTTTCTCTTATTACCAGAAAGAGGTAATTTTGTATGCAGTCATCCCTCTGTAGAGGTGAACTTTTTGTCAAGGTTTGACAACATTGTACAAATCATATGATCAGAATATAATCAAATTTTCTTTGCCCAAAAAAAAAAGATTTCAGCTATGACATGTAAATATATATGTATGTGAGATATAGATACGTATATACATTTCTCTATATGTACACACACACACATGCGCACATGTAGACACACACACATACATCTCTCTCTCTTACTCTCTCTATGTATGTATGCACACACACACGCACACACACACACACACACACACACACAAATTTAGCTTAATAATTTATCTCACTTTCACTCACACAAATTATACATTTTGCCCCACTGTCTCTTTTTTAGCACACAATTTATTAATAAATATGTTAATCTTGTAATGTTTTGACTTTTTAATACTACCCATATTACTAATAATTGCTAATATGCCAATCTTGTAATTTGGACATTATTAAACCCCCCTAACACTTTGAGTATTATTGTATTATTTACCATTAATTCTTTATCCCCTGTTTACTCATACTTATGTCTACCCCCCCTTGCCCTTGAATTGGTGCTCTTGGTTAAGCTTTCCCCTTGTTTGTACTCTCACACTTACTGGGCCCCCCATACAGATAATATTGCTGGCTTCATTGTCCCCTCCCCCAACACTCAACATCGACACCCCACTCTAGTGTAGCCCATTCTTTTTCCCTTTCTTTATTGTCTCATTACCTGGGACGTATTAGCATTTTTTGTTAAAACTCCACTAGCTTTAATTGTCAACCTCCCTTACTTATCCCTTAATTATCTTTTTCTCCCTAATCCAAACACACACACAAATTAATCCCTTTCATCTTACTCATACACACAACACACACTTATGCACACACACATTTCTATGCTTTTAACCATCACTGGTAGTCATTTTTTACCCATGCGTACATGACAATGTTATAATTGCCAATTTCCTTTACATATATGATACATGATCATATGGCATTAATTGAGAAGAATCCCTTTTGTTTATATGAGTTTGGTTTGACCTTTAATTGTTATATTATGTTGGCTTTTTTATACAATAGATTTATTTGATTAATTTATACAAACCTAACCACATGCAAGCAAACCCAAACATACCCTTCCCACCACCACAACTGCCACTTTCCACTACCTATGCAATTTACCCTTCCCATACTTCCTTCTTTGACATTATCCAATGCCCATGCAAAGGTTCTTTTTAGACTCTCTGCACCCTTCACCACCTTATCCTTCTCTCATGACCTCCTTCACTTCTCCCTCCGCATAGCCACCCTAGTCTCTCAATGCTTTTCCTCTACCTCTCAAGACACCTTACAACTCTTTTGCTCTACAGTTTTGATGATGGTGGATGTGCTTGTGCTTACCTCCTCTTCTTGCATTGATCTTTAGCACTTCTCCCCTTGCTCCTTGCCTTCTTGCTATTGGCATCCCAAACTCGTAGAGCTCCGCTTGCCCATCTTGGTGATGTAACCACACACTCTCCCTTAGCTACACACCTTTCTGCCTGACCTTCGATCTTAGTTGGTCACTCTTTGTGGTTTCTCAGGTTTGCAAACCTTCTTTCGACCCTCAATCCATGACTCTCTTTATTCATGAATATGTCAAGATGTTACAAGTAATCTCTGATCCCTTGATGACTCTTTCTCTTTCTAATTCCTTTTATGTAGTTGCTACTGTTCAAGGTCGAGATGTGAAGGCATGATTCTTGCACTCATCACCAATGTGTCTTCTAGCGCTCTTGCATTGTTTACCTGCTTCTAACTCTTACGCAATTGCATGGCAACATCTGCAAACTACGTGAATATTCACCTTCTTGTTTATGAGTTGATGGTTTGATCACTATGTGCTTAGCTTCATCATCTTGTTGCCCTTTCATCACGATTCCTTCACTTTAGCATTTGGCACATATTTTTGTGTGACTAGCAACTTCTCATAGTTTGATAGACTCTCATGTATACCTGTGCACTTTGTTTCCTTTTAGATTCCTTATCTCACGTTCATGCATATCGTGCCACCGATAGCATGGAAGTCTCTTCCATTTCCTCTGTCTGGCTTATTGTTTGTTTATCGATATGCTCTGCCATTGCGTCTTGACTACCTTCTCCACCTTTACTCCACTCTCAACATTCCTTTGTGGCTTGTCCTTGATCTTTTATTTTTTTGCTCCTTAACTCCTTTTCTTTTTGAAGGCAACCTTCACAATATGCATTGGCCAACCTTAGCTATGGGCTTGTCACCACTTACCCTGGGCAACCCAAACTAGTTTCATGTGTTCTCCCCGATCCTTGCTTTTACCTTGTCTCCTCTGCCTTTCATCCAATTGCGCTTTTGTTCCACAACCTCATGAACATCATCATAGATCACTCCCCCTACTCGTTTTCTTGAGATCCTTTCATAGAACCATTTTTTCTTTATAGTATATCTATCTATATGAATATATATTTATATGCGTAACTTATAAACATACGTACGTTTTTTCAACGTAATTCATTTCTTTGGGTGTAGATTTTTACACATTTTTCATTGTTCCTTTAATACTTGTGATTAATTGCTTGATCCTTTATATACACTTAATATAAATGCTTATAATTTAAATGCATTTAAGTAGCTCCCATATCTACATATTTATATATAAGTGTTATATATCCTTTGAAGTGATAAATTATTTCCTAGCTTTCATTGCCCTTAGGTTTGTTAAGTACTTCAATTTGTTTAGTAGCTTACACATCTACCTCCTTAGCCCTTTAATCCCTCATGCTTATTTCTATATGCCATATTATATATAGAGAAAGTATAAAAAATGAACTTTTTTTCTTCTTCAAAAAGTTTGTTACTAGCCTTTCATAGTATATTAGCCCTTAAAATTTCTATGCGCTTAATTAAATTGTGTATTAATCTCTAACATATTCATTTTTAAATGCTTATTTGATAATTTAATGGTATTTTCTTTTAAATTTAAGTAATTATGCAAAAATATAATCTAATTGGTCGTATTTTGCAATGTAATCTCTTTGTCCCTCCATTGACTTATGTATTTTTCCTTTTTGTTCCTTTTTTTCTATCCCTTTGAGAACCATATTCAAGGAAGAAGTCTACCCCACTTCAATGATTTTTTTAAGAAAAATATATTTATTAAAGGGTGTTAATTACCCCCCATTTTCAACAAAACCATATGTTGAACCTTGGGTGTGGACTACTCCCCAAATTTAAATACGATATAGACACAAATAACCTCCATATCTTTGAAAACTTGTGTACCATTTGTTAGGGTGGCATATACCCTTTATTTTAATACCAAAAATTGTGATATTTACTCTAGAATCTTGTTTGGTGTCTTGGTCTTTGGTATAAGCAATAACAAATTGGGGTGCATAGGCATTACTTGTCTTTCCTCACAAATCTATAATGTTCTAACACCTAGGTTTGTTTGGATGGTGACAAGTAAGTGGACCCTAACCTCAGAGCTTGGACTACCTGACGGATTCTACACTTTTGTATTAATTCTTTGCTTAAGTTTGCAACCTCAATATAATGAAAAATTCTATTGCAAAGCCTCTTGCTCAAGTCCTTTCCTAAATTTTTTATTGCAATATTGTCAAAAGTTACTTCCATTTTGTGTTCTCAAAAATTTCAATCCATTTCTCATATGCAACTTTTATAATTATCCAAATGATTGAATTAATTGTATGGTTCATTTATTGATGGGTTTATTAAATCAAAACACACACATTGATCTCCCAACTAGCCTTTGGTTGGGCTAGTACCATACAATTAATTCATAATCATAGGACAATTTTAAGCGTGGTTAAATCTTTGTCATTGGAAATATATTGAGTCCTTTTCCTTCATTTACTAATTATTACTTTTTATGTGTAGAAACATTGGTTCTAAAAATTGGATTATGCATCTACTAATGGCATCACTTTTATCACTTTGTACACTTATCATAGAGACCCATTTTTTTGGAATTTACTATAAGGTGGGAAGTAATTCCACATGGTGGGCTTACTGCCCAAGTAAGCCCACCATGTGGTCTTAACACCTATTTCATTAATTTTAATCTCTTGCACTGTCCAAATTCATTTTGTGAGATAATTTTGGATAAAACATTTCAAAAAAAGAGGCTCTTATAAAACAAAACATTGAGTCAAAAAGGAAGATTTTAAAAAATCAAATTAGAAAAAATGACGTGAGATGTTATTAAAACTAGAGTACATTAAAAATAGAGTACATCACATTGTTAAAAGAGACAAAAAGTAAGATTTTAAAAAATCAAATTAGAAAAAATGGCGTGACATTGATCTCCCAACTAGCCTTTGGTTGGGCTAGTACCATACAATTAATTCATAATCATAGGACAATTTTAAGCGTGGTTAAATCTTTGTCATTGGAAATATATTGAGTCCTTTTCCTTCATTTACTAATTATTACTTTTTATGTGTAGAAACATTGGTTCTAAAAATTGGATTATGCATCTACTAATGGCATCACTTTTATCACTTTGTACACTTATCATAGAGACCCATTTTTTTGGAATTTACTATAAGGTGGGAAGTAATTCCACATGGTGGGCTTACTGCCCAAGTAAGCCCACCATGTGGTCTTAACACCTATTTCATTAATTTTAATCTCTTGCACTGTCCAAATTCATTTTGTGAGATAATTTTGGATAAAACATTTCAAAAAAAGAGGCTCTTATAAAACAAAACATTGAGTCAAAAAGGAAGATTTTAAAAAATCAAATTAGAAAAAATGACGTGAGATGTTATTAAAACTAGAGTACATTAAAAATAGAGTACATCACATTGTTAAAAGAGACAAAAAGTAAGATTTTAAAAAATCAAATTAGAAAAAATGGCATGACATGTTATGAAAACTAGAGTACATTTCAAAAAGAGCACATCACATTTGTACAAGAAGTAGATCATATTACTCAAAGCCATATGGTGTCAAAAAACACCTTAATATAGTCTCTCTTAACATCACATTTGTACAAGAAGTAGATCATATTACTCAAAGCCATATGGTGTCATAAAACACCTTAATACAGTCTCTCTTATCTTCTTAACTCCATATAACTACCTCTTTTATGGCCATGAACTCCATATAACTACCTATGTTAATATTGAAACATTTTTAAATTCAAGCATTAAATTAACACTGCATAAAATGAAAGATTTTTTTAAAGACAATGCATTCCTATAGGATTATGGATAGCATATTGCATACAACATGGAGTTTGGAAACATATATTGGTACAAAACTTATACTTGAGGGCAATGCTATTACTTCTATGGAAGTAATTGGTATAAAAACTTTTTAACAAAAGTGCTCAAGGAAAAGTTGATTTGAAGATGCTTAAGAAGGAAAAAAATAAAAGAAAATTGGAATTCATCAATGTGTAGAAATGTTTAAATTGCAAGCTATAGAAATTCTTGTGTATGGATTTGAGTTAAAACTTTTTCAACAATTAAGCACCAAAATACAATTGATTTTTTCAAGCAAAAGGTCCGAGGACTATCCTATTTGAATAGAATGGTTTCTTCTTCTTTGTAATTTGTCATGTTTTCCAAATTATGGGTTAGAACACTTTTCCAATTCATAATATTGGACATTTTTAGGTTTTAGAGTAAGATGTGAGTAATGTTTTTTCCATAAAAGTATCTATTTTAAAAAGATATAAAAAAATGTATTTTGTCTCCATAGTTTGAAAAAATGTAGTTTTTTTGTTTTAAAGGAGTTGTGGTGTCGTTTGCATGATTTTGTTGTCATTTTCTATGACTCCTTGTTTGTAACTCCCTTTGTCTTCTAGCCATACTCTTCCTTAAGCACCCATGCAAAAAAGGCCATCGGGATAGTAGAGGATGCATTCACCCCTCAATATATCCAAGGAGACTAGCAATGCTAAGTTATGTATGGGACAAATGCCCTTCAACTCCATGTGTAAGGTAGCATTCTCATGAAGAAAGTAGTCTCCAACATCCACTATATGTAATTAAACAATGCCATGCCATAAGGGCAAGGGAGAATGTGCCAACAATTGTTGCATGACATAAGAGTATGCTAATTTAAATGTAGGAAATAATAATATTAGTAACTAGCTTGAGTGATGAAAAATAAGATTTTTCTTACTTGATTCTAATAAATTACAACTAACTTGTGGACATTGGACAAGAATGATAAAAAGAGCTAGCATACTACATTACTATCTGCATTAGCAACTACTTCCATTAGAAACGTTTTGACTCAAAAAGTGTCCATGTAGGGAGTTATCTTTCTATTTTCCTATTGTCCTACATGGAATCCATGTACCATTGGAGAGGCACCTAAAAAATAGGCCAAATTTTTCATATGACATCTAATAGCATGGATAAACTTTATCAAGTAGATATATGGAAATGATTAACTCTTAAGAAAAGTTTTAAAAACCTTACCTTTGTGAATCTGTACCATTAAAAAGGGTTCTTCATTACCAAAGTAATTAGTATGCAAATTTTACAGTTGGAAAGTCCATCTACAAGCATACTTAGGCTATGACATCTAGAGTCCTAGTGCTTGAAATTTTTATTTTTTCTTGGGCAAAAAAAAGTAGTTTTTTTAATATTATGTCTCAAGAGAGTGATAGTTACATACAGTTCCAATTACAACTGGTTCCACCAGTACATTTGGGACAACAAAACAGAAAAAGGGAGAGAAAATGAAGATCATACATCAGTAATAGACTGAGGGTCTATTGGTTTTTCTTTGAAGTCTTTGATCAATGCCTTGCCATCTTGGTAGACAGCCCATTCGCCTTCCTTTCTAGCTGTCTTCACCTTTGCAAGCTTTGAGGCTTTGCTCTTTAGCTGAGTTTTTGTGAGTTCCTCTACAATCCACACTAGAAGTCCTTTCAACTTGTTAGACTGTCTAAGAATATGTTCCTCTCTTGTTCCAAAAGTGAGAATTGCATGAGCTCCTTTCTGTCCAATGTCAAATTCTACATCTCCCCACTCAATTCTTGGTAGAGATTTGCTGAGTTTTTTAAAGGTCTCACTCCCACTATCTTCTACTACACTCCAATTGTATGATAGTCCTCCAATCCATTTTCTTTGAGTTGAGCTACATTTCAGCTTGTCCTTACTTCCTTTCGAACCTGTGTACCTAAAGAGCTCTTTATCTCTCCTTTGAAATTCTCTTGATCTGTCCCTTAAGCTTCTTGTGCAACTCTTCCATCTGACTAGAGACTAGCTCCTCATCTAAAAGTACATTAGGGTATAGGCTTGTTGAGATTCATTGAAAATTGAACATTCATTTTTTAGCGTTTGTGATATGCTCTCAAATACAAAATCATAGTGTCTCAATAAAGCTATAATTGAAGATAAGGTACTCAAGGTCTGCTCTTGATAAGAAGGTGGCAATAGCACTTTTAGACTTACCCAAGGAAGGATGCACCTTTTTGAGATGTTGTAGGCCATGCTGCTGTGACATGAAGTTGGGGGTAATAAACTTCACACACCTCTTCACTTCTTGCTGCTTTCGAACAGACTACCAAAGATATTTATCATTGAGAATGGGACATTAGAAAATATCTTTTATGCCAAGATACCACACCATACTTTCCTCCCTCAGATAAGAATGAAGATGGTAACATCCCAAGTGATGTTGTAATCAAGCATAGGGAGAAGGAAAGGATCAGCAGAGGCCATAATCTCAGCGAGCCGGTCTGCGCCAAAGAGAAGAGCGATACATTGTTGAAAGAAGATCTTGTGGCTCAACATGACATGAACTGATATATATCGAGGAGTTTGAAGGGGCTGATTAGGTCGGATGGGTAGATTCCGAGGAAACATTACACCTCCTTCATAGACACCTTTATACTTAGCTCAAAACACTCTACAAACTATCATTAGACACAGAGGCCTATGACTTTCAGTAGAGACATGATATCAAAGATTCAAGTACACAAAGAGATGCGCCTTGAGATGGGCTTCGTGCTGATATAAGATTTGTAAGAAACAGAGAAGCGGCCAAAAAGTTATGGACAGTTTACTAGACGGGGGTAAAAACTATCATGAAAACAGACTGTCAAACACAGAGACTCATAACTTTTTGCAGCAATATCTGATTCAAGATTTGATCACATAGAAACATGCGCCTTAAAGAGAGCTTTGTGTTGATATAAATTTCATTACAATCGGACTATCGAGAAGAAAGTTATGAGCAAAACACTAATAGGGGGTCAAACTGTCATGAAAACTACCCTCCACCCAGGCTCGCCTGAGCAGGATGCTCTCTCAAGACTCCACCTTCATCAACGATCCACCCTCATAAATTTTGCCTAGAAGAGGGGAAGAAGTTTGCATGGTGGCTCGGGAAACAAAGGGACCATGTGTGCACAGTGAGCAGCCGAATAGCAAGAACTTTTAAGGCTTTGAAAGAAAGAAAAGGGAAGAGACAGTCAAGAGAGAGAGAACCTGAAGTGACCTTCATTACAAATAGAGTGAGAATCCACTTCAACACTACAAACACAAGGGAGAAGAAGAGGTTTCATACATACAAGAGGGAGCGGAAGCTCCAAGACTACTCATAGAGAGAGAATAAACTAGAGAGAGAAGGACTCAAGAGTCTACATAAGAGAATATCTACAAGAGGGAGAGAAGGCTCATGGAAGAGGCTTGGGGATACTAGAGCTACAACAACCCGTCAGCTTAGACTTGAAACAAAAAATAGCCTTGTGAGTGAACTAGAGATGCTTCGCAAGTACCATCATCTAGTACGTAGGAAGAAACTTGACTTCGTGTGTCGGAACGAGGAGGAGCTACTGAACATTCTGTTCAATAACAACTCTAAGGACTTCTGGTGGAGATTTCTAAAGGGACGGCAGTCCCCCCCACCACTCACTGACACTCAGGTGTGGTCTAATTATGTACGCATGCTCTATGATATCCAAAATCAACTAGCCATCAGTAACCTATCGCAAATGCCATGCCCCACATCCTGCACCCTCTTCACTAGGGGGGATAAAGGATGTTGTAATGAAATTTCATAATGGTTGAGCAAAGGATCATGAGGGACTATGCACTGAGTTCATTGCATATGGGATTAAACTCCTATAGCCTCTCGATCTTAGCCAAGCTATTTAATGAATCTATTTGCTTGGGGTTTCCACACACCTAAACCATCAACACTATCTCATCCATCTACAGGGTAGGGGATCCCATGAACCCAAAGATCTACAGGACCATTATGATTGGACATGTCATGTCCAAGATTTATGCATCAGTACTTGATTCTGAGGTTAGCATATTTGCGGAGTGTCGAGGACTTAGAGCAGTGAGATAGGTCGGCAGGATCATGGGACCATGGACCACATTCTCGCACTTAGATGTATCATGGAGGAGGCAAGGGCACGGAAGCAGAGCGTTTACTATTGCTTTGTGGATTTTTGCAAGGCATTTGACATCGTTGTGAGAGCCCACCATATATGATGCCTACAGGATATGGGTCACGACTAGGAGATCATTTGGGCTATCATGGCACTTTATCAGCAAGTTTCAGGCAAAGTCCAGACAAGGTCTAGATGGACAGACGAGATCATGAGCACTATTTGTTGGTAAACTGAAAGGAAAGGAAAGAGTGGACACAAACTCAGAATACTTGCATTACTTGCTTGTAGAATGAAGAAGAGTGAGGTCCTTAAGTAGGCACCTCATACATGCTCACTGACATCACTGATGACTTCAAAGCTCCACAATCATCTCCTCAATCTGCTCCTAGATTCTCTCAATCATCCTATGTGGCTCTCCACCACCTAACTGTGCTTATGGGAACCTAACTGTGCCTCTAGCACTCACACATAGAAACATAAGGTGTGCCTGAGGCATACACCTTGAGATATCCCATCAACCCCCCCCTCAAGGGAATGCCTCAGGCTATGTCAAGGATACATCTAGTCTCATAGTTTCTCATGCCATATCATGGTGGTCAAGGATAAATCTATGGCTAGGTTCTCATGCTAGCAAGGGTTCCCATGGGTGTAAGGTAAACAAAAGGGATACAAAAAGACCTTCCAATGGTTATCTCCCCTGCATGTACATGCACACAATGTCTGCAGGAGGTACCACGGAGCAAAACATACACATGGCCTACATCATAAGGTGACCAGAGGTGTTTACAAAACACACAAAACACAATAGTTTATTTCATTCATTTTGGAGGACTATCCAGGCTGAGTACCTTGACATAAAAAGAGAGATCTGGAGCATACATAGAGATGTTTTAAAATGCATAATCTTCAAAGGATGCCTCATCTTGTGGAGGCTCATCAACTAAAAGTAGATTTGCATTTTCTGTCTTTGTTTTGGCTCTGCAAAACTTCTCATTATGGTTGTTCTTGCCACAGTGCTTGCATGGATTAATTTTGAAGCAGTCCTTTGAAAGGTGATTTGTCTTTCCACAGTGATTGCAAGGGGTATACTTGCCCTTCTGGACTTTTACAGCATAAACAATGTCATTGCCTTTCCTAAGCTCCATATGCCTATCTTCTTCTTGGAGAGCAGAGATAATACCTTCAAGATTAGGATTAGGAAGATTTTTTAAAGTGCTAACTATGTGATCATAATCTTCAGGCATACTCTTAAGTAACACTGCCATAGCATCATCTGGAGTAATAGGAGAGTTGATAGAAGCTAGTTGAGTCATAAGACTCCGCATATAGTTGACATGAGCTGCTAAAGTAGTACCACTAGCCATCTTCAATTCAAAGAAAGAGATTTTAAGTGATAGTTTAGAGATGTGAGAGCTAGCACCAAAAATCATGTCAAGCTTCTGCCAAGCTTCTGAAGGAGACTCCAAGTCAGAGATATGGTGAATATAATCATCTCCTAAAGCAAGAGCAATGATACCGTATGCTTTTTCTTCTCTAGCTAGATCCCTTGCCGGTCGTGTCGGAGTTGAGGATTCTCTAGCATTGGAGGCCGTAGAAGAAGCGGTAGGAGTAGGTTTGACAAGTCCCCATAAGTTCTCCCTCATCAATGCAAATTTCACCTTCATCTGCCATGTGTGGAAGCCCTTTCCATTGAACTTCTCTAGATTCAATAGGGTAGCCATGAGAGGGTCTAACCCAGATATTGGGCAGTGTCTATCTCTCTTACAAGGCAAAAAATAACTGAAAGACTTCCAAAATATGAGCACTTGATGTAGCAAAGACTAGTGACCAATATTCAAACAATGATGCTTCTTCTTACATGCTTCATAGAAGTGGCTAAAATGAATACTTTCCAATCAAAACCAGGTCTAGCAATTCAAAACAAAACTGAAGCCACACTTGTACTGAAGTTATTGAAAGATTCAAAAAACCAGAAATGCTAGAGTAGCATTTTATGTAGCATCATCTTCAAAAACTTGTCCAAAACTGTCAAAACCAAAAGGCTGAACTTGGAGGGCTTGTAGCTCACTCTTCAAAGCAAGGAAAAGAGGGCTTTCTAAAGCAAAAGAAAGCTCATATACCAGAGAGGGTCCAGCACAGAGGTTGGACGAAATGGTGTGCACTTTTGCCCGGGAGAGTTGCTACAGGCTGAACCTGAGTTTTGATGATTTCTCCCTCGTTACTGAACCAAATGAGCTGAAAAATGGCTCAAAATCTTCGTCTTGAGGTTGCCCATCTACTCCTAAGAGGGCTCAAGCAATGGCGAGTAGGCAAGGAGTATTGAGTAGTAGAAGAAATGGCAAAAAATGCGCTGTTTGGGGAATGGCAGCCACCACAGATGTTTTTTCTTCAATTGCTTGCAGGTGGAAGTTTGCCCATACTAGAGGAGTTTCCAGCTCAGAGGGTTTGGGCAATGGTTGTCTGTAGGTGGAGAACCAAGCTCTCAAAGATTTTGGGAAGAAAGAGGAAAATGGAGAAGAAGAAGATGATGTGGTAGAAATGGGCTCAAGGGGGATCAAATGGCTCTGATACCATGTTGGTAAACTGATAGGAAAGGAAAGAGTGGACACAAACTCAGAATACTTGCATTACTTGCTTGTAGAATGAAGAAGAGTGAGGTCCTTAAGTAGGCACCTCATACATGCTCACTGACATCACTGATGACTTCAAAGCTCCACAATCATCTCCTCAATCTGCTCCTAGATTCTCTCAATCAACCTATGTGGCTCTCCACCAGCTAACTGTGCTTATGGGCACCTAACTGTGTCTCTAGCACTCACACATAGAAACATAAGGTGTGCCTGAGGCATACACCTTGAGATATCCCATCACTATTGGGGTAAAATAAGGGTGCCCATTATCACCTACCTTGTTTGGCCTCTACATCGACGATCTCGAGACAGTGATGCAAGCACAGGGTGGGGTAGGTTTCTCTCTCACGGGCACACTGATCCGGATATTACCTTATGCAAATGACGTGGCTCTCTTGTCTTCCTTAGTAGAGGGGCTCTAGAGACACCTTGACACACTACAGTGTTAAATTACATGGCGCAGCGAAACAAAAACTGAACAAAGAATAGAGAGTACATCGCAAAATAGAGAGGAACAAAATTTTCCTTCAATACTGATGTAGTACAGATGATGGCTCTGTCCACCCGTGCACTCCCACAGAGGAGCTTAGATGGTGATCTAGACAGATACTAGGTGAAGAGCTACTAACTAGAAGATCTGATCTGATTTGAACTGATTGATACAATGGACTGGGGAGGTCACCTCTTTATAGCTATGAGGGTAGTAGTTGGATCAACATAGTCGGTGGAACCGACTAGTCAACCTAGTCAGTGGAGCTAACTAGTCAACCTAGTCAGTGGAACCGACTAGTCGTCCATGGAATATCTCCTATACCATTGCAGCAAGAGTAAGGGGCTCCCACACAATCACCTTTCTAGCATCAATGATCTCATTAATAGACCTCATTTAACATGCAAGTCAAGATCCATCCAGTGTCACGGGCTCACACATGGCTTCTCCTCATATGGGGGCCTTACAACTTTAGCACCTTGGACCATTGCTGGTTACCAAGAGGGTGGGGCATTGAGCATATCTAACAACCCCCCTCAATGTCCAACCCATAGGTGAACTACCTTCTCAGCCCAATGACGAGTCTCTGAAGATGACCATGAAGCTGATCTTTCCCGAGTGCCTTGGTGAAGATATCTACTCCATTTTTCTCTATTGGATAGTAGACCAATTCCATTATCCCGAAATCATGCACATAGTCATACTGACTCTCTATATGTTTTGTGCACGCATGAAACATTGGATTTTTAGCAGTGTCCATGCAACTTTAATTGTCGCACCTCAGCACAGTTGCCTCATCCTCTTGCACTCCCATGTGCCATAAGATCCTCCTTAGCCACACTACTTCACAAGCAGCAAAACATGCTACCTTGTACTCAGCCTCGATAGAAGAGAATGCCACTGTTGGTTGTTTCTTACTGATCCAAGAGAAGATACCTGAACCTAAAGAGAAACAATATCCAAAATCTAATTTCCTGGAATCAACATCTCTAGCCCAATTTGAGTTACAATGACCAGCCAAGGAAGTGCCCGTACCATAGGTGATGCCATAATCAAGAGTGCCCTTCACGTACCTGAGCACCCGCATCCCTGCATTCCAATGATTCTCTTGGGGCTTATTGGAGAACCTGCTCAAAACACCAATAGCAAAACTGATGTCCGGTCTAGTGTTGCATAAATAGATGAGACTACCAACCAACTTCCTATACCTCCCGATGTCTGCTAGTGGTGAGGCATCCTCCATAGACAACCTCGCATTTACCTCCATAGGTGTAGCTATCTCCTTGCACTCAGACATTCCAAATGCCTTATAGTTATCCCTTGCATATTTCTGCTGAGAGATGAAGATCTTTCCTGGCTCTTAGACTTCAATCCCCAAACAGTAGTGCATCAAGCCTAAGTCTGTCATCTCAAACTTAGTGCTCAACTCCTTTCTTGTTTGCTGGATCATGTCTTCATCAATAAGGAGATCATCCATATATAGAACAATAATAGTAGATTTTTCACCTTTCCTGTACACATTTTAGTTAGCATCTAAGGCACATCTTTTGAAGTTTAATTTATGAAAAAATTTGTCTATCCATTGGTACCATGCTCTTGGGGCCTGTTTCAGCTTGTACAAAGCCTTCTTGAGCTTACATACCTTGTTCTCAGAATGGGGGCCTCAAACCCTGGTGGCTAAGCCACGTACACCTCCTCCTTGAGGTCACCATTCAAGAATGCTGATTTAACATCCATTTGATAAACTAGCCACTTTTTATGAGCAACCACTAATAGTATTGTGTGAATAGTGGTCATTCTGGCAGTCAGAGCAAAAGATTCCTAAAAATCAAATCCTTCAACCTACAAAAATCCTTGTGCAACCAATCTAGCTTTGTACTTTTCCAAAGTCCCATTGGCCTTGTACTTTACCTTCCAAACCCACTTGGTGCCAATAACCTTTCTATTAGGTGGTTGATCTACTAGCTCCCAAGTTTCACTCTTCATGATGCTATCATATTATACTTGCATAACATTTTTTCAATCTTGGTCTACAAATGCTTCCTCCAAACTCACAAACTCCTTTACTTCTGCAATAATCTCAGCCATCAAGGCCATATTGACTATGTGAGTAGAAGCCCTCCTTTGCTTCTCGATTCTTTGAGACCACCTTGGTCCATCTACATGCTACTCAACAGACATAGGCATCTAGTTATCATGGTCATAGAGTTGCCTTACCCATCACGACAATGGCTTTTTCGATGGTGTAACAACAGGTTGGTGACTTATACCTTCATCATCTGATATTTCTTCCTCCTTTATAGCTCTTGGGAGAGATCTATAGTGAATTACCTCTTTACTTGATGATGAAGTGGAAGAGCTCTTCTCTACCTCCACTGCATGTGGTTGCTCCATGAATACCACATCGCAGCTCACTATGATCTTCTTTGCCTCTCGATCATACAACTTATAGGCTTTCTTCTCATCACAATAGCCAAAAAGAATACATTTGCTGCTTTTTGGTTGTAGTTTGTTTCTCTCTTTGTCTCGTACATGCGCATAACATTCACACCCAAACATTTTGAAATGGGAGATAGATGGCTTCTCACCGTTGTAAGCCTCATGTGGTGTTTTACCTTTGAGTGCCTTTGTATAGTTGGATTAAGGATGTAAACTGCAATATTGATAGCCTCAGCCCAAAAGTGGTTTGGCAGTCCAACACCTTTCAACATACACCTCCCCATCTCCATGGTGGTCTGCATTCGGCATTCAACAACCAAATTTTGCTGAGGTATATGTGGTGTCGTCGTTTGTTGCTTGATCCCTTTGCACTTGCAAAAATCTCCAAACTCTATAGAAACAAACTCACCACCACCATTTGATCTGATTTTCTTCACCTTTCTTCCTGTTTCATTTTCAACAAGATGTAGCCATTCTTTCAAGCTTGAGCCTTTTTGCAAAGAAAGTACACCCACATCTTCCTACTATAGTCGTTGACAATCAATAAAAAATAGGAAGATCCCCCCAAGGCCTGTGTAGGCATTTTACCGCACAAGTCAACATGCACCAACTCTAGAGGAGCGTTTGCTGTATTCTTGCTTTCTTGTGGGAATGCATTTCTCTGTTGCTTGCCCATCATGCAAGCTTCACACGGTTCTTTGATTTCTACTACTATAGGTAAGTGAGCAACCATACCTTGCTTCTGCATCTCCTTTAACACTGTAAATCTGATGTGGCCGAATCTTTCGTGCCAACGTCTGCTTGTGCCCACTCCAGCGGTGGTTGTAAGAGCACTTAGCTCATACAGGTTGTTCCTCCTTACTCCTATCCCAACAATATTGCCTGCACTATCCAGAATTTTTGCTCCTGTCTTGTTGAACCTCACCTCATGGTCAAGGTCAGTTATGGAAGAATTTGATAGCAAATTTCTCTTGATTTGTGAAACATATAGCACATTAGATAGTATCTTAACATATCCATTTACAGAAACAAATGAAATTGTACATGTACCCTCAACAAGGCATTTTGCATTATTACCAACCGTCACGATGATGGGTTCCTGTAGAGGCTACATGGAACAATATAGACCCTTCTTGCAGGTCATGTGATAGGAGACACCACTATCCAACACCCATGAGTCAGTGGTTGAAGCTTCTTGAACTGAGGAACACTCTTCCTCAATGGCCAAAAATAGATCTAACTCTGCTTTCACTGTGTTAGTTGTCTCTTTCCCCTTATCTGTCTTCTTCAGGGTACCATTCTTTTCATCTGCTTTCTTGACCCGGCAATCTGCAATCACATGGCCCTTCTTCTTGCAGTAGAAGCATTCTCCCTGAAACTTCTTCTTGCCGCCCTTCTTCTTTTTGTCACCACTAGTAGAGGACTCACCTTTGGTGGAGGAACCACCTTTGCCTTTCGCAGTGGCAGAGAACAGAACATCCCCATTGCCGGCTCCATCTCGAGCTTTAAGCCTCAATTTCTCCTCCATAATTAAAGCACACAACTCCTTAAATGACAATGGTTGGGGTCTCACCTAAGTGTTAAGCACTATTACCAGTCCATCAAACCTTGGTGGACATATTCAAAGACACCACCGAGCTAGCTCTTCGCTAGTCTTTTATATCCCAGCACCAGCCATCTGGTCACATGGATTTTTGATTCGGGTTATGAATGCCTCTGCAGTCTCTCCTTCATTAAACTTCTCAGCTACGAGTTGATTCTCTAGGTTCTGGATCCTTGTCTGATTCCATGTCTCATACTGACTCTTTAATATGTTCCAGGCCACACTTGCCTTAGATGTATGCTGAATTAAGGTCAAAACACTATTAGTATTACTTGTAACTAGGGCACACAGAGCATCTACATTCCTATGTTTCCAAGCTCATAGAAGGTCAGCATTAGGAGGTATCATACTCCCCAAATTTGTTGGGTTGGGGGTTCCTTGTGGTTCTGGGTCAGCAGTTCCCAGTATAGTCTCTAGAAGCTCATATTAATCCAGAATAGCAGTAATTTTAAACTTCCACAGAGTGTAGTTCACACCATCTAGCTTGCCTTCACTGAAGGGTGGTGGGCGAATCCTCAACGCCTAGATTGTTGGTGCAACAAAAGCTGCTAAACTCAAGCCCCTTCCTATTGAGCTCCTTCCTGTTGCCATCACTATGTATGCTGTCGAAGCCCTTGCCTCTCTTCTATTCTTCGATCCTTAGAGCTACCTGGGCTCTAATACCATGTTAAATTACACGGTGCAGTGGAACAAAAACTGAACAAAGAATAGAGAGTACACAGCAAACTGAAGAGGAATAAAATTATCCTTCAATGCTGATGTAGTACAGATGATGGCTCCATCCACCCATGCACTCCCACAATGGAGCTTAGATGGAAATCTAAACAAATACTAAGTGAAGAGCTACTAGCTGGAAGATCTAATCTGATATGAACTAATCTGATATAATGGACTGCGGAGGTCGCCTCTTTATAGCTATGAGGGCGATAGTCGGATCAATGTAGCTAGTGGAACCGACTAGTCAACCTAGTCAGTGGAGCCGACTAGTCAACCTAGTTGGTGGAACCGACTAACCGTCCATGAAATATCCAGGGAATATTTCCTATACCATCGTAGCAATAACAAGAGTAAGGGGCTCCCACACAATCACCTTTCTACCATCAATGGTCTCATTGATAGACCTCATCTGACATGCAAGTCAGGATCCACATCCAGTGTCTCGGGCTCACACATGGCTTCTCCTCATATGGGGGCCTTACAACTTGAGCACCTTAGACCACTGCTAGTTACCACCAGGAGGGTGGGGCATTGAGCATATCTAACATACATTCCTTTTGTGAGTATCATGATTTGAAGGTCAACCTAGGTAAAACCAAGGTTATGATCTTCAATATGTCTCGAGCCATCATGCGTGATGAGCATTTCGCATTTGATGGATCCCCTGTTGAGGTAGTTTCATCATACACTTATCTAAGGGTCATTTTTTTTGGACCCATCTTCACCATGAGACCTGTGATACAGGCATGCTTGAGTAGAGGATATGCTTCATTGGCTAGACTAGAGAGATAGTGCTTCCGCTCTCATCCACGAACCAAAGGGTTGCTTTTTGACTTCTTGGTCCACCTAACAGGGATGTATGGTAGTCCATGCTGGGGGCCAGACTTGTGGATATAGAGTGGGCCAGGGTGGAGTCGCTACAGGTTCTCATGTTATCATGAATGATCCATGGTAAGCCATCCGTTGCTCAGCAGATCATTCGGGCGAAGTTTGGGGGGTCACCCCCATTACAGCTAGATGTTGCATTTTAGGTCATTACGTATCTATATCGAGTCAGGGAGTATGGGGATTACACATCTGTCGGGCATAGTAGGATACAATGGCTAGCACTGTCCTCTTTTATGGCACTTGCAGTGAGGGGAGATCAGAGGTGCTAGTATGCACACATAGAGAAATGGTTTGCAGGACTAGGGCTCCACATGGATAGACTACCTCCTTTCTAGTACATCATGGATGCTCCTTTCTCTCCCCTCCTATCACACAAGGTCAACTAGGTTATCTGTGAGGATCTACTATAGCTACACACATTCTGGACTTGGCTGGTCACAAGTGATCTTCCAATGAAGCTGGGCTTCTACAGAGATCACTTCTTACATATCACAGTGGAGGGTTTCATTGATCCACCAAGATACACATAGATTCACCTACCCCACTCGCTGAAAATTAGTTTTGGGTCTCTTCACATAGACTTTGTATCGAGAGTGGCAATAGAGTAGAGCGGTTACCCAAGGAGAGGCATATATGCACATTGTGTGACATGCAAGAGGTTGAGATAGAGGAGCATTTCATCTTCAGGTGTCCTATTTACTATGAGATCCGAGGGCATTTCTACTGCCTCTTCAGAGAGAGTTATAAGGTTTTGGCCTGTTTCCTCTCCTACCCAGACCAGCGATGTTTGGTTGTTTTCATTCATGAGGATCTCAAACATCGTGATAGGATACTCTGAGCACAGAGATAGGAGAAAAATTCTCCCTCAACTGATACCTCTCAGAGCTCTATCACGGAGTTCTTTCATGCAGATCACATAGACCCCCACAAGGCAAGACCTCGACATGACCATGACCTGGAGCTTGTGACTCGATAGCTCAAACCGATGGTTGACTCACAAATCATACTTGGGGACATCCCCTCCTTGTTTAAGGTCGGAGCCCACGGGGGTGATAGTTGCCTTGGTTAGATGTAGAGCTATGACTAGGAGATGTACCAAGACTGCACCCTTGAGGGGGCAATAGTGTTCTATTACTAACCTCATGCCTCCACTTCCACAGCCTCATCCATCCTGATGTCGCGTTGCTATTGATGATGGTTATGATGATGTCGACGATGATGTTGAGATTGATATATATAGTCAAGATATGAATATGTTGTACTTAGCACTTAGTACTACCATTTTGTATTTTTTTGCATTCTGCATTGGTGTGGATGCTCGTTTAGTAGCTCTACTACCACAGCTCATTGTATCAGGTTTTTCACAGTCTCATAGACCCATCGGTATTCCAAAGACTTTAATAAACTTTCTTTCTTTTCTTTCTGGAGCCTCGAATATGGATGGAAGTATATGAAATAAGTAGGGTCTTACTGCTTGCCTGTTCAGGAATGATAAGGGCACTTCTACTTCTTTTACAAAATTTAGAGAAATAATGAAACAAAAAATACGATACAATCACAAGTAGAGTCGAAAATACATGTCACTATCAAAGTGACTTCTCCATATCCCATAGACAATTTGCTATTGAGATGTCATCACAATGATGGGGGACTCTCTAATGAAAGGTGAAAAATGTGAGCATAAAAAAGCACTCTTTCTTCCAAGAAAATATAGCAAAAATAGTTCTTGATTATCAAGAAGTATGTCATATGTAAAATTACTTGCTATAATAGTATTTGGCCATGAACACCCAAAATATATGGAGTCCTTAATTGATATGTAAGGAATTCCTTAGAATCAAATCTTGCCACATGAAGCATGCACAAATAAGAAGAAAAATAAAACCAATTAAAGTGCATAATAACAACCCCCTTTGTGGTCAAGGCAAGATAAAAGAGTGTTCCACTAAGCAAAGTCAACCTATGGTTGACCAAGGCCAAGAAAACCTTCTAATCTATTCTATATGGACACTAATACCATAGCAACCATGTGGCAAGGATTGGGAGGCTTGGGAAAGCATTTTAGAGGTTCGGGGAGGAGGAGGTCAGTTTTTGGGAGAGGATGAGGTTCGAAACGAGGGAGGAAAAAAAGCCACGTGGTGATTGCGGACTGCACTGCAAGAGGGCAGAGGGGCAAACTGGGCATGCAAGACTAAAGAGATGGTGGCAAGAAGCATGCCAAAGTGCCACATGACAAAATGCTGCATGCAAGAGCGCCACATGGTCTGAGGAGGGCAGAGAGTGGCAAAACATGCCATGTGGCATCGTTGAAAACCAACGTGGGCAAGGGGAATAAAGGGATCATGCCACACGACAGAGTAGCATGTGTGCTAGAGGTTGTGAAGATAGTGGGAGAGAAGGAAGAAGTCTCACTTGCTGTTTTGTCACATACACAATGGGGGAATACACACAAAGGTGGAGGCTAAAAACAATTTTCCTCTTCTTAGTTCTGAAAGCCAAAAGAACACTTGTACAAAGAAATAGAAGAACCCTATATGTGGGTCTCAAACCAAACTCAGCTAACTAAGGTGGCATACTAACTGAGCCACAAACTAGAGTAGATAAGGATAACTATCATCCAGCTATTATTTGTGGGTGGTGTACCAACCGCATCTGTAGCTAACAAGTCGGTGACATAAATGCACAACAGTCACCCTGGCATCTCACGAGTGGAGCTCGATATCTCAACACTCCCCCTCAAGCTCAATCCCAATTCTTGCACACCAAGCAGGTCTTTGAACTTGCGCAGCTTCTCTATGCCCAATGCCTTCATGAATATGTCAGCTATCTAATCCTTTGTGCTGACATAAACTAGATCAATAAGACCTAGTAAAACCTTCTCCCACACATAGTGATAATGCACCTCAATGTGCTTTGTTCTAGCATGATAGACTGGGTTATTTGCTAAGTGTATACTACTCATATTGTCATAATAAATGACAACTGGCTGATGCATATCATAAAGTAGCTTATGCAACCAAGCTACATCACATGCAGCCATTGCTGCACCCCTGTACTCAGCCTCTGTGCTGGACAAGGCAACTATAGGCTATTTCTTGCTGCTCCAAGTGACTGCAGCACTCCCAAAAGAGAACACATATCCACTGGTAGATTGTCTATCAGAAATACGACCAGCCCAATCAGCATCAGTGCATCCATGCAGCTGTATCTGAACCCCAGCCTCATAAAATAGTCCATACTACAATGTGGACTTCACATACCTGAGTATGTGTCTAGCTGCATCCAAATGCGGTTTCTTTGGAGCCTGCATAAACTGACTTACCAATCCAACAGCATAGCTCAAATTTGGCCTGGTAATAGACATATAAATCAAACTTCCTTCTATGCGTCTATACATAGTAGGGTCTTTCAGAAGCTCACCTGCATCTGTGCTCAGCTTCACATTCTGCTTCAAAGGAGCTGAAATAGGCTTACAGCGTGTCATCCCATAATTGGACAGCATGTCTAATCCATACTTCCTCTACAAGAGCTATATCCCACTTGGTGATCTAATCACCTCAATGCCCAAGAAATAACGCAGCTCTCCCAAATCCTTCATCTCAAACTTCTACTTCAATAGCATTTTCACATGAAGGATATCTTTATCACTACCACCTATGATGATCAAATCATCAACATAAATGACAAGCAGCATAATACCTTTCTCTGTTTTTCTCACATAAAGTGAGAAATCTGCCTTGGAAATCTGAAAGCCAATAGTAAAAAGATACTGTCCTATCTTGTCAGACCATGCTCTAGGTGCTTGCTTCAAGCCATACAAGGCTTTCTTCAACCTGCAAACAAACTCAGGATGAATAGCATGAACATAACCTGGTGGCTGCTCCATAAAGACCTCTTCTTGCAAATCACCATGCAAGAAGGCATTCTTTAGATTCATCTGATGTAAAGACCTTCCCCTTGATACAGCCAAAGCAATGAGTGCTCTTACGGTTGCCATCCTTGCAACCGGATTGAATGTTTCTTCATAATCAATGCCATATGTCTATGCATACCCCTTGACAACTAATCTTGTCTTGTATCTGTTCACAGAACCATCTGCATTGTGCTTCACCTTATAAACCCACTTAAACCAATTGCATTCTTGTCTTTGGGAAAAGGCGCCAATACCCATGTAGCATTTGCTTTCAAGGCATCCATTTCTTCATCCATGGCTTTCTCCCATTTTTCTTTTCCCATGGCTTACTCAAAAGAACTGGGTTCTGGTTCCTGTATCACATTGACCATATAGGCATAGTGAATGGTTGTAAATTCATCATATTTCAGCCTATCCACAGGATACTTGACTCTAGTAGACCTGTGCAAAATAGGCTCTCTACTAGGTGCTCTCAAAACATCCCTGGTCTTCCTTACTCTAGGTGTAACAATAGAAGAAATACCCAACTCATCATCAATGCTCTAATCTAAGCCACTGGATTCACCATCCACATAAGAGTGACCTGCATTCACATCAAACATGGGCTGATCTACCTTCTCTTTTCCTTTTCGTGATACCTGCATACCACTATCTGCATTGCTTTGAGGAGATTATCCTGATCTCAATCTGCCTATCCATGGTGAAGTATGTGAACCACTGCTAGATGACACTATAGATCCACTAATATTTTGTGATTGCTGCTGTGAATTCTGTGCAGCATTACCATTTTGTGCATCTACATCATCAATCACATTTACTGGTTTATACCAGCTGCTCATCTCATCAAAAACAACATCTCTGCTCACTGTAAACTTACGAGTAGAAGGGTTATAGCATCTATACCCTTTCTACTGCAGAGAATAACCAATAAAGATGCACTTCTCAGCTTTTGGATCCAACTTGGACCTCAACTCATCTAGCACATGAACATAGGCAATGAAACCAAAAATTTTCAAATGAGAAATATTTGGTCTCCTACTAGTATACATCTCCTCTAGCGTCATGCCATGTATTGCTGTAGTGAAAGTCCTGTTCATCATGTAAACTACTGTAGCAACTGCTTCAGCCCAATACTAATCTGATAGGTCTTTTTCATTTAGCATGCCCAATATACCTCTCCAATATGCCTGTTTTTCCATTCTGCAAGTCCATTTTGCTGTGGGGTAATACTGCATGAATATTGTTGCTTTATGCCATGCTCGTGCAGGAACCTTGCATACTCATTTGAGAGGTACTCTCCACCTCCATCTGACCTTAGGCATTTTATTTGTAGGCCTGTTTGTTTTTCAGCCATAGCTTTAAAAGCTTTGAAATGCCCAAACACTTCACTTTTTTTTTTCATAAAATGCACCCAAACTTTTCTGCTGTAGTCATTAATAAAAGTGACAAAATAATGACAACTTCCAATAGATGCAGCTTTAGTAGTCCACACATCAGAGTGGATTAATTCCAATGGCTTCTTACTCTCTTGAACATGCCTAGGAAATGGTTTCCTTGCTTGTTTTCCAAATTGACAGGCTTCACATACCTTATGCATTTCTGCAACCTTGAATTTAGGCAATCCTGCAATAATATTTTGGGCCTACATTGATTTAAGTCATTCTACATTAACATGACCAATGCGTTTATGCCAGATATCAATATCTGCAACAACACTGGTCCCATGTGCAAACATTGCTACACTCAATTCAGGCATGTCCGCACCAACGTAAACATCTTGCCCTTCTTCTTTCCTTTTGCTATAAAGCGACCATTATTTTTCATATCCTCAACAAAGCATGCATGAGGATTAAATCTGACCTACAAGCCCTGCTCAACCATTTAACCAACAAAAACCAGGTTCTTGGTGATGTTCGAGACATGAAATACATCAGACAGGTATTTCTTTTTCCCATCCTGCATAAACAAAGGAATTTTACCAGTCTGCACAATAGGATGTGCAGTATCATCATCAGTCTCCACAAATCCTGGTTTTTCCATTTTCCTTGCATCTTGCATCCATTCTGTATGACCTATCATGTGGTTTGATGCACCTGAGTCAACATACCACACATCATTTCGTTCTTCTGCACTTGTCACATAATTGGTCATGTGCTGCACCATAAATAGAAGCTCATTTCTGTCATCACCCTATCTACTAGAAGATGCATAGTTTCCTTGCTGCAATTTTCCATTCATAATGTCATTCTGCTTTTTGTAGTAGTCTTTAGCCATATGACCCATTTGTTGAGATATCGAGCTCCACTCCTGATATGCCAGGGTGACTGCTGTGCATTTATGTCACCGACTTGTTAGCTGCAGATGCGGTTGGTACACCACCCATGAATAATAGCTAGATGACAGCTATTCTTATCTACTCTAGTTCGTGGTTCAGTTAGTATGCCACCTTAGTTAGTTGAGTTTGGTTTGAGACCCACATATAGGGTTCTTCTATTTCTTTATACTAGAGTTCTTTTGGCTTTCACAACTAAGAAGAGGAAAACAGTTTTCTGCCTCCACCTTTGTGTGTATTCCCCCATTGTGTATGTGAGAAAGCCGCAAGTGAGACTCCTTCCTTCTCTCCCACTATCTTCACATGGTATCAGAGCCTGGTCCATGGCAAGGAGCTCAAGAAAGCAAACCAAGTTTGCGATGTCCTAGTAAGAGGACCAGTGTTGCTTTCCTTTTTTGAGTTTGGGAGCAAATCTCTGCAGCTAGCACAGTCGGGAGTGCAAGAGTGCACTGTCTCAGATTGAGACGCCCTTCGCGGTGTGGCGAGAGGCCATTTCAGGGCCTGTTTTAAAGGCAGAAGTTCCTCATAGGCACTCAAAAAAAGGCCTTGTTTTTGCTGTGTGACCACTGCTCTACTGGTCGGTGAAAAGTTTCCGCAAAAATTGCATTGTATGCCTGTGCACAGATATATTGGGAGTTGCAGAATCATCCTTATTGCCTGTTGATGCAAAATCATCACTAGGAAGTGACTGTGTGGTCAAATACCACTTTTGTCAGTTTTGCAGATTTGCCCGTGTGAGGCAGAAGCTGTGCTTTTTGCAATGACATAATTTTTTGCAGTGTTTTGTCTCTATTCTGTAATGGTGTCTGATTCTCTTTCATAGATTATCACTGAAAAGCTTAACAAGAACAACTTCTAGGCATTAGAGTTTTTAATGACGAATTTCCTCATAGGAAAAGGCTATTGGGAGTTCATTACAAGAAATGAAGAAGAACCAGTTCTTCCTAATGTTCCCAATCAACAGGAAATGCAGGCATTTAAAGGATGGCATGAGCGAGCCAGAAAAGTTATGTATTGGCTTTCTATCAGTATTTTGGATTCTATGATTGTGCATATTCAAGATGCAAGTACGCCAAAGCAGGCATGGGATACTTTGGCAAAAATGTACAGCACAAATACACAAGCCAAGAAAATGCAGCTCAAGCAGGAGTTGCACAATGTGTAGAGAGAAAATATGAGCATCAATGCCTACCACATGAAGGTGAAGAAAATTGCAGATGCACTTGCTTCCATAAGGTCGCTAGTGGAAGATGATGATCTAGTTTCTGTGACCTTGAATGGTCTAGGAAAGGATTATGCACACTTCCGAACATCCATTGCCGTCTGTGAAAAATTTCCTGATTTTGAGGAGTTGTTTGCTCTTCTAATTTCTAAAGAGCAGAGAAATGGGGGTGCATCTTCTTCAGGAGGAACTTCAAAAGAAACTATCTTCTACTCAAATGCTGGAAGAGGTAGAGGCAAAGGTAGAGGAGGCCGATCTGGAGGCTATGGTAGAAAGCATAATATGCAGTAAACTCAAGAAAACCAGTCCTATGGAGGAGGACGTGGTAACTCTAGAGCCAAAGAGGTCGTGGTGGATGGCAGAGAGGCCAAAATGCAAATAGCAATGTTGAATGCTACTATTGTGGTAAAATGGGTCATATGGCTAAAGAATGCTACAAAAAGCAGAATGACATTATGAATGGGAAATTGCAGCAAGGCAATTATGCACCTTCTAGTAGACAGGGTGATGACAGAAACGAGCATCTATTTATGGTGCAGTACATGACCAATTCTGTGACAAGTGCAGAAGAACAAAATGATGTGTGGTATGTTGACTCAGGTGCGTCAAACCACGTGACAGGTCATGCAGAATGGATGCAGGATGCAAGGAAAATGGAAAAACCAAGATTTGTGGAGACTGGTGATGACACTGCACATCCTATTGTGCAGATTGGTAAAATTCCTTTGTCTATGCAAGATGGGAAAAAGAAATACCTTTCTGATGTATTTCATGTCCCGAACATCACCAAGAACCTGGTTTCTATTGGTCAAATGGTTGAGCAGGGCTTGCAGGTCAGATTTAATCTCATGGATGCTTTGTTGAGGATATGAAAAATAACGGTCACTTGATAGCAAAAGGAAAGAAGAAGGGCAGGATGTGTGCAGACACGCCTGAATTGAGTGCAACAATGTTTGCACATGGAACCAGTGTAGTTGCAGATATTGATATGTGGCATAAACACATTGGTCATGTTAATATACAACAACTTAAATCAATGCAAGCCCAAAATATTATTGTAGGATTGCCTAAATTCAAGGTTGCAGAAATGCATAAGGTTTGGAAGCCTGTCAATTTGGAAAAAAGGCAAGGAAACCATTTCCTAGGCATGTTCAAGAGAGTAAGAAGCCATTGGAATTAATCCACTCTGATGTGTGGACTACTAAAGCTGCATCTATTGGAGGCTGTCATTATTTTGTCACTTTTATTAACGACTACAGTAGAAAAGTTTGGGTTATTTTATGAAAAAGAAAAGTGAAGTGTTTGGGCACTTCAAAGCTTTTAAAGCTATGGTTGAAAAAGAAACAAGCCTGCAAATAAAATGCCTAAGGTCAGATGGAGGGGGAGAGTACCTCTCAAATGAGTTTACAAGGTTCCTAAAGGAGCATGGCATAAAGCAGCAATATTCATGCAATCTTACTGCACAGTAAAATGGACTTGCAGAAAGGAAAAACAGGCATATGGAGAGGTTTCTTGGGCCATGCTAAATGAAAAAGACCTTCCAAATTATTATTCGGCTGAAGCAGTTGCTACAATAGTTTACATAATGAATAGGACTCCCACTGCAGCAATACATGGCATGACGCCAGAGGAGATGTATACTGGTAGGAAACCAGATATTTCTCATTTGAAAATTTTTGGTTGCATTGCCTATGTTCATGTGCCAGATGAGTTGAGGTCCAAGTTGCATCCAAAAGCTGAGAAGTGCATCTTTATTGGTTATTCTCTACAGTAGAAAGGGTATAGATGCTATAACCCTTCTACTCGTAAGTTTACAGTGAGCAGAGATGTTGTTTTTGATGAGATGAGTAGCTGGTATAAACCAGTAAATGTGATGATTGATGTAGATGCAAAAAATGGTAATGCTGCACAGAATTCATAGTAGCATTCAACAGTAGTAGCATTCAACATTGCTGTTTGCATTTTGCCCTCTCTGCCATCCACCACGACCTCTTTGGCTCCCCCTGCCTCTAGAGTTACCACGTCCTCCTGCAAAGCACTGGTTTTCTTGAGTTTGCTGCATATTCTGATTTCTACCACAGCCTCTAGATTGGCCTCCTCTACCTCTGCCTCTACCTCTTCTAGCATTTGAGTAGAAGACACTTTCCTTTGAAGTTCCTCCTGAAGAAGATGCACCACCATTTCTCTACTCTTCAAAAATTAGAAGAGGAAACAACACCTCAAAATCAGGAAATTTTTCATGGATGGCAATGGATGTCCGAAACCATGCATAATCCTTTCCTAGACCATTCAAGGTTATAGAGACTAAATCATCATCTTCCACTGGTGACCCAATGGAAGCAAGCGCATCTACAATCTTCTTTACCTTCATGTGGTAGTCATTGATGCTCATATTTTCTCTCTGCACATTGTGCAACTCTTGCTTGAACTGCACTTTCCTGGCTTGCGTATTTGTGCTGTACATTTTTGCCAAAGTATCCCATGCCTCCTTTGGCGTACTTGCATCCTTAATATGCACAATCATAGAATCTGAAATACTGATAGATAGCTGATACATAACTTTTCTAGCTCTCTCATGCCATCCTTTAAATGCCTGCATTTCCTATTGATTGGGAACATTAGGAAGAACTAGTTCTTCTTCATTTCCTGTAATGAACTCCCAATATCCTTTTCCCATAAGGAAATTTGTCATTCTAAACTTCCATGCTTAGAAGTTGTTCTTGTCAAGCTTTTCAGTGACAGCAGTCTGTGAAAGAGAATCAGACACCATTATGAACAATGCAAAAAATTATGTCACTGCAAAAAAAACTTCTGGCTCACACAGGCAAATCTGCAAAACTGACAAAAGTGGTATTTGACCACACAGTCACTTCCTAGTGACGATTTTGCATGAACATGCAATAAGGATGATTCTATAACTCCCAATATCTCTGCGCATAGGCATACGATGCAATTTCTATGGCAATTTTTCACTGACCTGTAGAGCATTGGTCGCACAGCAAAAACAGGGCTTTTTTTTGAGTGCCTGCGAAGAACTTCTGCCTTCAAAACGGTCGAAATGGCGTCAAATATACTGCCCTCTTGCCACACCACAAAGGGCGTCTCAATGAGATTTTCTCCCAAACTCAAAAAAGGAAAGCAACACTAGTCCTCTTACCAGGACACCGTGAACTTGGTTTGCTTTCTTGAGCTCCTTACCATGAACAAGGCTCTAATACCATGTGAAGATAGTGGGAGAGAAGGAAGGAGTCTCACTTGCTCTTTTCTCACATACACAATGGGGGAATACACACAAAGGTGGAGGTTGAAAACAGTTTTCCTCTTCTTAGTTGTGAAAGCCAAAAGAACACTTGTACAAAGAAATAGAAGAACCCTATATGTGGGTCTCAAACCAAACTCAGCTAACTAAGGTGGCATACTAACTGAGCCACAAACTAGAGTAGATAAGGATAGCTATCATCCAGCTATTATTCGTGGGCGGTGTACCAACCGCATCTGTAGCTAACAAGTTGGTGACATAAATGCACAATGGTCACCCTGGCATATCACAAGTGGAGCTCGATATCTCAACAGAGGTTACTTTAGAAGATGTACAAAAGATAGACAGACTATCAAATGACACAAGTGGTGTGGCTACCGCATCAACAATAGCACTAAACACGCAAGCAGGTGACGGGAACTAGGACTGGGCACAATAAAAGCTGGCAGCTAGAGGCTACCATGCAAGCGCCATGTGGCATCATCATGGGATGGCCCGGAGGGGTATGGGAACAGAGGAGTGGGTGCCATAAAGGCTGGCAGCTACCAATAGTGGCAGAGCCATAAAGGCTGGTGGCTGCTGCTTCAAGGCTCGAGTAGTGCTTAGGGTGGTTGAGGGTAGCACAATGTGGTGAAAAAGTATAGGTTAGCAAAATGGTGCAGAGCGACTCATAGAAGTAGAGAGATGAGGACACGTGGTGGGAGCACAAAGAGGATGTGGTGATGATGCAAAGATGACATGGCATGGCTAAAAGATGATAATGTGGCATGACACATGGCGGCCAACGCAGACAGAGGAGGTTGCGAGTGTAAGAGAGAGAGAGAGAGAGAGAGAGAGAGAGAGAGAGAGAGAGAGAGAGAGAGAGCAGAGCAGAGGAAAAAGGGAGAGAGTAAGAGGTGGGAGGAGAGAGAGAGAGAGAGAGAGAGAGAGAGAGAGAGAGAGAGAGAGAGAGAGGAAAAAGTGAGAGAGTAAGAGGTGGGAGTAGAGCTCTCTCTCTCTCTCTCTCTCTCTCTCTCTCTCTCTCTCTCTCTCTCTCTCTCTCTCTCTCTCTCTCATAGATTCAATACATAAATTTTCTAGATATTGGGAGATGCAATGAAGAATCGGTGAAAAGTAAGTGATCTCTATGTCATCCACCAACATTGGAAATAAGATTTGCCAATTAGTCCATGGACAGAGCATGGAATCCGAGGATTACCAAAAAGCAAGCGAAGAAAAGCGAGCAGCCCCAAATAAGCGAGCAAGATTAAATAGGTTTCAAGCGAGCGAGAACCTCATCCAGCATCTTATTCCTCTCAATATCATTGGAACAATTGATGTGATCATAAGCAAATTAAACATATTCCAACAATGAAGGCATGCCTGAAACTCACAATTAACTTCTCTTTCATCCCATACTATCAATTTGAGTCGTTGTGGAGAGGTAGAGACACAACAATACATAAAATTTGTGATAAAAAAAGCAAACACTACTCAGATTGAACATCCACACAGCAAGATAATGATAGATCACAATGTAGAATATATGACTGAAAATATGTAAACATGATCATGTGCTACATATACATATAATGTCTTTTATGCTTGCAGAAGATCATCCATACATTCAATCCAAAAACATGGAAATAGAACTAACTATGTCAAAAGAAAAAAAACACATTTTCATCATAAGGATTAATTTTGCTTAGTGAAAATACCTATGTAATCTGGACAATACCATGCTGTAAAAAACTTAGGGAGCCAAAAAAGGATTTTAGCCCTCCATATATCTATTATGACCAATGTCTGAATGATAGTTCTATCGGAACTAGAAATGAATGCATCTAACCACTATGTTGAGTGCTCATCCAGTATCTTGTAGACTATTATGTTAAACTCAATACGTGACCACAAACTCAAGCATAAGAGGAGCATGATTCAAGTGAAATAATTGGCAAAGACACTCGGTAACTAGTATCCTACTGCATCTAATAGAAAATATGCACCAGGCATTAACAAGCTTTTATTTCCACCCGTATAAGCAAACTCGTATCTTGTAGTATGAAAAACTTTAAGGAAAACATTGCACTTAATGCATCAGTTAAGCCAGTGACTACTCATCTGACTACTCATCATGCACAATCAAACAATCATCAAGGAAAGTCTAGTCAAGCAAGTTGAAGCAAAAAACCAAATATCTATTCGGATCTATGCCGTGGTGTATCCGCTAACCATGAGTAGCAAAAGAACCTATGAAAAAAGAAAAATAGGGATTATGCCACTCTACCATTATCACTTTTATGCTACAAATAAGGGAATACATAGTCATTTTAGGGTACTTTTAGGGTTCATTCCCAACCACTAAAAAGAGAGCCAATGCTATCTATTTGTATTCATAAAATCTTTATGAACATTATCATGTTCAATATAAGGATAGGAGCTAGCTCAATGGGTAGTCTTAAACAAATATAAATACTATTCAAATTTTAACCTTATGCAAAAGCTTTTTTTTTAACACAAAGTAAAACTTGATTATACATATAGATGGGAATCAGGTCACCATTGTAAGTATGTATTTAGTAATTAAGTTGAAAATATTCCCTTAGAAAAATAGCTCAATCAACATAGTACCCATATTATATATCCAAAATTTACAAGATCTCATTCATACCATTAGATTGTTTTCATCACTTGTCATCAGTACTAACCTCAATTGGCATTATGTATTTGGGTCAAAATAGTTTTTAGTATAGGATATAATGGAGCAATACATTTATGTAATATCTAGTGATCATAGTTTCTAATATAGGATAAAATGGAGCATTGAGTAATGTTGTCATTCAAAAATGATAATATACCTTCCTTAACCATATACAAGTATCATGCATTCATAAAAAAAGTTAGTCATAAACTGTAATATAATGTGCCCATAATGCATGTACATTAAATCTTCACATGTTAGAATGTGAGAAAGGGAATAATTTAACTATGAAATCAGGGATCAATGTAGGAAATGGTCTTCTATGCACACATATATGCTAAGGGTCCATCTAATACAATATTGAAAATTGATGTGAGTATAAGTGTATGCATCCATCGGTGATGTATATGAGTGTATGCATCCATTTGTGATGTATATTGTTGTACTAATCCATGGTGCTTTACAGCTTGAGTTGTTTGTAGCACAATTAATCACAACAATTTTGTATTTTTTTAAAGAAAAATGCCATAAACAATTCATGCTGCAAAACACACACAAAAAAATGGCATTTGTAGCATTAATCCAAGCATTTCCTACAAGCAATCTCCATCCCTCCCTTTCCTGCTTACTCTTTCGGCCACCTCCACCCTCTTGTTGCCCTTCAAGACTGCCTCTTGCCTCCTCGCCTCCTTGCTTCCTCACCTCCTCACCTCCTTGCTTCTTTGCCTTCTCACCTCCTTGCATCATGCTTGTTGCTGGCAATTCCAAGGCTATCCCTCCCCTCATTGGTCAGCTCCTCTACTCCTCATTTTGGTGTCTCCAATGAATAGCTTGGGGGTCTTGTTTTTGGAGGGGGGAAGCATAAGAATGGCAACACCTTAATGCGCTGTCATTTTTCGTGCTTTTGCCACCCAAAAACAAGACCTGCAAAGCCCTTGCTTAAGCTTGAATGAGCCTTTTGATTTTGGGCGTGTTAAGCCATTTTTTACCATTATACCCCCAAAATCAAGAGGCTCATTCAAGCTTACGCAAGGGCTTTGCAAGCATTGCAAGTCCAGTAAATGAAATCAATCGGATTAGGAATTGGCAAACTCAATTTGGGAATGGTCAGAAATACTTTGTCTTTGAATAATGCCTTGGATCATGGGATGGGGTCCCATGAACCTGCTGTCTATGACGATGAATGATTCTGCCCTCGATTAAAGGTGACGTGTGTAGTAGTAAAAGGATAGCCCTCATGGAATCTCTAAGGGGTCTTGATTTTGGCCATGATTTGCACATTCTAGCACTTGAGCCATATATCAATTTCCAACACTTGAGGCATATAGTGGCTTTGCCCACGCAACGTTTCCAGTTGTAATCTAAGCATCAAGCAATCTCATATTTTGTATCCAGAGACATCATGAGGGGTAGAGCCTCTTTTTGGTAGTCTCACTAGCAATATGTATTGAAAAAAAAATGTATTCAATTATTATATTCTTCCTTGCTATATGAATGCTCTTAATGCATCCAAATTGTAGAACTACTTCAATACTACTTCTTAGTTATATTGTATAATAACCTACATATGTATGCTCGTGAGACAACAAAAAAGAGACCTGGCAACCCAAAAATGATAGTGCATTGATGCGCTGCCACTTTTGGGCTACTAGGCCTCTTTTTTAATGTTTCCTGAACATAAGAACAAGCACTTATGTTCCTTACCTTTCTTTCCAATGGGGGTCTTGATTTTGGGGGTGTATGCCAAAAATTGATAAACAACATTATTTGATGCATATAGTTTTATTAAATCGATAAAATAAGCATGAAAACATCTAAATTGGCTCTTGCCATTTGATTTGATGTATGACATGACCCCATTTGGATTTGTAATTCCAAAGATATGGGGTCTTACTTTTAGGGCTTGAATGCCTAAAATAGGCAGCACGCCAATGCGCTGCCTATTTCATACATTTAGGCCTCAAAAATAGGACTCCATGTAGGACCAAATGAGGTCCTACTTTTGAGGCCTAAATGCATGAAATAGGCAGCACATTGACAAGCTACCTATTTCAAGAATTCAGGTCCTAAAAGTAGGACCCCGTATCTTTGGACTTACAAATCCCAATGGGATCATGTCCTATATCAAATCGAACAACAAGAGCCAATTTAGATGGTTTTCATGCCTGATTTCTCCATCAATCAAAACTGTATGCATAAATATATACATCAAGATATGCATCAATATATGCATCAATATATACATATGTATGTATGCATATATATATATATATATATAGATAGATAGATACATACATACATACATACATGTGTGTGTGTATACACACACACACACACACACACACACACACACACATATATATACACATATAGATATATATGTATGTATATACATACATATATACATACTTACATACATACAGCAAAATGGGGGTCTTGATTTTGGGGGGGGTATGCCAAAAATTAATAAACAACATTATTTGATGAATATAGTTTTAGTTGATGGAGAAAATGGACATGAAAACCATCTAAATTGGATCTTGCCATTCAATTTGATATATGACATGACCCCATCGGATATGCAAGTCAAAAGATACGGGGTGCTACTTTTAGGGTCTGAATGCCTAAAATAGGCAACGCGTTAACGCGCTGCCTATTTCATGCATTTAGGCCTCAAAAGTAGGACCCCATTGGCAACACAATGGGGTCCTACTTTTGAGGCCTAAATGCATGAAATAGGCAGCGTGTTAACGCGCTGTCTATTTCAGGCATTCAGGCCTTAAAAGTAGGACCCCGTATCTTTGGACTTACAAATCCAAATGGGGTCATGTCATATATCAAATCAAACGGCAAGAGCCAATTTAGATGATTTTCATGTCCATTTTCTCCATATATCAAAATTGTATGCATCAATATATACAAATATGCATCAACATATACATATATACATACATACATACATATATATATATATATATATATATATATATATGTATGTATGTATGTATGTATGTATGTATGTATATGCATATATATACATACATACATACATACAAACATCAAAAGTAAGACCCCATTGGTTTCCCATGTCATGCATTTTGTTGTCTCTTGAGCATAACAACAAGCACTTGTGTTCTTTACCTTTCTTTGCAATGGGGGTCTTGATTTTGGGGGGGTATGCCAAAAATTGATCAACAACATTATTTGATGAATATAGTTTTAGTTGATGGAGAAAATGGACATGAAAACCATCTAAATTGGATCTTGCCATTTGATTTGATATATGACATGACCCCATTTGGATATGCAAGTCCAAAGATATGGGGTCCTACTTTTAGGGCCTGACGCACTGCCTATTTTAGGCATTCAGGCCCTAAAAGTAGGACCCCATATCTTTGGACTTACAAACCAAATGGGATCATGTCATATATCAAATCGAACGACAAGAACCAATTTAGATGGTTTTCATGTCCATTTTCTCCATATATCAAAATTGTATGCATCAATATATACATATATGCATCAACATATACATATACATACATACATACACACACACACACACACACACACACACATATACACATATAGATATATATGTATGTATATACATACATATATACATACTTACATACATACAACAAAATTAGACCCCGTTGGATACCTATTTCATGCATTTTGTTGTCTCATGAGCATAAGAACAAGCACTTGTGTTCCTTACCTTTCTTTGCAATGGGGGTCTTGATTTTGGGGGGGTTATGCCAAAAATTGATAAACAACATTATTTGATGAATATAGTTTTAGTTGATGGAGAAAATGGACATGATAACCATCTAAATTGGATCTTGCCATTCGATTTGATATATGACATGACCCCATTCGGATATGCAAGTCCAAAGATACGGGGTTCTACTTCTAGGGCCTGAATGCCTAAAATAGGCAGTGCGTTAACGCGCTGCCTATTTCATGCATTTAGGCCGCAAAAGTAGGACCCCATTGTGTTGCCAATGGGGTCCTACTTTTGAGGCCTAAATGCATGAAATAGGCAGCGCGTTAACGCGCTCCCTATTTTAGGCATTCAGGCCCTAGAAGTAGGACCCCGTATCTTTGGACTTACAAATCCAAATGGGGTCATGTCATATATCAAATCAAACGGCAAGAGCCAATTTAGATGATTTTCATGTCCATTTTCTCCATATATCAAAATTGTATGCATCAACATATACATCGATATATACATATATGCATCAACATATACATACATACATATATATATATATATATATGTATGTATGTATGTATGTATGTACATGCATATATATACATACATACATACATACAAACATCAAAAGTAAGACCCCATTGGTTTCCCATGTCATGCATTTTGTTGTCTCATGAGCATAAGAACAAGCACTTGTGTCTTTACCTTTCTTTGCAATGGGGGTCTTGATTTTGGGGGGGTATGCCAAAAATTGATCAACAACATTATTTGATGAATATAGTTTTAGTTGATGGAGAAAATGGACATGAAAACCATCTAAATTGGATCTTGCCGTTCGATTTGATATATGACATGACCCCATTTGGATATGCAAGTCCAAAGATATGGGGTGCTACTTTTAGGGTCTGAATGCCTAAAATAGGCAGCGCGTTAACGCGCTGCCTATTTCATGCATTTAGGCCTCAAAAGTAGGACCCCATTGTGTTGCCAATGGGGTCCTACTTTTGAGGCCTAAATGCATGAAATAGGCAGCGCGTTAACGCGCTCCCTATTTTAGGCATTCAGACCCTAAAAGTAGGACCCCGTATCTTTGGACTTACAAATCCAAATGGGGTCATGTCATATATCAAATCAAACAGCAAGAGCCAATTTAGATGATTTTCATGTCCATTTTCTCCATACATCAAAATTGTATGCATCAACATATACATCAATATATACATATATGCATCAACATATACATACATACATATATATATATATATATATATATATATGTATGTATGTATGTATGTACATGCATATATATACATACATACATACATACAAACATGAGAAGTAAGACCCCATTGGTTTCCCATGTCATGCATTTTGTTGTCTCATGAGCATAAGAACAAGCACTTGTGTTCTTTACCTTTCTTTGCAATGGGGGTCTTGATTTTGGGAGGGTATGCCAAAAATTGATCAACAACATTATTTGATGAATATAGTTTTAGTTGATGGAGAAAATGGACATGAAAACCATCTAAAGTGGATCTTGCCGTTCGATTTGATATATGACATGACCCCATTTGGATATGCAAGTCCAAAGATACGGGGTACTACTTTTAGGGCCTGAATGCCTAAAATAGGCAGCGCGTTAACGCGCTGTCTATTTCATGCAATTAGGCCTCAAAACTAGGACCCCATTGTGTTGCCAATGGGGTCCTACTTTTGAGGCCTAAATGCATGAAATAGGTAGCGCATTAACGCGCTACCTATTTTAGGCATTCAGGCCCTAAAAGTAGGACCCCATATCTTTGGACTTACAAATCATGTCATATATCAAATCAAACGACAAGAACCAATTTAGATGGTTTTCATGTCCATTTTTTGCATATATCAAAATTGTATGCATCAATATATACATCAATATATACATATATGCATCAACATATACATATACATATATACATACATACATACATACATACATACATACATACACACACACACACACATACATACATACATACATACATTTATACATACATACAAACATCAAAAGTAAGACCCCATTGGTTGCCTATGTCATGCATTTTGTTGTCTCATGAGCATAAGAACAAGCACTTGTGTTCCTTACCTTTCTTTGCAATGGGGGTCTTGATTTTGGTGGGGTATGCCAAAAATTGATCAACAACATTATTTGATGCATATAGTTTTAGTAGTTTTAGTACACATACATACATACATACATACATATGTGTGTGTGTGTGTGTACATACATACATGGATGCATGCATACATACATACATACATACATACATACATATTGATGCATATAGTTTTACTAGATGGGGAAAATAGGCCCTACTCTGATTTTTGTGGAGAGACACAACTAGACAAATAGAGAAAGTCCAAGGGGTCGCTGGGGACACATCCCGGCAAATGGAGATGCCTGGTATGCAATTTTAGCACCAATTTTGGGATGTAAGCTGCATAGTCATGTCCAAAAAAAGTTGTCAATTCTTGCATTAAATGTAGGGTGGTGAATATATCCTATTCTATCATGGGGCTGGAGAAGACGGAGGCAAAAAATTGAACCTCCAAAAAGACTTCTTTTACCAGTCTATGGGGACCGCGGCTCTTACTAGTGTTGAGAGTGGACAAGACAGCTACCGTTGGTGTGATATGGGAATCTCCCAATCTGCAATTTTAGCACCAATTTTGGATGTAAACTACATAGTCAGGTCCAAAAAAGTTGTGTCAATTCTTGCATTAAATGTAGGGTGATGAATATATCATATTTCATCAGGGGGCCTGCAGAAGATGGAGGGAAAAAATTGAACCTCCAAAAAGACTTCTTTTACCGGTCTATGGGGCCTAGCTCTTACTAGCATTGAGAGTGGACAAGATAGCTACCGCTGGTGTGATATGGGAATCTCCAAGTCTCAAGTTTTGGGGTACATGAAATTAGATCATGCTAACGGTAACTCTAAGAGGTTCCAAAGGCAGGCAACATTCTTCATCATAGCTAACTCAAATGCAAGGCAGTGAAAATGCCAGGAGAGTTGCTAGGTAGCATTGATTTTGGGAAGGGATATGATGATACTTTGTTGTGTTATGTAGGATATTAATTTCCATTAAATTTGGGACATGTTAGATATAACTTCATAAAATCCTAAGTCATGAAATTAATACATTACAAGTTCAAGCATAAATAATAGTTGTGAAGTTAATGCATTAAATATTCAAGCCTAAAGAAGAATTAATCAAGACCTAATGCACCGTACCAGAGACTTTGGCCTTACCCTCATTCCATAGACTTGCCAATGTAAGGCCAAAATTTTCATTCTTAAGAATATGTGGAAAGACCTTACATTTGGCCCACTTTTGGCAAAAAAATTTCATTCTAAAGAATAGGTGGAGTGAAATTGTGTTTGATAAATACAAATCAATGCTCAAGTTTGGACATTATTAAATAAAGGTATCCTTTTGAAGATATTGGAACACATGAGAGAAATAATATTGAAGATACATGAATTTTTAGACATACTATTAAAGACAAATGAACATATAATGGATGAAATCCTATTGATGATACATGAATTTTCAATAGAACTGTTATTCAAAAGATTTGATGGATTAAATGTAGCTTTAATACATTATCCCTTTTACAAGGGTGTTTGAGTTTAAGGCTTGAAACATAAGAATGAATTTGTGTTGAAGCCTAGTGGTTTGTTAAGGATATGTGAAACTTGAAGTAAAAGTACTTACAATGGAAGGGATTATATCAAGATCCTATTAAGGACATGTGAACATATAGTAGAATAATTCTACATAAAATCAGTGGATCAAACTTAATGGCTCAAAAGCAAAAAGGGATGATGGTGCAACCTAGGGGCTACTCTACGGCACTATGGCAGCAATCTTTGTAGTTACTATCAAAGGTAGTGTAACTTTTTTGTCAAGGAAAGAGACGTGAACCACTCCACATGACCTAGATCTGTATGACCTAGGTTGCACCGACTTGTTTCTTTCATGGATAAAAAGTGACCCTTAGATGCTATAGCACTCCCTTTTTTGGTCCATTATTATAGCACAATTGGGACCTTTTGACCTAATACTAGCTACCCATCAAATATTTGTTGTAGATGTTAGGGGGAATTACCAAACTACTAGTGGTAGTTTTATCACCACCATTAGTAATTTTATTTGAGTGTTCCTTAATGGTAGTTCTCCTACTACTACATACAATATTACCAATAGTAGTCCTAATCCCAATGATAGTACACATAATATTATTACGACCGTCCAACTTTAATCATCATTATATCTATGAATGCATATATATAGGTCTATCTATATCTATACCTATTTATTCATCATCCAATACGTTTGCATTTATTTTTGGTGCTTTGCTTACTTTGAAACTAAAGATAATGTGATTTCATTATTGTTTGCATTCTTGTCAAACATGAGGAGCTGGAATGCATAAGAGTTGGGAGGCACATTATAATTTCTGTGCAGATTTGAGCCATTGAATAGCCTATTGAATCTGATTGTTTTCTTTCTTATTAAATCCTTAATTTGGTTATTTCACACCGAACATCGCCATATCAATTCTTTTTTTTGTTTGTTCTAGTAATGTCCTATCGTAGCATAGTCTAGGGTTGATCAAACAAGATAAATGGGTGCTCACATTTAATATATTTTTGAGAGTCAGAGGATAGTGGCTGTAGACTACAAAATCATCACTTTGAATAAATTTGGCAAGATTCTTCTGATAGAAGGAATAATTTCTATTGCACTAAAGATGAAAGAAAATTATCAAAAGGCTGATACAAGGCTCAAAATCACACTGGTGCTACTAGGCTTAATAGTCATAGGCTAGTAGTAGTACTAGTGTATTTACTAAGTAGTGTGCATGCCTCTCCTCATTAAAATTCATAGTCTTCAAAAATATATAATACATAAGTCAAAATATTGTAATTAGTTTTATCATCCTAATGTTGAAACTGACTTAAATTCATAGTCTTCAAAAAGGTATAATACATAAGTCAAAATATTCCAATTAGTTTTATTGTCCTCATGTCGAAACTGACTTTCTGTTCCTTCGTCTCCTATGAGCTTCAAACCTTTAATCCATTAATCTCTCAAATAGTAAGAATGGTCTTGTATTAAGAGACGATGATATCTAAAGTGATCTACAAATACTAAGAATGGTCTTATATTAAGAGGTGATGATATCTCAAGTGTTATACAAACCGTAAGAATGGTTTTGTATTAAAAGGTGATGATATCTCAAGTGTTCTACAAATAGTAAGAATGGTTCAAGTGTTCTACAAAAGTATTAGGTACCTCTTAGTGGCTGAAGGGAAGGAGTGATGATATCTCAAGTGTTCTACAAATAGTAAGAATGGTCTTGTATTAAGAGGTGATGATATCTCAAGTGTTCTACAAATAGTAATAATGGTTTTGTATTAGGAGGTGATGATATCTCAAGTGTTCTATAAAACTATTAGATACCTCTTAGTGGTTGAAGGGAAGGGGTTGGAAGTATGGGCAAAATCTCTAGGAACTACAGGATGGTTGCAAGAACAATTTTGAATGTCATAAATGACACTTGGGTTTTTCAACATACGGGTGAACTATTTTTAAACATTTTCTTTCATGGTTGATAACACTTTTAATAAGAAGAACCATTTTGAATGTCATAAGTGTTGATGCAATCCCATGCTATGAAGTCTACAGACAGTTTTTTTCCCCCACATATGGGTGAAGTGATGTTTACGTTACTAAGTTCAACATATCAAGCAATGCATTTGTTTTGATTATTGAAGGAGATTGATAATAAGACCCATTTCAAATGCAAAAGAATTGTTGTATTAGTAATGGAATCCGCTTTGGAGTGGAAATTCGGTTTCTTTCAAACCACATACTATTGTTGCATTATGTGAGTATGGCTCCAATTGGAAGTTAAGGTAGACTATAATTCGCAATATTGGTATAGTTACACATAGTAACGTAAGTTTTATTTTCGACCATCTTCCCAAATAGTGGTTTCCACAAAGCTATGTTGAATACCTCGATAAGGAAATTGTGGAAAAGCTCGCTCGCTTTTTTGGGCCTGCTCGCTTTTCCTCGCTCGCTCTATCGACTGCCTCATGGAATCCATGTTGGCAAGCAAACAATAGCATGCAAGATTTGATAAAGCGAGTTTACAATGGTTACTATGAAAGGAAGGTAAGAGTTGTACCAAGAAAGCATGCCATCTTACATGTGCACCTGGGTGCACTTGCATCTAGCCTCCTATCTTGGCTTGCATCTAATTTTCTTAGATGCGTGGTGCTGCATTTACAAGATCTCCAACAAGTTTGCTGGAGCAAATTTTTTGTTACCGCAAACTACTTAAATGCAAGGCAATGAAGAGTAGTGTGCATCCAAGATGCTTTGTAATAGTTGATGCTGCTATTAATGAAATAAATGATTATGTGCAATTTCATTTTGCATCCTTTGTAGTCAAGCTAATGGCACACAGTATGCTTCTCCCATCACTCCATTTGCCTTGCCATTGCATCTATACCTCTCAGAAGATAGCAACATGGGAGAAAATTGATCATGGAGAGTGGAGAGGACAAGGTTTTTCTATAATTAATCCCCTCAATGCTAAAGAAGATTACTATGACTAGGCTATGACCCTATATATGCATGGCATGTGTGCATGCATGTGTGCCTACATGCGTGCGTGTGTGTGTGTGTGTGTCTGTATGTGTGTTTAGATTTAATAATCCCATCAGTAAATGAACCATACAATTAATTAAATCATTTGGATAATTATAAAAGTTGCAAATGAGAAATGGATTGAAATTTTTAAGAACACAAGAAGTAACTTTAGACAATATTGCAATCAAAAACCTAGGAAAGGACTTGAGCAAGAGGATTTGCAATAGAATTTTTCATTATACTGAGTTTGCAAACTTAAGCAAAGAATTAGTATAAAAGTGTAGAATCCATCAGGTAGTCTAGGCTCATAGGTTAGGGTCCACTTACCTATCACCATACCTACGTATTAGAACATCATAGATTTGTGAGGGAAGACACGTAATGCCTATGCACCCCAGCTTGTTATCACTTATACCAAAGACCAAGACACCAAACAAGATTCTAGAGTAAATATCACAAATTTTAGTATAAAAATAAAGGGTATATGCCACCCTAACAAATGGTACACAAGTTTTCAAAAATATGGAGGCTAATCGTGTCTGTATCGTATTTAAATTTGGGGGGTAGTCCACACCCAAGGTTCAATACATGGTTATTTTGAAAATGGGGTGTAATCCACACCCTTTAATAAATATCTTTGTCTTGATAAAATCATTGAAGTGGGGTAGAATTCTTCCTTGAATATGGTTCTTGGAGGCATAGACAAAAGGGAACAAAAAAGAAAAATATATAAGTTACAAAGCGACAAATAGATTACATTGCAAAATATGACCAATTAGATTATACATATGCATAATTACACAAATTTAAAAGAAAATACCATTAAATTATCAAAATAAGCATTTAAAAAGAAATGTGTTAGAGATTAATACACATAATTTAATTTAAGCACATAGAAAACTCAAGGGCTAATATACTATGAAAGGCCAATAACAAACAAGTTTATGAAGAAGAAAAAAAGTTACTTTTTGGAACTCTCTCTATATATAATATAGCATATAATAAAGAAGCATGAGGGACTAAAGGGCTAAGGAGGTAGATGTGTAAGCTACTAAATATATCAATGCAATTAATAAACTTAAGCAAAATGAAAGTTAGGAAATAATTTATCACTTCAAAGGATATATATAACATATATATATATATTTATTTATATTTATATATAGATACATACATATACATATACATATACATATACATATACATATACATACATACATACATACATACATACATACATACATACATACATACATATATATATATATATATATATATGGATGGGAACTATGTAAATGCACTTAAATTATAAGCATTTAAATCAAGTATATATAAAGGATCAAGCAATTAATCACAAGTAATTGAAAACATGTAAAAATCTACACCCAAAGAAATGAATTACATTTAAAAAAAGTCCATATGTTTATAAGTTATAAATATAAATATATATTTATATCGATAGATATAGTATAAAGCAAAAAAAGGTTCTGTGAAAGGATCTCAACAAAACGAGTACAGGGAGTGAGCTATGACGATGTTCATGAGGTTGTGGAACAAGGCACAGGAGACAAGGTAAAAGCAAGGATAGGGGAGAACACATGAAACTAGTTTGGGTTGTCCTCAGCATGCCCAAGGTAAGAGGTGACAAGCAGCCACAAAGGAATGTTAAGAGTGGAGTAGAGGTGGAGAAGGTAGTCAAGAAGCAATGGCAAAGCATATCGATAAACAAACTATAAGCTAGAAAGAGGCAATGGAAGAGGCTTCCATGCTGTTGGTGGCATGATATGCATGAATGTGAGAGAAGGAATGTAAAAGGAAACAAAGTGTGAAGGTATACGTGCGATTCTATCAAACTGTGAGAGGTTGCTAGTCACACAAAAATACATGCCAAATGCTAAAGTGGAGGAATCATGATAAAAGGACAACAAGGTGATGAAGCTAAGCACATATTGATCAAACCATCAACTCCTAAACAAGAAGGCAAGTATTTACATAGTTTGCAGAGGTTGCCATGCAATGGCATAAGAGTCAGAAGCAAGTAAACAATGCAAGAGAGCTAGAAGACACATTGGCAATGAGTGCAAGGATCATGCCTTCACATCTCAACCTTGAGCAATAGCAACAACTAAATAAAAGGAATTAGAAAGAGAAAGAGTCAGCAAGGGATCAAAGATCACTAGTAATGTCTTGACAGTATTCATGAATAAGGAGAGTCATGGGATAGAGGGTAGAAAGAAGATTTGCAAACCTTAGAAACCACAAAGAGCGACCAACTGAGATTGAAGGTTGAGCAACAAAAAGGTGTGTAGCTGAGGGAGAGTGTGTGGTTACATCGCCAAGATGGGCAAGCTGAGCTCTATGAGTTTGGGACAAGAAAATAAAGAAGGGAAAAAGAATGGGCGACACTAGAGCTCACTAGAGTGGGGTGTCGATGTTGAGTGTTGGGGGAGGGGACAATGAAGGTCATCAATATTATATGTATGGGGGCCCTAGTAAGTGAGAGAATATAAGTGAGAGAATACAAAGGGGAAAGCTTAATCAAGAGCACCAATTCAAGGGCCGGGAGGGGGGATAGACATAAGTATGAGTAAATAGGGGATAAAGAATTAATTATAAATAATACAATAATACTCAAAGTGTTAGGGTAGTTTAATAATGTCCAAATTACAATATTTACATATTAGCAATTATTAGTGCTCATCGGATATGCTTTGCATTATCGATCAAGCATAAAACAACGTTTTTGCGTTAGTGTCATGCACAACATGAAAAAACACGGTCCTAGGTGTGTTATTCAAACAAGTACTTATCAGATGGGGGCTCTAGTTTGCACGCAAGTCCATTTCAACTATGTTGCAGGGCGTGCAAAGTATTGTCACCATCAGATATGCTTTGCATGGTCGATCACGCATTATACACCATTTTTTCCCTAGTGATATGCACATCCGCAAAAAAACACGCCCTTAGGTGTGTTATCTGACCAAGTACTTATCGGATGGGTGTGCCTCTTTGAGAACATTTCAATACCACCTAGGTTGAGGTGTACGAAAAGTGTTGTGCCCATCGGATATCCTTTGCATGGTCAGTCGAGCATTAAATACTATTTTTGCTCGTGTCCTGCACATCTGTAAAAAAACACGCTGCTAGGTATGTTATCCGATCAAGCACTTATGGGATGGGTGTGCCACTTTGCATGTAAGTCGATTCCACCTAGTTGAAGTTGTGTGCAAAGGATTGTGCCCATCGGATATGCTTTTCATTGTCGATCAAGCATAAAACACCGTTTTTGCCTTAGTGTCATGCACAACCATGAAAAAACACGGTCCTAGGTGTGTTATTCAATTAAGTACTTATCAGATGGGGGATCCAGTTTGCACACAAGTATGTTTCAACTAGGTTGAGATGGTGTAAAGTATTGTCACCATCGGATATGATTTGCATGGTTGATCACGCATTATACACCATTTTTTCCCTAATGAGATGCACATCCACAAAAAAACACGCCATTAGGTGTGTTATCTGACCAAGTACTTATCAGATGGGTGTGCCTCATTGAGAACATTTTAATGCCACCTAGGTTGAGGTGTACAAAAAGTGTTGTGCCCATCTAATATCCTTTGCATGGTCGATCGAGCATCAAATACTATTTTTGCTCTAGTGTCATGCACATTTGTAAAAAACACGCTGCTAGGTATATTATCCGATCAAGCACTTATGGGATGGGCGTGCCACTTTGCATGTAAGTCGATTCCACCTAGTTGAAGGTGTGTGCAAAGTATTGTGCCCATCGGATATGCTTTGCATTGTCGATCAAGCCTAAAACACCGTTTTTGCCTTAGTGTCTTGCACAACCATGAAAAAACACGGTCCTAAGTGTGTTACTCAAATAAGTACTTATCGGATGGGGGCTCCACTTTGCATGCAAGTCCGTTTCAACTACGTTGAGGTGAGTGTAAAGTATTATCACCATCGGATATGATTTACATGGTCGATCACGCATTATACACCGTTTTTGGCCTTGGTGACATGTACAACCGTCAAAAAACACGGCCGTCGGTGTGTTATTCAAATAAGTACTTATCGGATGGGGGCTCCAATTTGCACGCAAGTCCATTTCAACTACGTTGAGGTGCATGCAAAGTATTGCCACCATCGGATATGCTTTGCATGGTCGATCACACATTATAAACCATTTTTTCCCTAGTGATATGGACATCCACAAAAAAACGCGCGATTAGGTGTGTTATTTGACCAAGTACTTATTGGATGGGTGTGCCTCTTTCAGAACATTTCAATACCACCTAGGTTGAGGTGTACAAAAAGTGTTGTGCCCATCGGATATCCTTTGCATGGTCGATCGAGCATTTAATACTATTTTTGCTCTAGTGTCATGCACATTCGTAAAAAAACACGCTGCTAGGTATGTTATCCGATCAAGCACTTATGGGATGGGCGTGCCACTTTGCATGTAAGTAGATTCCACCTAGTTGAAGGTGTATGCAAAGTATTGTGCCCATCGGATATGCTTTGCATTGTCGAACAAGCATTAAACACTGTTTTGGCCTTAGTGTCATGCACAATCGTCAAAAAACGCAGTCCTAGATGTGTTATTCGACTAAGTACTTATGGGATGGGCATTCCACTTTGCATGTAAGTCAATAATACCTAGGTTGAGATGTGTGCAAAGTAGTGTGATGATCGCATATGCGTTGCATTGTCGATTAAGCATAAATGAGCATTTTTGCCTTAGTGTCATGGACAATAACCAATAAAAAACATGGTCCTAGGTGTGATATTCTAAAAAGTACTTATTGAATGGGTGTTCCACTTTGCATGGAATACCATACCACCGCTTTTGAGGCATGTGCAAAGTATTGTGCCCATCGGATATGCTTTACATGGTAGATTGAGTATTAAATACCGTTTTTTGCCTTGGTGTCATGTACAACCGTCAAAAAACACGATCGTAGGTGTATTTTTCAAACAAGTACTTATCGGATGGGGATGCCACTTTGCACACAAGTCAATACTGCCTAGGTTGAGGAATGTGTAAAGTCTTGTGTCCATTGGATATGCTTTGCATAGTCGATCTCACATGATACACCATTTTGTTCCTAGTGTTATGCACAATCGTCATAAAATACGTTTGGAGGTGTGTTATCCGAACAAGGACTTATGAGATGGGTGCACCACTTTGTATGCAGGTCAATAAGACCTAGGGTGAGGCATGTAGAAAGTTTTGTGCCCATCGGAGAAATGTAGATGCGATAATATTAGAAAATTCTTGGTATGTGTATATGTGTGTGTGTGTGGCAAACAATTTTGATACAAAGTAAACACCTACTGCACAAATTATGCACTTCATACGTTGAGTAAATAAGCTTGTTGATGAGGATAAATATGCCCTTGAATAAAAGCACAATTGTTGTATGACCACAATAGGATCGCTTTGACACCTGTGATTTTGCCCACATGTAAGTTTGCAAATAGTAATAATAATATATTAATAGTTTGCAAATGTGTATAGCAAGTGAGTAATGGGAAGTGGAAGTGGGAGTGAGGAGAGAGGAGTGGAATGGGAGAGGGAAGTAATAAGGGTGTATGATAATAAGTATAAAAAATAGTATAATAATATATTAATAGTTTTCAAATGGCAAGTGAGTAATGGGAAGTAGAAGTGAGAGTGGGGAGGGAAGAATGGAATGGGAGAGGGGAAGGTAATAGGGGAGTAGGATAATAAGGGAGTGAAATGAGTGAGGGAGTTAATAGGGGATGAAAAAGAGGAGGGTGAGATGGGGAAATATGGGATTTTGGGAAATGGGAGGAGTATGGGACGTGGTGGAAATGTGGGATGGGAGTGGTGGCAATGGGGAGGAAGAAGAAATGGATGGATGGGGGGAGGGCTAATGGAAGATTGGGATGAGGGATAGGGGTCCAATGGGAGAGGGGGAGTAATGGGAGCCAATGGGAGAGGGGATAAATGAAAAGCCAATAGGAGAGAGGGGAGGAATGGAAAGCCAATAGGAGAGGAGTAGGAAAACCTAATTTTTCTTATATATAGTCTTCCTTCTTCATTCATTCTCCCCTCATTTCATTCACTGAAGAAGAAAACAAGGACGATCAAGAGAGCAAGGAAGGAAGAGCAAGAAAGCAAGAAAGAGCAAACTTACAAACTTTTTCCAGGTACTTGCAAATTTTTTTGATTCATTTTTTTTCTAGATTTTTTTTTTAAAATTTGAAGAGAGAGGAACTAGAGAGAGAAAGGTTCAGGGGAGGAGAAGAAGAGGATGGAGGGACTGGAGGGAAGGGAGAAGGAAGGGAGGGAGAGGGTGGGGCTAAGTAGAGGGAGGAAAGGAGGAGGGAGGGCGGGACTGGGTCTCCCATGGAGGGGGGAAGGGGGGAGGGGGAAGGGGGGGCTGGCGGCCGAGAGGGGGGGAAGGGGGGGGAGAGGGAAGGGGGCAGGAGGGCTGGCGGCGCAGGCGGGGGCGGGGAGGGGGGTGAGTGTGGGGGAGGGGGGTGGGAGGGTGAAGGGGGTGGAGGGCTGAGAGGGGGGGCGGCTGGCAGCCGCGGCCGCTAGCTTGAAGGCAGGGAGGGGGGTGGGAGGCGTGAAGGGGGTGGGAGGGGCTGAGAGGGGGGGGGACTGGCGGCCGCGGCTGCCAACTCGGGGCGGGGAGAGAGGTGGGTGGGGGGGAAGGGGGTGGGAGGGGTGAAGGGGGTGGGAGGGGCTGAGAGGGGGGAGGGGCTGAGGGGGGGGGGGGGGCTGGCGGCTGCGGCCTCCAGCTCGGGGACGGGGAAGGGGTTGGGTGGGGGGGGAGGGGGTGAGAGGGGTGAAGGGGGTGGGAGGGGTTGAGAAGAGGGGGGGGCTGGCGGCCACGGAGGGAAGGGGGGGGGAGGGCTGGGGGGCTAGGGGGTCACGAAGGGGGGGTGGGGAAGAGGGGGGGGGGAGGGCTGAGAGGGGGGGAAGGGGGTGGGAGGGGTTGAGAGGAGGGGGGGGCTAGGGGATGGGGGGAGGAAGGGGGGGTGGGGAAGAGGGGGGGAGGGCTGGGGGGTCGTGAAGCGGGGGTGGGGAAGAGAGGGGGGGAGGGCTGAGGGGGGGGGCCTGGCGGCCACGACCGCCAGCCCGAGGGAAGGGGGGCAGGGGGGGGAGAGGGGGTGAAGGGGGGGAGGGGGGTGCGAGGAGGGGGGAGGGTTGAGAGGGGGGGGGGAGAGGGGCTGGCGGGGGTGAAGGGTGCGAAGGGGGGTGCGAGAGTGCAAGAGGGGGGGTTGCCGGCCGCGGTTGCCAGCCCGGGGGCTGCGAAGGGGGGTGGGGAAGAGGGGGGGAGGGCTGAGAGGGGGGGGCTGGGGCTGGCAGCCACAGCCGCCAACCTGGGGGCCGTGAAGGGAGGGTGGGGAAGAGGGGGGGGAGGGCTGAGAGGGCAGGGGGGCTGGCGGCCGCCCCGAGGGATTCACAGGGGGAAACTTATGATATCACGTGAGTGTACAATAGGGGGTTTTTTTGAAATGAGGCATAAGCTTATACATTAGGGGTGGGGGCCTTTTTTTTTTCCCCAATATTGAATTTAAGCTAGGGGGACCATGTCATATTGAAGAAGGGGGGACATAATATAGGTTACCTTGGGTAACTAGTCCAAACAAGTTTGATTTCGTGTATGGTTTTAAATAGTGATAGGGAAAGTAACCTAAATTTGCTTATTGTGTAATCTAAATGCTTGAGAAAGAATGTAGATTTAAGGAAAGGGGGGGACATAATGAATTTTGGTGGTATCTTATAAGCTTAAATAGGGGTGTTTTATCGTCGTATGTGGATCTTAAATAGGGGGTTTTCTTGAAGCTCATGCACACAGGTGACATCCCCCTTTAATGAAGAGTGAATCCCCCGGGCGGCTGCGGCCGCCAGCCCGAGGGAAGGGGGGAGGGGGGAGAGAGGGGGCGGGGAAGGGGGGTGGGGGTGGAGGGGGGTGCGAGAGGGGGGGGGCTAGGGGGCCGTGAAGGGGGAAAAAGGGGTAGGGGAGGAAGGGGGTAGGGGGGGAGGGCTGGCGGGGGAAAAAGGGGTAGGGGAGGAAGGGGGTAGGGGGGAAACGGGTGTGGACGGTTAAGATGTTGGGACGGGGCAGGGGAAAGGGGGTGGGATGGGGACGGGAGAGGGGGAAGGGGAGGGGGGAGCGGGAGGGGAGGGGTCAACGGGGGGAGGGGATTTGGCGGCGGAGGGAGGGGAGGGGAGGGCAGGGGGTCAAGGGAGGGAGGAGTTTTGGTGGCGGAGGGAGGGGAGGGAAGGGGAAGGGAGGGGAGGGGAAGGGGGGAGGGCAAGGGAGGGGAGGGAAAGGGGGGAGGGCGGGGGTAAAGGGATGGAGGGAGGGAGGAGGGGAGAGGAAGGAGAGAGAGGAGAGAGAGAGCGAGAGGAGAGGAGGGAGCAGAAGGAGAGAGAGGGGAGAGGAGGATTTGACTTACTATCACGAGCAAGAGTGACAAATAAGATTTGATTTACGAGAAGAATGAAAAGGATTTACGAGAAGAAAGTATCGAGAAGAATGTTGAAGAAACTATTAAGAAGAATGTTGAACACAAATTTGAATTCAAAAGGAACGTACGAGAAGAAGGTATGAGAAGAATGTTGAACACAAATTTGAATTCAAATTTATAATGAATTCAAATTTCCCTCTCTTTTTTGAAAATTCAAATTTATGCGTAGGAGGAGTGGGCTAGTTTTTCTTATATATACTTTTCTTTCCATTCATTCATTTTAACTCTCTCCTCATTTCATTGAAGCAACCAAGAGCGAAAGAGAAAGGATAAGCGGATCCTTACTTTTTTCACTTTTTCCAGATAAGCGGAGCCTTACTTTTTTCACTTTTTCCAGGTACTTGCATTCTTTTTCATTCATCTTGTAATTCTTTTTCTTTACTTACGATTCTTTTTCAATTAGTTTCTTGTTAAAGTTTTTGAGTTCTATTTCTTAAAATTCGTCTTGTAATTCTTTTTCTTTACTTATAATTCTTTTTCAATTAGTTTATTGAGGAGGGTGGTCTTTTAGAAGACATTACAATTCTTTTTAAATTAGTTTCTTATTTGAGTTTTTGAGTTCTATTTTAATTAGTTTTTTATTTATATTTGAGTTTGTAAATTTGAGAAATGAGAGAACAGGGAGGGAGAGAAAGAGAGAGGAGAGAGGAGAGAGGGAAAGAGAGAAATTAAGAGAGAGAAGAGGGGCTCCTTAAATGAGAGAGGAGAGGGAGAGAGATAGAGAGAGAGAGAGAGAGATTCACAGAGAGAAGAGGGGCTCCTTAAATGAGAGAGAAGAGTAGGGAGGGAAAGAAAGAGAGAGGAGAGAGGGGGAGAGAGATTAAGAGAGAGAAGAGAGTCTCTTGGGGGCCGTGGCTGCTTTGAGGGAGGGAGAGAGTAGGAAGAGAGAGAGAAAGAGAGAGAGAGGGAGAGAGAGAAAGAGAGAGAGAGGGAAAGAGAGAGAGGGAGAGAGAGAGAAAGAGAGAGAGGGATTAAATTAGTTTCTTATTTGAGCTTTTGAGTTCTTTTTTAATTAGTTTTTTATTTATATTTCAGTTTGTAAATTTGAGAAATGAGAGAATAGGGAGGGAGAGAAAGAGAGAGGAGAGAGGAGAGAGGGAAAGAGAGAAATTAAGACAGAGAAGAGGGGCTCTTGGCAGCCGTGGCCACAAAGAGAGAGGGAGAGAGGGAGAGAGAGAGAGAGATTCACAGAGAGAAGAGGGGCTCCTTAAATGAGAGAGAAGAGTAGGGAGGGAAAGAAAGAGAGAGGAGAGAGGGGGAGATAGATTAAGAGAGAGAAGACGGTCTCCAGGGGGCTGTGGCTACTTGAGGGAGGGAGAGAGTAGGGAGAGAGAGGGAGAGAGAGAGAAAGAGAGAGAGGGAGAGAGAGAAAGAGGGAGAGAGGGAAAGAGAGAGAGGGAGAGAGAGAGAGGGAGAGAGAGGGAGAGAGAGAGATGTTTATCATAATGAAACGTGGTGAGAGGAGAGAGGGAAAGAGAGAGAGAGAGAGAAGAGAAGAGGGAGACTTAGAGAGAGAGAGAGAGAGAGAGAGAGAGAAAGAGAGAGAGAGAGAGAGAGAGAGAGAGAGAGAGAAAGAGAGAGAGGGAGAGAGAGGGAGGAATGAAACTTCTGTGCTAGAGGGAGGGAGAGGGAGAGAGAGAATAAGTGGGATGAGGATAGAGAGGAAAATACATAAGAGTTGTCAGAGAGAGAGAGAGAGATTAAGAGAGAGAATGAGGTGTCTTGACTATGGCTACAGAGAGATTTAGGAGTCGAGAGAGAGAGAGAGAGAGAGAGAGAGAGAAAGTAAAGAGAGTTTTATATATTTACATGTTTTATATTATACTTTTAAAAATTTATAAAAGAGTGAATTTATGGTTTGTTTTGAAGGTGAGATAATATTTTTATATATATTCATCTTTTAAATTGAAAAATGTTAACTTTTCTTTAGATACTTGTTCTTCATTTATCTCACATGCAGGTTTAGCCTCTACATCACAACCCCTTCTTTTGCATATTTAAGCCTCTTAAACCCCAGCACATTAAAATGAACACAGAAAAAGAAATTATTTATTGCTTTTCTTCGCTTCGACGGTTGGTTTAGCATAGTTTAGCATAGATTAGATTGCCTTAGAGGAGAGACAATTCTCCAAGTTGCCAATCGAAGCCATGCTCAAATTTTTCTAACTAGTTCCTAATCGTTGTCAGTCCCTTCGCTCACATGCCATTTAACACTCATAACATGCTATTAAATAAGACCTTTTACCATTTACCAAGAAGACTTCAAGCCTTGTGGTAGGCATAATAATATAGAAAAAAGACAACTTTGTGGATATTTTAACAACGAGTTTAGATCCTGAAGTTGGCGGTATTCATTTTATTGTGTCAAGGAGAGACTCAAAGACCTTTGTGATGCCTCCTCCTCAACCATCAAAGTTTCTAGAGCTGCAAAGTGCATTGGAGACTCTTTCATATACTTGGGAGCAATTTCCTAGTGTGGTGGCAAAAAGGATGCATGCAAAGATAATGTTTGAATACTTTCAGGATGCAGAATATGCTCCTCATATTCAAGGATCTTCACATGAAGGAGATCAAAAAGCTCAGACTTCGATGTAGGGACAAGAAGAACAGGCACACTGTCACAAACATGTAGAACATGAGCGCAAACCTCTAGAGCCAGAATTGGTGGATGTAACTAAGGATGATGAAAAACAAGCCTTGAGTGCATGGGAATTTAAAAAAATTGAAGAAGATCAAGGTCGATCCACTACAGTTATGCTAGAAGCTCTTGCTAGCAAACCACGACATGAAATGCAAAAGGCTAGTACTACAAGAGCCACAGTTCCAAGCAGTAAAAAAAGACATCGTCCCACTATAGAGAAAGATAATGTGGATGAAAATCGGTTAAAAAAAGAGAAAGATGAAGAAGACTCAGAACTCGAGGCTAAAGATGATCAGGATGAACTCACATCAATCAAAAATCTTAATCTGCATCTTAATGAAGTAGTTACAGATGATGATGTGAGATATATCTGGGGTCAAAGGACGTGGTTTGTGAATGCCAAAGATGTGGAAGCTGTAGCTCTCTTTACTAATAGCCGAAGCCTTGATATATCCTATGCAATGCAAATATACGAGGCTTTAAGAAATGATAAGAAACCTGTGGCAAGCAATGTGGTCTTGCGCCCAATAATGTTTTGTCCAACCAAAAATAGTTTTCTAGATCAAATAACATTTACAGGGCCTACACATTTTGAGGAAACCTTCAATCAATTCTTTAAAGACACTCTTAAAAATATTCCACATGAACAAGGCGAAGAGGCACAAGGTGAGAATATGCTAAAGGAAGTAAAGAAGGAATTCCTCCTTCATTGTAGATTCTAGCCCATTGATGGTCAACATTGGGCTGATGCTTGTAATCAGGTCACAAGGGAAGCAAAGGAGGGCAAAAGACTCACTCCAGAATAATTTGCAAAGATAAGTTCATTCCATTATTATCCTGCAACAATCTGTATATTCAAGCATGAGATCAAGTATTTGATTGAGTCCAAAAGACTTAATCATTATGTCCATGGAAAGCGTAAGATATCCTCAACATCAGAGGTCTTATAGAAGGCAAGGGTTATATGGACAACATTTGGTTCTCCAAATCTTGATTTGAAGTGAAAGGTCACAAAAGTAGACGTCGACACACTCACAAACTTCTATACTTCTTTGAGTGCAGTTGTGCCTAGGGGAACTCAAGAGCGAGAAGAAAGTATGACAAGCCTCAAGGTGGTGAGGGACAGATATGCTGACTACACTTCTATCATATTTCGTCCTGTTGAAGTGTTCAATGAGATGCTTGAAACGTGCATTTCTTGTGAGCGTGGACAACTGACCTATGAAGCTCTTTTGTTTATCTCCGGCAAGTCAAAGGTAATGGATAAGAAGGAGTTGACGGCAAGGATGTGGAGGCCTGTAAAGTACTTATCTGATAAGTATGCATCCATGGCAGCACAAAAAATTTTAAAGAAAGAATGGTTTTTTGGAAAAAAAGACAAAGACCACTGCATGGAAGAATGCATCAATGTACAGGTGAGGCGTGATGCAATGCATAGTGCCATTAAGTATTTGCTATCAGAGAAACAAATTCCACTTACTCATTGTAACATTGACTATAATGTGGTGAAGCATATAGCTTCTTTGTCAACACCAAAGGTAAAGCTATGGGCAAACAGGTGGATTAATAAGGATGAAGATGGGTCGGAAATAGTAACCTCTTATATGAGAAAAGAAATCCCACAACAGGTGGTTGCATATGTGGAAAGATTAATCAGCGAGATAAGGATGCCAACAGATATGCACCAAAGCTTTCAATTCAATGTAGAGGTTACAACAGAGTTTGGAAAGCTTGTGAACTTCAAGGGAGTCTCAGAAGATGACTTCTTCAAGAATGAGTCAGCATGGGATAAGCCACAACTATTTTTTATCAATGAAGTTTCTAGTGATGATATCCATAACTTCATTGATAGAATAGTATATACCACCATTAGCAAAGTGGCGATTTGCAACATTGTCATTTTTGTTGATAAAAAAGACAAAGAAGCCATGCAGGTTACTCTAGAGTGAGCATATTCATCAGATTTGAAGATCTATAGTGGTGTTTATGCAGCAAAGAGAGGCAAGAGAGAATGTGGCATAGCGATTCAAACTCTTGAATCATTCTTTATGTGTATGCGGAGTCCCAACCCTGATCACTCCTTATAAAAGAACATAAGAGGGAATTCAAATAATTTGAGATTGATGCTAGAAGAGCAAGATATTCCCAAGTCCATACATTATCAAAAAAACAACTATGGAAGTCCTGCAAAAAGTGGGAGTCTCTTGCTTACCATGATGGAGAATTTGCTACCGGCAGGTTGGGAGGTCACCTTGTGGAAGATGGGATATTTATTTGAGGATCTCCTCAGAAAAGGCAACTCCACAAATATTATTGAAAATAAGCATTTCATGGCTTATTTCCAGCTTCAAGCAGATCTAACCACAGGCTATGAAAAAGAGATAGACCACAAGGACACCGATGACATGGATGATTACCTTGAAGATCATAATGTCCCAGTTGATGATGATGAAAAGATGGACTTACATGACCCATTCACAGAGAGGTTGGTGGATGAAGACAAACATGATGATGACTTCTTTGATAATTATGGCTCACAGGGTTATGAAAAAAGGCAACTATGACAATACTTAGCGGTATGAACTCTCTATTTCTCAACTAAATACAATTTTTTAAATAAAATTTAAATTTAAATATAATGAATCTAATCTCTCATATTTGTTTACAGGCAATAGAGGGAGAAGAAATGGATGAAGTCAGTACGGAGGCACTCCCTTCTACTTCAACAATGCAACCACCTCTAAATTTGATTGAAAAATCAAATTTAGATGCATTGGATAAAATGGAGAGCTCATTTGAAGTTAGGATCATTTTGAAACGAGAACCTTAGTATTTAAGCTTTGGTAGAGAGGAGGTTTCAATCCTCTCCAATCCTTTAAAAGAGGTTAATGACAATGTTATCTTGTCCATTCTCAGGTAACGTTTATTTATTTGTTGCTACTTCAATGAGCTAACATTTGTTTATTTATTCACAGTGTAGTTATATATCAGTTTCCTAGTGCAGAATGCAAATCAATTCTATGAGCTAATGTTTGTTTATTTCTTGGTGCAGTGTAGTTATTTATCAGCTTCCTAGTGCAAATGCAGCATCGTGTCTACATGCTCGATGCTCTCCTTTCTTCTATTCTTAGCTCTCCTCAAAAGACTATAGAAGATGTTTGTACTTGGTTAAGCCCTTTGAATTTAGATGGGGTGCGAGTAATCTTAATGCCTTATCATGAGGCGTAAGTATTAACTCTAACCTTATTTTTACTATTTCTTTGGCAAGTTTGTGTAAAACAATAATCATTTTTATTCTGATCGTGTAGCTCACATTGGAGTCTGATCTTCTAGGACCTTGAACTCAACCGTTTATGGTTTGTGAATTCAATAGAAGGCTATCATGCCAACTCCCCAAGATAATTATTCTCTTAATATTTTTGATAATTTCTTATTTTGTATCTTATGATCATGACATATTAATATATTTAATGTCATGATGGACAGTGCTGCATATCGGCTAGTATCTGTTGTCAGAACAACCACAGAGCAACAAGATCAAGTAGAATTCAAAAGACGTCTGCCAGTGGAGCAAAAAGATGGACACAGTTGTGGGTGGAGAGTTGCCTACAACTGCATGTTGTTTCTTAGAGAGATTTTTGATTTGGAGTTACCAGTCAAAATGGAATCATATACAGAAGCCGATCTGCTAGCATTTCAGGTTGAGAGTATTCAGCATCTAATTACTACCATTGGGAAACAACCTGAAAATATGACTACATTGCAGCATGTATAAAACCTTATCTTTATACTTGTATGCTTGTTCAAGCCTTTAATTGGGATGTGTAAATCTCATAACTTTTTGATATTTTCCTCCAAGAGGAGAAGAGATTGAGTCTAATGAAAGCATGCTATCTTTATACTTCTATGACTATTTAAACCATTATTTTTATTTGGGATGTGTCTCATAACTTTTTAAATTTTTCCTCCAAGAGGAGGAGAGACTCACTCTAGTGAAAGCATGTATGAAACCTTTTTAAATTTTTGCTCCAAGCGGAGGAGAGACTCACTCTAATGAAAGCATGTATGAAACCTTATTTGCTTGTTTAAGCCTTTATTTGGGATGTGTACATTGCATAACTTTTTTATATTTTTATGGCAAAAGGAGGATATGGAGGGCATAGCAACTGAAGAAGAATACGATATAGACTACTCTCTCAATAAGATGAGTCGTGAAAATATGAATCTATTGGAGTAGATTGGAAGTTCATTCACCGCTATGTTGTTAATTTGACAACAACCTCATTTTTTTGAATTTGGTGAAGAAGAGATTTCAATCCTCTTGAATCCTAAGAATGAGGTTAATGTCAAAGTCATTACAACCATCCTCAGGTTTGATGCAGCCTTTTCCTTGGCTTTATACTTTGCTTATTTTGATTAAACCCAAGAAGCTAATACTTTTTTTTTTAATATAGTAATGTTATAGCAAATTTTCTGCAAAATATACAAAGCGTTTCATATATGCTCGATCCTCGTATTTTGGAAGTGCTTAGCAACAAAGAAGAAACCATAGAGGATGTTTGCAAGTGGTTGAAGCACGTTCCTATGAATGATGCACGAGTTATTTTTACAGCATATTATGAGAAGTAAGCATCAAACCCTACTTGTTTTTTCTATTGCATTGCTAGAATTGTCTCAAACACAGTAATTATTCTTTATTGATAATGCAGCTCACATTGAAGTCTGGTAGTTGTGGACATCCTTGCGAAGAAGTGCTTCTTTGCCAACGCAATGACATCTATCCATGGCAATGTGTTAGAGTAAGTATAGACTACACTTGTTGTCACTTCTTGACGTGTAGATTGATATGCAATGCACATATTCACTGTTGTTATATGTTTTGATGTGCAGATTAGCTCGAAAGTTAGTAGGTGCTATCGACATGGTAATGCAGCAATGTGACTTGGCACAACAAATAGAGTACATAACATGTCAGGTATCACATCAAGAGAATAGCCACATCTATAATTGTGGATGGAGGGTGGGCTACAATTTCTTTTTGGTACTTGGTCAAATTTTTGAGATACAAAATGACACCACACTGTTAACATATACGGATTTGCATCTCTATACATTTATAACATGTACCATTCGAGCAATCATTGATTGCAAAATGAATGCCGTCAAAGAGTCAAAGAGGATAGAAGACCTCAACTCTACAAATATGGCTTCATTGGAAGAATTGGGAAGCTCTTTTAATGTTAGGGTTATGATTCAACATAGACCTCAGTATCTTGAATTTGGGGGAGAGGAGATTTCAATTCTCTCTAGAGCTTCAAATGAGGTCAATAACAACATTATGATGGCCATTCTCAGGTTTGATACAAACTTTTTCTCTGCTTGATAATTCAATATTTTGATTAAATCTAATAAGCTAATATTCATTTATTTGTTGGTGTAGTATATCTATCTCACGATTTGGTAGAGTCGTACAAAATCGTGTGTATATGTTGGATTCCCTCCTTTCTCCTATACTTAGCGATAGAAGAAAGACAATAGCCGATGTTTGTAAGTTGTTACAACCTTTACATTTACATGGCGTGCGAGTCCTATTTATGGCATATCATGAGATGTAAGTATCATGGCAACCTTTATTTTCATCTTATACTGGCAACATTGTGTTAAATAATAATGGTTCTTAATTATTCGTGTAGGGAACATTGGAGTCTGGTGGTTTGGGACCTTGAAGACAACTATTGTTGGTTTGTTAACTCGATTGCAGGCTTTCATGGCTCAGTGCAAACGTAAGTATTCTATTAATCTGTTGTTACTTCTATATTATGTACCTTATGTAATAGACACACTAAGTTTTTTTAATATGTCACAATGAGCAGGTCAATTGAGAAGTTGGTATTTGCTATCAGAGAAACATGACAGTACAAAGACTCGGTAGACTTCCAAAAGCGTTTAGTAGTAGAGCAGGAAGATGGGCATAGTTGTGGGTGGAGAGTTGCCTACAACTGCATGTTGATTTTCAAAGAAATTTTCTCACTTAAGCCACAGATCTCATCGGAAGACTCTTTGGATCTCAAATATTCAGAGGAGGATATACAATTGTTTAGGGTTGGAATCATTTTGCTGCCATTAGAATACAACATGCAACTGAAGCAATATCAGAGCTTGCATTTAAGGAAGAGGAGACTGAGTCTACTATGAAAGCACTGCACACTACAGAAGAAGTAGAGACCCAGTGTACACCTACAACACCACAGCCTCCACTAGAAGCATCAGAAGAGTTGCCACAGCCTCCGCTTGCATTTAAGGAAGAGGATACTGAGTCTACTCCGAAAGCACTACATACTACAGAAGAAGTAGAGACTGAGTGTACATCTAGAGCACCACAGCCTCCATTGGAAGCATTAGAAGAGTTGCCACAGTCTCCACTAGAAGCATCACAAGAGTTGTGATGCATGTATGATGTTGTGTTTGTAGTTTTTGTTGATTATACACCAATTTGTGACTTATTACTTAGGTGGCATTTACTGATGATATTTATATAATTATTTCATGCACACAATTTTATGATATGAATGTGTGATGATGTGATTATTTGGAAATAAATCCTTGTGTGATGAGAATTTTGATATGAATATGTGATGATGTAATATTTGTAATATATTTCTTCATGCACACAATTTTATGATATGAATGTGTGATGATGTGATTATTTGGAAATAAATCCTTGTGTGATGAGAATTTTGATATGAATATGTGATGATGTAATATTTGTAATATATTTCTTCATGCACACAATTTTATGATATGAATGTGTGATGATGTGATTATTTGGAAATAAATCCTTGTGTGATGAGAATTTTGATATGAATATGTGATGATGTAATATTTGTAATATATTTCTTCATGCACACAATTTTATGATATGAATGTGTGATGATGTGATTATTTGGAAATAAATCCTTGTGTGATGAGAATTTTGATATGAATATGTGATGATGTAATATTTGTAATACGGTTCTTCATGCACACAATTTTATGATATGAATGTGTGATGATGTGATTATTTGGAAATAAATCCTTGTGTGATGAGAATTTTGATATGAATATGTGATGATGTAATATTTGTAATATATTTCTTCATGCACACAATTTTATGATATGAATGTGTGATGATGTAATTATTTGGAAATAAATCCTTGTGTGATGAGAATTTTGATATGAATATGTGATGATGTAATATTTGTAATATATTTCTTCATGCACACAATTTTATGATATGAATGTGTGATGATGTGATTATTTGGAAATAAATCCTTGTGTGATGAGAATTTTGATATGAATATGTGATGATGTAATATTTGTAATATATTTCTTCATGCACACAATTTTATGATATGAATGTGTGATGATGTGATTATTTGGAAATAAATCCTTGTGTGATGAGAATTTTGATATGAATATGTGATGATGTAATATTTGTAATATATTTCTTCATGCACACAATTTTATGATATGAATGTGTGATGATGTGATTATTTGGAAATAAATCCTTGTGTGATGAGAATTTTATTCAGTTGGACAGTCTCCACTCACTTAAAGTAGAGCATTCCCAATGCTTCTCTCACTTTATTCCAACCCTTATCCTTATCATCTCCACTCACTTAAAGTAGAGCATTCAATCTCCACTCACTTTATTCCAACCCTTATCCTTATCATAGTGAACACATCGTGCCTTAGTGCACTTGTATTCTTCCATCCTAGTCCTTCCACGAACACTCTCTTATTTCTTACATCCTAGTCCTTCTGAGCAACTTGTATTCTTCTATCCTAGTCCTTCCACAAACACTCTCTTCTTTCATCCATCCTGATAACTTGTATTCTTCTATCCTAGTTCTTCCACAAACACTCTCTTCTTTCATCCATCCTAGTGCTTCTCATTAACTTGTATTCTTCCATCCTAGTCCTTCCACAAACACTCTCTTATTTCTTGCATCGTAGTCCATCTCCCTTTCTTTATCATCTCCCCACCCATGGATATCCTTGGCATTGTCAAAGACGTGGAGTTCGGAATTAACAATCTCAAAGAATGGATTGCTGACCAAGGAGCACAGAGAGAGGCTAGAATTTGACAAGGTTCTCCTTTGACACACATGGAGAGAGAGGAATTTGCTGCACAAAGGCATGCAGAGAGGGAGGAGACTCTCAAGATAGCAGAGAGTGAAAGACTTTTAAGACGTATGATAAAAGCATGACAAGATCTCTTAGAATTCTTAAGTAACCTGCGTTATCGCAGCTCTCGTCATGGGCGATTTGATGCGGATGCTGAGAGAACAATAAGAGCCTCTCAGAGAAATTATAAAGAAACAATTTGTGATTGCTTAAATTTCTTCTTCGCATGTAATTATGTTGAGGATAAAGCTGTGGAGGCAGTGAAAGATTGGGTTGTTGAGAAGATAAGAGAGACCAATGATGAGATCTTCTAGACTTAGGGTAACATGAGAGAGATATCCTAGACCGTACTCTTTTGTGAGGGAGAGAAATTTCTTTCTGTCGACAAAAAGTTTTTTGGATAGAAATTTCTTTCCGTCAACAAAAAGTTTAGTTCCTCACAAAATTTTGGATTCTAGAATCCAAATTCACATCATTATTTTCGAACATCACTAATTGTTGTTTTCATGGCTTAGAATTTAATTTTTATAAACTAGAATTTAATTTTTTTCAATGGCTTAGATCGAATAAAGTAATTTGAGCAATCTTAAAACTTACTACCATCTAAATATTGACCATTAGGTCGAAATTGAACCATTTGGTCCAAATGACAATAGATTGTATTACTTTCTTCTCTAAACTTTGACCATTTAGATAGTTTAGTTACTATCTAATTCTAGAGACATTTTTAGTTTCAATTAACCTTTTCTACAAGCATAGACTCCATATACTTATTTATATTAACATAAAAAATATTCTCTAATTCAAATATTGGAATGAACTACAATGATTGAGATGAATTTCCTTAGTTTATTGTAGAAAATAAAGCATATTTTGGTAATTCTAAGTAAAGGATGTATTATACATTTCATAGTCATGCATGAATTACTAGTAGCTCTTAATGTTGTCCTTTATCTGGTTTTTTAAAAAAAAATTTCTTGACATGAAAAGCAAAAAAAATCCCACCTTTAAACTAGCAATATTTATATTTTAAAAAAAGACCTGTGAATAGCTTTATTGTATGCATATTCCATGAGAGGAAGATACTTTTCTTGAGCAGAGACTTCAAGGAAGATCTGGCAGCTTTTTGTCCTCTACAGCTCTTTTTCTGTCCTCCTTTCGCCTTCTATCTACTTTTACTCTCATCTCACTAAAGCTGGAATCTCCTGCACCCCGTTGGGAGCCTAATAGGGGATAGGCGCAAGAAACAGAGCTCTCCCCTCTCCCACAGACAGTGAGTATTTGGATTTGGGTTTCCATTTGTTTGCATTTCTTGCTTTGAGGCATTTTGCAGTGCATGTGGAGACATCAAAAAATTACTTCCTCATCAATAAGGTGCAAGATCCTTATCAAAGACAACAATTTGAATGGTATTTGGAGTGGCTCCAACTCCTAGTGAAGAAAAACACTATGAGTAGACAAAGCTATACTATCCTGAGAGCTATAGAGAGGTAGCAAAATCTATTGGGAAAATCTGCTACACTCAAGGCTGATAAGTGAAGTGACAGAAAGATTTGAGTAGCACCAACAAACACTCAAAGTTAGGACCTTTCATCTTTGTACCAGGGATGATTTTTTCGCATTAGTTTCATTAATAAGCGAAAGTTTTATATGGCTTGTGAAAGTTCATATGCTTTTATAAAAATAAAAGCTTAGTATATTTGCCACAATTTGAAACTAAAATTAAAAAAAGAGCTAGGTTTAGCCTTTAAGATTATAAAATTATAAATAAAGTCCATGAAAATTCACCAAAGTTTTATATAATAAATAAATATATTTGGAAACTTTCACCAACATATTATATATACAATTTAAAAATTTGGCTAGATCTATAGAATTAAGCACCGAAAGAAGATTTGTGCAATCAAGAAGACTTGTGCCCTTATATCTAGCATACATTTGGCTAGCTTAATCCTATGGTAGGCCCATCATTAGCAATATGTCTACCCCTCATCAAGTCATATAGTAGGGATATATCTCTTCGTGCTTCTATCTTCAACAAGAACATAGAAGGACACCACATACATAGGTAAACAGAAACAACAAGTAGATTCTTAGCAAGAATAATCAAATGATTAAAATGACACAAAATTAAAGAATGAAATTTTCTATAATGGCTTGGTAGAAGGTGTCTTGTTAGATATTTTAAGTATTTCTTTAGTCACAGTTTATGATTGCAAAAAGTAGGTAAAAATTCAACTAAATTAATGAATGGAGCTAGAGTAGTGAATATGCAGTAAGTCACATATTTAGTTGTGTGTGTGTGTGTGAAAATCTAACTTTAATTTCATCATGTACTTCTATGCATTTATATTTAGTTGTGTGTATGTGTGTGTGTGTGTGTGAAAATCTAACTTTAATTTCATCATGTACTTTGTACGTGCTTAGGATGGTCTTCATATTGAACTTCCAGAGTGGATAGTTAGAGCCGTCCAACTATCTGCTTTTGCCGAACGGTGGAATTTGCAGTCTTATGGGCTCGGCCATCTCTCACAATCTGCTCACAAACAGAAACACACTACCAAATCTTCTTGCTAGAGTCGAGGCTCTGATACCATGTAAGAAAATAATACAACATGTGTGCTCAACAGGTAACAGGATCTCGTATGCAAGAGAGAAAACAAGATAATATGGAGAATCAAAAATTTGATTATTGTAGAACTAATACAATAGATGGCGCTGCCTCCCAACCGTGCGCTCTTGTGAAAGAAGCTTCGATGGCATGCTGGAAACAGTAGAAGATGGAGGCTGAATGCTAAGGAATCAGGGCTGTTGTAGCCAGTGATGAAATGGGCTTCATGGGCTTGCTCTTATATAGCCACCAGTCATAGTTGGTTAGGCTCAATTGGGTGGCCGAACCAATTCGCCCAAAATGGTCGACTGGGGGTCAGTCCCGAAATAGGCCACCGACCATAGGATAGAACTGGAGCACAAAACAAAGCAACTAACCTATGGTCACTGTTCAGCCATCCAGGATCATCTGAAGCTCCAAATGGGCCCCACAACCTAGTTGGTAGTGTGCCAACTCTATCTGAAGCTGTCCAGCCATCAGGCCACACATGGCCCCCACCAGGACCTACCGGATAACCGAGCTACTCAAAATGCCTTCTCCTCATATGGGGGGCTTATAAGTAGAGTTAGCTAGTTCCCACGTAGTTACACGAGAGTGGAGCATTGATATCTAACAGTGTGGTATGTTGATTCAGGTGCATCAAACCCCATGACAGGTCATACAGAATGGATGCAAGATGCAAGGAAAATGGAAAGACCAGGATTTGTGGAGATTGGTGATAATACTACACATCCTATTGTGCAAATTGGTAAAATTCCTTTGTCTATGCAGGATGGGAAAAATAAATACCTGTCTGATGTATTTCATGTCTTGAATATCACCAAGAACTTGGTTTTTGTTGGTCAAATGGTTGAGTAGGGCTTGCAGGTCAGATTTAATCCTCATGGATGCTTTGTTGAGGATATGAAAAATAAATGTCGCTTGATAGCAAAAGGGAAGAAGAAGGTAGGATGTTTACGTTGGATGTGGACATGCCTGAATTGAGTGTAGCAATGTTTGCACATGGGATAGGTGTAGTCGTAGATATTGAGATTTAAATGGTTGAGTAGGGCTTGCAGGTCAGATTTAATCCTCATGGATGCTTTGTTGAGGATATGAAAAATAAATGTCGCTTGATAGCAAAAGGGAAGAAGAAGGCAGGATGTTTACGTTGGATGTGGACATGCCTGAATTGAGTGTAGCAATGTTTGCAGATGGGATAGGTGTAGTCGCAGATATTGATATCTGGCATAAACACATTGGTCATATTAATGTACAACAACTTAAATTAATGTAGGCCCAAATTATTGTTACAGGATTGCCTAAGTTCAAGGTTACAGAAATGCATAAGGTATGTGAAGCCTGTCAATTTGGAAAACAGGCAAGGAAACCATTTCTTAGACATGTCCAAGAGAGTAAGAGGCCATTGGAACCAATCCACTCTGATGTGTGAGTTCCATGCAATGGGCAATAAGGTGGGAACTGTGGTGCCCCATAGTTCACGAAGGTTGGTGGCAGCTGAACTGTTGGGGGTTCATAAGGTGCCCCTCCTTGGAAGTTCCTTGCATCCCCTTGACTGGGATCTTGCCTTGTGAATTCGCTCATCCATGGATCTTCATCATCCATATGTTCCCATTGGGGGGGTCTTGCATAGGCAGAGGGTCATGGGTCTACGAAGGTGGTTTCTATCACGGTCTGTGGTTCAAGAGCTAGATGTTGTTGACCTTGTGAAGATAGTGGGAGAGAGGGAAGGAGTCTCACTTGCGGCTTTCTCGCATGCACAATGGGGGAATACACACAAAGGTGGAGGCTGAAAACAGTTTTCTTCTTCTTAGTTGTGAAAGCCAAAAGAACTCTAGTACAAAGAAATAGAAGAACCCTATATGTGGGTCTCAAACCAAACTCAACTAACTAAGGTGGCTTACTAACTGAGCCACAAACTAGAGTAGATAAGGATAGCTATCATCCACCTATTATTTGTGGGTGGTGTACCAACCGCATCTCCAGCTAACAAGTCGGTGACATAAATACACAACAGTCACCCTGGCATATCGCGAGTGGAGCTCGATATCTCAACACTCCCCCTCAAGCTCAATCCCAATTCCTGCACACCAAGCAGGTCTCTGAACTTGTGCAGCTTCTCTGCACCCAATGCTTTCGTGAATATGTTAGCTACCTGATCCTCTGTGCTAACATAAACTAGATCAATAAGACCTAGTAAAACCTTCTCCCGCACATAGTGATAATGCACCTCAATGTGCTTTGTTCTAGCATGAAAGACTAGGTTCTTTGCCAAGTGTATGCTGCTCATGTTGTCACAATAAATGACAACTGGCCCATCTGTAGACTGATGCATATCATAGAGTAGCTTATGCAACCAAGCTACCTCACATGCAGCCATTGCTGCACCCCTGTACTCAGCCTCTGTGCTCGACAAGGCAACTGTAGGCTGTTTCTTGCTGCTCCAAGTGACTACAGCACTCCCAAAAGAGAACACATATCCACTGGTAGATCATCTATCAGAAATACTACCAGCCCAATCAGCATGAGTGTATCCATGCAACTGTATCTGAACCCCAGCCTCATAAAATAGTCCATACTGCAATGTGGACTTCACATACCTGAGTATGCGTCTAGCTGCATCCAAATGCAGTTTCCTTGGAGCCTGCATAAACTGACTTACCAACCCAACAGCATAGCTCAAATTTGGCCTGGTAATAGTCATGTAAATCAAACTTCCTACTATGCGTCTGTACATAGTAGGGTCTTCCAGAAGCTCACCTGCATCTGCGCTCAGCTTCACATTCTGCTCCAAAGGAACTGAAATAGGCTTACAGCCTGTCATCCCATATTTGGACAGCATGTCCAGTCCATACTGCCTCTACAAGAGCTGTATCCCACTTGGCGATCTAATCACCTCAATGCCCAAGAAATAACGCAGCTCTCCCAAATCCTTCATCTCAAACTTCTGCCTCAATAGCATTTTCACATGAAGGATATCTTCATCATTATCACCTTTGATGATCAAATCATCAACATAAATGACAAGTAGCATAATCCCTTTCTCTGTTTTCCTCACATAGAGTGAGAAATCTGCCTTGGAAATCTGAAAGCCAATAGTGACAAGATACTGTCCTATCTTGTCAGACCATGCTCTAGGTGCTTGCTTCAAGCCATACAAGGCTTTCTTCAACCTACAAATAAACTCAGGATGAATAGCATGAACATAACCTGCTGGCTGCTCCATAAAGACCTCTTCTTGCAAACCACCATGCAAGAAGGCATTCTTTACATCCATCTGATGTAAAGACCATCCCTTTGATGCAGCCATAGCAATGGCTGCTCTTACGGTTGCCATCCTTGCAACCGGGCTGAAAGTTTCTTCATAATCAATGCCATATGTCTGTGCATACCCCTTGACAACTAATCTTGCCTTGTATCTATTCACAGAACCATCTGCATTGTGCTTGATCTTATAAACCCACTTACAGCCAATTGCATTCTTGTCTTTAGGCAAAGGCACCAATTCCCATGTAGCATTAGCATCCAAGGCATCCATTTCTTCATCCATGGCTTTCTCCCATTTTTCATTTCCCATGGCTTGCTCAAAAGAAGTGGGTTCTGGTTCCTGTATCACTTTGACCATATAGGCATAGTGAATAGCTATAAATCCATCATATTTCAGCCTATCCACAGGATACCTAACCCTGGTAGACCTGCGCAAAATAGGCTCACTTCCAGGTGCTCTCAAAGCATCCCTGGTCTTCCTTACTCCAGCTGTAACAACAGAAGGAATACCCAACTCATCATCAATGCTCTGTTTTGAACCACTGGATTCACCATCCACATATGAGTGACCTGCATTCACATCAAACATGGATCTACCTTCTCTTTTCCTTTTCGTGATACCTGCATACCACTCTCTGCATTGCTTTGAGGAGATTCTCCTGATCTCAATCTGCCTGTCCATGGTGAAGTATGTGAACCACTACTAGAGGACACTTCAGGTCCACTAATATTTTGTGATTGTTGCTATGAATTCTGTGCAACATTACCATTTTGTGCATCTACATCAATCATTACATTTACTGGTTTATACCAGCTGCACATCTCATAAAAAACAACATCTCTGCTCACTGTGAACTTTCGTGTAGAAGGGTTATAGCATCTATACCCTTTCTACTGCAGAGAATAACCAATAAAGACACACTTCTCAGCTTTTGGATCCAACTTGGACCTCAACTCATCTAGCACATGGACATAGGCAATGCAACCAAAAATTTTCAAATGAGAAAAATCTGGTTTCCTACCAGTATACATCTCCTCTGGCATCATGCCATGTATTGCTGCTGTGGGAGTCCTGTTCATTATATAAATTGCTGTAGCAACTGCTTCAGCCCAATAATAATCTGGTAGATCTTTTTCATTTAGCATAGCCCGAGATACCTCTCCAATATGCCTGTTTTTCCTTTCTGCAATTGCATTTTGCTGTGGGGTATGACTACATGAATATTGCTGCTTTATACAATGCTCCTGCAAGAACCTTGCAAACTCATTTGAGAGGTACTCTCCCCCTCCATCTGACCTTAGGCATTTTATTTGCAGGCCTGTTTCTTTTTCAACCATAGCTTTGAAAGCTTTGAAGTGCCCAAACACTTCACTTTTCTTTTTCATAAAATACACCCAAAGTTTTTTGCTGAAGTCATCAATAAATGTGACAAAATAGTGATAGCCTCCAATAGATGCAGCTTTAGTAGTCCACACATCAGAGTGGATTAATTCCAATGGCTTTTTACTCTCTTGAACATGCCTAGGAAAAGGTTTCCTTGCCTGTTTTCCAAATTGATAGGCTTCACAAACCTTGTGCATTTCTGCAACCTTGAATTTAGGTAATCCTCCAACAATATTTTGGGCTTGCATTGATTTAAGTCGCTGTATATTAACAAGATCAATGCGTTTGTGCCAGATATCAATATCTGCAACTACACCGGTCCCATATGCAAACATTGCTGCACTCAATTTAGGCATGTCTGCATCCAACGTAAACATCCTGCCCTTCTTCTTTCCTTTTGCTATCAAGCGACCATTATTTTTCATATCCTCAACAAAGCATCCATGAGGATTAAATCTGACCTACAAGCCCTGCTCAACCATCTGACCAATAGAAACCAGGTTCTTGGTGATGTTCGGGACATGAAATACATTAGACAAGTATTTCTTTTTCCCATCTTGCATAGACAAAGGAATTTTGCCAATCTGCACAATAGGATGTGGAGTATCATCACCAGTCTCCACAAATCCTAGTTTTTCCATTTTCCTTGCATCTTGCATCCATTCAGCATGACCTGTGATGTGGTTTGATGCACCTGAGTCAACATACCACACATCATTGCTTTCTTCTGCACTTGTCACAGAATTTGTCATATGCTGCACCATAAAAAAATGCTCATTTCTGTCATCACTCTGTCTACTAGAGGATGCATAATTGCCTTGCTGCAATTTTCCATTCATAATGTCATTCTGCTTTTTGTAGCAGTCCTTAGCCATATGACCCATTTTGCCACAGTAGTACCATTCAACATTGCTGTTTGCATTTTGGCCTCTCTGCCATCCACCACGACCTCTTTGTCTCCCCCTGCCTCTAGAGTTACCACATCCTCCTGCATAGGACTGGTTTTCTTGCGTTTGATGCATATTCTGATTTCTACCACGGCCTGCAGATTGGCCTCCTCTGCCTCTGCCTCTACCTCTGCCAGCATTTGAGTAGAAGACAGTTTCTTTGAAGTTATTTTTCACGGACGGCAATGGATGTCCGGAACTGTGCGTAATCCTTTCCTAGACTATTCAAGGTCACAGAAACTAAATCGTCATCATCCACTGGTGACCCAATGGAAGCAAGTGCATTCGCAATTTTCTTCACCTTCATGTGGTAGTCTTTGATGCTCATATTTTCTCTCTGCACATTGTGCAGCTCCTGCTTGAGCTGCATTTTCCTTGCGTATTTGTGCTGTACATTTTTGCCAAAGTATCCCATGCCTCCTTTGGCATACTTGCATCTTGAATATGCACAATCATGGAGTCCGAAATACTGATAGGCAGCCAGTACATAACTTTCTTGGCTCTCTCATGTCATCCTTTAAATGCCTGCATTTCCTGTTGATTGGGAACATTAGAAAGAACAGGTTCTTCTTTATTTCCTGTAATGAACTCCCAATAGCCTTTTCCCATAAGGAAATTCATCATTCTAAACTTCCATGCTTGGAAGTTGTTCTTGTCAAGCTTTTCAGTGACAATCTGTGAAAGAGAATCAGATGCCATTATAGAACACTGCAAAATATTCTGTCACTACAAAAAACACAGCTTTTGCCTCACATGGGCAGATCTGCAAAACTGACGAAAGTGGTATTTCACCACACAGTCACTTCCTAGTGACGATTTTGCATCAACAGGCAACAAGCATGATTCTACAACTCCCAATATCTCTACACACAGGCATACGATGCAATTTTTGCGGCAACTTTTCACCGACTAGCCGCGCAATGGTCGCACAACCAAAACAGGGCCTTTTTCTGGGTGCCTGCGAAGAACTTCCGCCTTCAAAACGGGCCCCGAAATGGCCTCGAATCAGAAAAATAAAGTCACTGAGGGATTTGCCCACGCCCACAGCATATACTGCGCTCGCCACACCGCGAAGGGTGTCTCAATCTGAGACACTGCACTCTTGCACTTTTGGCTGTGCTACCTGCAGAGATTTGCTCCCAAACTCGAAAAAGGAAAGCAACACTAGTCCTCTTACCAGGACACCACGAACTTGGTTTTCTTTCTTGAGCTCCTTACCATGAACAAGGCTCTGATACCATGTGAAGATAGTGGGAGAGAGGGAAGGAGTCTCACTTGCGGCTTTCTCACATGCACAATGGGGGAATACACACAAAGGTGGAGGCTGAAAACAGTTTTCCTCTTCTTAGTTGTGAAAGCCAAAAGAATTCTAGTACAAAGAAATAGAAGAACCCTATATGTGGGTCTCAAACCAAACTCAACTAACTAAGGTGGCTTACTAACTGAGCCACAAACTAGAGTAGATAAGGATAGCTGTCATCCAGCTATTATTTGTGGGCGGTGTACCAACCGCATCTCTAGTCGGTGACATAAATACACAACGGTCACCCTGGCATATCGCGAGTGGAGCTCAATATCTCAACAGACCTTCCATTCTTGTAGACATGCGGAGGGGTTCTCCATGTCTGCCAACTCTGTTAGGCCTAAACATTCGAACATGTTGGAGAATGTACCTCTCAGCTTGGATGCAACCGAAGGTGCAAGAGAGTTGGGAGAGGCCACACTAGTGAATGGGGCTTCAGAAACCCATGGAACAAAGGGGTCTTGCATTGCTTCATCCAAGATCTCCATCTTGTCGGGGGCCTATTAATGAGTGGAGACTTGAGCTTCCGGATTCCTAGCTAGGGTGAAGGGTGGGCTGAGCGTAGCTCGAAGCACTATCTCCCGGACCTCAAGTGCATGTGGGAGACCTCTAACTAGGCACACTCAGGCTAAACTGAGGTTCTGGAATTTTTTAATTCTTGGGCTACCCCAAAGGTACCCCTACAGGCATAGAGATAAGGTTAAGACAATGGGTGGTGGGATCAGGAGGTCGGCGGGATAATGATCAATGCACCGGTTGGTAGTATAGTTATGGTGACGAGCATTGGGATTGAAAAGAGCACCGAGCAGTAGAGTAGGCATATTGCAATGATTGGTAGAATAAAAATAGCAATGGGTGGCATGATAGGCATAACACAATGGTCGATAGAATACGGATATGACCATGAGCATGGGGGTAAGGTATCACACCGGATGACGGGATACTAGTAGAGCAACAATTGATGGAATAGCTCTAAGGCCATGGGTCAATGGCTGTCACGTCGGCGGGATAGTTAACTATGACATGCATTTAATCAAGGCGATGGGTTAGGCCGTGGTCAGAGGTTAGGTCGATGGGACACATCTATTGCATCGAGTCAACGTGGTTTGACTGGTGAGATACAACTAATGCACCGGTCGACGGGATAGCTCTATGGCACCGACTCGTGGGGATAGTGAAACACTATGTCGATGACTAGTTTTTGGGGATTTTTGGGGGATTTTGAGTTTCTATTTTGGTCTTGTTATGCTAGGGGGTGCTACACTATCTAGTTTACCTACATAATGAAAAAAGCTTGAAGGAAAAACAAATTTTGCAAGCCAAAATGCAAGATTTCTTGAGGGGTGAGTTCTAGAACACAAAACAACTTCGAAATTCAGAAATAATCATCATTTTTGTTGTTTTTTGATGTGTTTGGACATCACACACTCCTTAGCAATCTCACAAACTTAGTTCCTATCAACTTCAAACACTAAAAAGCATAAAAACCAAGCTTTAAATGTTCCAAAATGACTTTCCAACAAAAAATCACAGCTTTCCTAATTTTTTGTCCACAACTCTCACTTCCTTACTCTTTCTCCTCCCACAACTCCACTAACAAAGCTCCAAGTTAAGCTTGAAGCCTTGTGCAATGGGTAGATCATGAAGGAAGACAAGTGCAATGCAAAAGCATACCTTTTATCCCCAATAGCAGCACCAAAAATGTGTGGGCCTCGACAATGAATCACGTGTCATGGGGATGTTGAAGAGATGCCGATGGAGCCTCCACTCCAAGCTACTCCTTGTGAGAGAAATGCAAGGCATGAGCCATACACAAGTATCACTCAAGCAGCCTCTGGATTGTTGCAATGTGTTTCCACAAGAGAAAGAGGGAAGGGGGAGAGGGGAGAAGAGAGGGGAGAAGGGAGGAAGAGGGAGAAGGGAAGAGGAGAGTGAAAGGGGATGGAGTGGCCAACACAAGGCCACTATAATGGAGACCAGGGAACACCCAAAACACTCTCTTGGAAAAGAAGAGGGAACTTATATTCAAAGTTGTGCAAACAACAATGAAGACCAAAGTTAATACTTTGGCCTTTTATACATGTCACCTTTGTTAAATTACATAGTGCAGTGGAACAAAGACTGAACAAAGAATAGAGAACATACAACAAACTAGAGATGAATAAAATTTTCCTTCAATACTGATGTAGTACAGAGGATGGCTCCGTCCAACCGTGCGCTCCCACAGTGGAGCTTAGATGGCGATCTAGATAGATACTAGGTGAAGAGCTACTAGCTGGAAGATCTCTGCTGGAAGATTTGGTACAATGGACTGGGGAGGTCACCTCTTTATAGCTATGAGGGCGGTAGTTAGATCAATGTAGTTGGTGGAACTGACCAGTCAACCTAGTTGGTGAAGCTGACCAATCAACCTAGTCAGTGGAATCAACTAGTCGTCCATGGAACATTCAAGGAATTTTCCTTATACCATCGCCTCGGGGGCTCTCGTCCCAAAACCCCCACCAGGGGGGCCACTTGCCCCCAAACCCTAGCAAGAATAAGGGGCTCCCACAACCTTTTGAAGGGAGAGCCAACCCTTTTCCTTTTAGCACTCTCCCTCTCTTTACAACAACTAAAGGCTCTTGGGCTCGTAGGGTGCTAAGGCATATTGCTATTCTTTCGATCTCTCCCTACTAGAAAAAATAGCGATTGTGTTAACCGTATTAGAGTTCTTGGAACAAGCCTGGCATTAGGAGGTGTTCCGACTCCTAAATAGTGCTTGTGTTAGTCTCACGCCTCCAAGGCTTAGGCGATTTGGGGCTCAAACTCCCTGAGCGCCCTCACGCCTTAAGTCATTTGGGGTTCGAAGCCCATGAACGAGGCTCAAAACCTAGAGTGGCAAGGCTTAACTTCTGTGAGACACTTAACAACAACTTGCAGCTGAAACATACAACCTGTGCACATTGCCTAGAAGGTTTTGCCTTGGAATATTTGGGGATCACACTCCCTGAGTTTGTGTTTTACTCTTTCCATGTGCACGTTGCTTGCAATCATTGGCCTTGGGGTATTTGGGGATCAAAACCCCTGAGCTTGTCTGTTGACATAGATCATGAAGCCTATTCACCTCTAATTACCTCTAAGCACTCATTACCCTTCATTTGGCAACTATACTCGGTGGATGTTAATAGGATGACAGATTGTGTTTAATCACCAACACCCATGTATAGGGTAGTCTGTGCCAACCTCTAAGTTTTGCCTTGACCCCTCCTTGAACCATTCAAAATGTTGTCTCACGATAACCCCAGATGCCCATTGGGGAAGCCAAATACTTGAAGACTTCCCCATGCCTGATCCATTACAATCCCAACTCTTATGCCCAAGGGCTCAAAGATTGATCTAAGGGCAAAGCTCTTTTGCAAGTTGCATACATATCTAGAGACTGCACAATACTGAGAGACTACATGCATCAAATATGATTGAACACTAGACTTATAGATTTGAGAGAAAACATCTGCAAATACTTGTGAGCATGTTTGGTTCCCACTTGGTAGGGCCACTCCATGGATATGGCCCTCTTCCATTTCCCTCTTGAGCATCTAAATAAGCGGCACAATTGCAATTGCAAATAACATAGCAGCACAGGGCAACCCTGCTAAATGGATATGTGCAAATCAAACCTTTCTACTACTCCATTTAAACACAGAATGGTAGATGCATTCGGGAATAAGGTTGCAATCATCATAATCAACCTTGCCTCGAATCTCAACTTCTCTACCACTTCAAGAATAAAGTCCCAATGGACCCTATCATATGCTTTATTCAGATCAACCAATCCAAAGAGCAAGCAATCTTGACCAGATGCACATGCATAGTCAAGAACTATAGACACATTCATTATATTTTCAAAAATATCATGAGCTTTTACAAAGCCACACTTCTCCAATTTATGCACAAACTTCTCTAAATCTTAGGGCTAAAGCTTTAGCCATTATTTTGTAATAGGTGTTCAGCATGGATATGGGCCTCCAATCCCCAACTTGCAACCTACAACTTGTTTTGCCACTTTGGAAAAAGTTTTACCAACCTTGAGTTCACATCTTCAGAGAGGCCCCCTCTACGATATTCAGCATCTCAACTAGGTCACCTCCCAGACAATAGATCCCAAAATTCAACAAAGAACTATGAGGTTAGCCCATTCGGGCCTATTGACCATCCTTCTTCATGACCTGAGGCATCAAATAATTCCTCAGCAATAAACTGTTTGGCTAACATAGCCCTTTGGGATTTTGAGACCATGGCTTGTATAGGTGATGTAACAATTCTTTGATGGCATCCTTCCAATTGGTGGTTTCCACTTCCAACAAAAGGTTAGATGCATAGAAGTCATGTGGGCTCATGTCCAAAGCAGTCTTTAGAGCCATCCAAATATGCTGCAAAGCATCAAGTATGGCTTTCCCCTCTCAATCCTCCTTAGCCCATGATTTAGCTTCTTTTACCATAGCATGGACTAGTGCATACCATCTCTCGCAAGGATCTAAAAGTCCCTCTTTGGCTATACTCCAAGTATTTGGGATGTGCCTCCAAAACTTAGTTGAGGAGAAATAATTTAAGGGGAATATCAAGGGACCACCCAACCACCATCGTCAAACTAAAAGACCAGAGCAAACTAAAAGACCACATCAAAGGAAGATGCTCAGAGAGGCTAGACCAAATGATATACTAACCCCTAAAGGGAGAAACCATCCACCCTTGACATATACATTCTATCCAACCTTCTTGCATGAAAATCTACACCAAGAATCTTATTAGACCAAGAAAAATCACTCAATCTAAATGATCTAGCTCCACACAATCAATGAGGCCATGAGACAAACAAAGATCTTCCCATGCCTCTAACTCTAAGGACGAAACCAAACCACCAAGATGAGATATGTCCTCCCCCAACTTCATAAAATTCTAGTCCTTTATGAGGAACCAATAGTCCCCAGGCAACTTAGAATTCAAATGATCCAAGCATTCACTCCTTTCAGTAGAAAGATTAGGAACATACAAACTAATAATTCAAAATACACTCCCAACACTAGACAAGGATGTATCTATAAGCCACCCCTTCCAATCTAGAAAGAGTTCTTGAGCCACAAAGGAAGATTTAGCTAGAACAGCAAAGCCCTTCTTCCCCTAACGGGGCAATTAATAAGCCCTTGAAACCCAAACTATTGAAGAAGAAACCAAAATCAATCGTTCTCTTTGCACTTGAACTCTTTAAGTAGTAAAACATCTGGATCCACCACCCTAAGAATAGAAGCCAGACCTCTTGCTTTGTAGGACTATAGCTATCTCATAAATTATATGAAAAGATTGAAAAATAATGGATCTTGTTGTCCATGTCTGAATCCCAAATATCCTTAACTGGCCAATGCTTTGTAGGCATCTCAAAGGAAATGGAAGTGGTTCTCCTTACCTTGACAAGCACTATGGGTTGCATCTTTGATGTGCTTTGACATAGATCTATTAGTCTTGGATAGTGGAACCTTTTCTTGAAACTTTTCTTCAAGCACACTCTTCTGATGGTATGCATCAGGGAGGTCCTCTTTGTCTGCATGCACCTTCTTTGATGGAGCTTCCCACTCTGCACCCTCCCTATCTTTTTTGTAGCCCTTCAGACATTGAAAGATCCTCAATCTCCTCATCTTGGAGTACCTACCACTAGGGAGGTCATGTAGGCACTTTGCCTGCACCTCGGAGTACCTACCACTAGAGGTCACAATACACATGCATAAGATTGACTCTCAAGACAAAGCTCCAACCTCAATCCATAACCCACTTGTAAGAAAGACCACTAATGAAAGAATCCACTCACAAAACTCCCTTAAAACCACCATTCATCATAGAGCTAGATGGTGGCAAACTCATGGGCTGGTTGGTATGCCTAGTGTGCTAGATGAGGATTTGAAGGATGTCATCATCAGTGTTACAAGGCTTGCAAGCTAGGGGCTCAAATGCTTAGAGGGATATGTTAGCGAGACATGAAGGAGTTTTTTGTTGAATTTAGGTTGAGATACTATAGTCAGGAAAGAAAGGGGGCCTCTTTGAAGATGTGAATAGTTTCCAAAGCAACAAAGCATGATGAACACCTCTTACAAAATAGTGGCTAATGCCTTAGCCCTAAGAATTAGAGTTTGTGCATAGGTTGTGGATAGGGAGCAGTGTGGCTTTCTAAAAAAATATTGAACGTCTCTATAGTTCTTGAAGTGTTGGAGAAGTTGGGATTTAGAGCAGGGTTCATTAGGATGATTGCTTCCTTGTTCTCAAATGTGTCACATTTAGTTTCCCTATGGCTCGTCTATTGTTTGCCATTGCAACTATGTTGTTTAGTCGAAGAGGGTCACATCCAAGGAGTGGCCATACCAAGTGGGAAGCAAATGTTGTCACACTAACATTATCACAGAAGAGCTTTGCCCTTCTAGGTTGTAATGGGTGGGCTGCCTCGGGGATACCATGAGACAACACTTTGAATGGTCAAGGAGTAGATGAAGGAGAAACTTAGAGGCTTATACGGATTATTTAAGACATTGATAGGAAGTTGAGCACTCCTTTTGTGGAATGTATGTATTATACCCTAGGAGGCAAAATTATTGATATCATGGGTTGAGGTGGTGAAATGATTTATGGAGAGAGGGCCTAGAGTCAGGGCTGGAGGTATTAGATTCTAATTTGATAGCTAGTCTAGCAATGGTATGGAAGATCCGGTGGAAGGGGAAGGTTGCATGGGGATGCCAACCTAGCTGAAAGCATCTGATGGGGATTCTGGACAATTCCTAGGGAGAGGAGACTGATGGTGGTGGTTTCAAACAACATTCCCCAATTGTATTGAAGCCTAATGGTAGGGTAATCCAATGGCTTCTTGGTTTTGTTGAAGACCTCAATTGGAAATGGGGTTTGCACTAATCTAGTTCAATGTTGGAAAACTAGTTCTAAAAGTTGCACCTTTTAAAATAACTCAATGCAATTATTTGTTTGACCATGACCATCCATACTGCATGTCAATGATTCATCTAATGGTATAGCATTATTTTAAGGTTGGCATCCTAGATCTATCTTAAAAGTTAAGGTTTTAATTAATATCATGAGCTCTTCCTTCACAAATAGTCCTTGCACATGGAATCTTTTAGGATAGGAGTAGCATGCCACCATAGTTGCCACCCAAAACCCATTCTCAATTAACTGCTTTAAAATGTAAAAGTGGGTGAAGTGACATGTTGATTAAATGGAGGCCTCTAGACCTGTATAAAGTCAAAGTATGGCTACAATGAAAATGGGGGAGAAGTGAGTCTTTCCATCCTAGTTCCATTGTATGGTAGCATTCGTTTCATGCAATAAGGAACATGTCACGAAACTAGAAGCCTCAAATGAGCTTGAAATCATGATAAGATGCCCTAAGAAGTATTGTCAAGGTTGAGGGTAAATTTCCAAAGAAAAAATTGATTTTATTATAAATGTCTATGGTTGAATGAGTAGTTATTAAAGTCTCCCTCGTATCCTAGTAAAAAATCACCCTTGTCAAGGTTGAGGGTAGATTGCCAAAAGAAATAATTGATTCTATTACAAATGTCTATGGTTGAATGTGTAGTTATTAAAGTCTCCCTCGTATCCTAGTAAAAAATTACCCTTCTCCTACAGGCTAAGTTCCAAGGGAGTTAGCTTCCCCTCTCACAACTAATTGCCAATAGTGAGAATGCTATTAGAGGAGAAAGTGTCAATCCTAACACCGTCTTAACTATCATGGGCATAGGGAATGGAAAGATAAGAATTGTTACCTTGGTAGAGAAGGCAAAGCAAGCTTTATCAATGGTGAAAATTATGTAATAGCACTATCTGGTTTTGCCAATGGTGGGAGGAGCATAATTCATGACCAATAGCCCTTAATGTTATTTGTTAGAGGCCAACAACCTGAGGCCCTTCATATGAAGCTCAAGAGGTGGTAAGAGGCCTTTGTCAAGAATGAGCATAATTCCACATCGTCAACATGAAGGGGCAATTGAAAAAAATTTTGTCTCTCGAATTATCGTTGCTTCTATTGTAGAAGTCTAATCTACATGCATTGCTTGTCAACGTCAATTTTCGAAGCCAAAAAAATGGCCATGAGCCTAAGAAGACGGCCTAGAATGGAATTTTTTGAGTTTATAAGGAGAAGATCACCCACACGTTGTTATCAAAGCTGGGTTTCACTTGTCCTCAGTACTTGACACACAAGAAATGCACTTTATAGCATTTTCTTGCATAAAGAAATGGTGAGTGATGTGAATAAAGAAAATATCTCATGGCTTGATCCCACTAGCCATTTCCTTATGTAAGAAAGTGCTCCCAGAAAGAAGTGTAAACGGTGTTGAGATATCGAGCTCCACTCGCGATATGCCACGGTGACTGTTGTGTATTTACGTCACCGACTTGTTAGCTGGAGATGCGGTTGGTACACCGCCCACGAATAATAGCTGGATGATAGCTATCCTTACCTACTCTAGTTTGTGGCTCAGTTAGTATGCCACCTTAGTTAGTTGAGTTTGGTTTGAGACCCGCATATAGGGCTCTTCTATTTCTTTGTACTAGAGTTCTTTTGGCTTTCACAACTAAGAAGAGGAAAACTGTTTTCAGCCTCCACCTCTGTGTGTATTCCCCCATTGTGCATGTGAGAAAGCCGCAAGTGAGACTCCTTCCCTCTCTCCCACTATCTTCACATGGTATCAGAGCCTTGTTCGTGGTAAGGAGCTCAAGAAAGCAAGCCAAGTTTGTGGTGTCCTGGTAAGAGGACTAGTGTTGCGTTCCTATTTCGAGTTTGGGAGCAAATCTCTGCAGGTAGCACAGCCAGAAGTGCAAGAGTGCACTGTCTCAGATTGAGACGCCCTTCGTGGTGTGGCGAGAGTGTAGTATATGCTGCGGGCGTGGGCAAAGCCCTCAGTGACTTTATTTTTCTGATTTGAGGCCATTTCGGGGCCCGTTTTGAAGGCGGAAGTTCTTCGCAGGCACTCAGAAAAAGGCCCTGTGTTGGCTGTGCGACCACTGCGCAGCTAGTCGGTGGAAAGTTGCCACAGAAATTGCATTGTATGCCTGTGTGCAGAGATATTGGGAGTTGCAGATTCATGCTTGTTGCCTGTTGATGCAAAATCGTCACTAGGAAGTGACTGTGTGGTGAAATACCACTTTCGTCAGTTTTGCAGATCTGCCCGTGTGAGGCAAAAGCTGTGTTTTCTCCAGTGACAGAATATTTTGCAATGTTCTGTAATGGCATCTGATTCTCTTTCACAGATTGTCATTGAAAAGCTTGACAAGAACAACTTCCAGGCATGGAAGTTTAGAATGAAGAATTTCTTGATGGGAAAAGGCTATTGGGAGTTCATTACAGGAAATAACGAAGAACATGTTCTTCCTAATGTTCCCAATCAATAGGAAATGCAGGCATTCAAAGGATGGCATGAGAGAACGAGGAAAGTTATGTACTAGCTCTCTATCAGTATTTCGGACTCCATGATTGTGCATATTCAGGATGCAAGTACGCCAAAGGAGGCATGGGATACTTTGGCAAAAATGTACATCACAAATACGCAAGCCAGGAAAATGCAGCTCAAACAGGAGTTGCACAATGTGCAGAGAAAAAATTTGAGCATAAACGACTACCACATGAAGATGAAAAAAATTGCAGATGCACTTGCTGCCATTGGGTCGCCAGTGGAAGATGATGATCTAGTTTCTGTGACCTTGAATGGTCTAGGAAAGGATTATGCGCAGTTCCGGACATCCATTGCCGTCCGTGAAAAATTTCCAGATTTTGAAGAGTTGTTTGCTCTTCTAATTTCTGAAGAGCAGAGAAATGGGGGTGCATCTTCTTCAGGAGGAACTTCAAAAGAAACTGTCTTCTACTGAAATGCTGGCAGAGGTAGAGGCAGAGGTAGAGGAGGCCGTGATCTGCAGGCCGTGGTAGAAATCAGAATATGCAGCAAACGCAAGAAAACCAGTCCTATGCAGGAGGACGTGGTAACTCTAGAGGCAGGGGGAGCCAAAGAGGCTGTGGTGGATGGCAGAGAGGCCAAAATGCAAACAGCAATGTTGAATGCTACTACTGTGGCAAAATGGGTCATATGGCTAAGGACTGCTATAAAAACCAGAATGACATTATGAATGGAAAATTGCAGCAAGGCAATTATGCATCTTCTAGTAGGCAAGGTGATGACAGAAATGAGCATCTATTTATGGTGCAGCATATGACCAATTCTGTGACAAGTGCAGAAGAACAAAATGATGTGTGGTATGTTGACTCAGGTGCGTCAAACCACATGACAGGTCATGCAGAATGGATGCAAGATGCAAGGAAAATGAAAAAGCCAGGATTTGTGGAGATTGGTGATGATACTGCACATCCTATTGTGCAGATTGGTAAAATTCCTTTGTCTATGCAGGATGGGAAAAAGAAATACCTGTCCGATGTATTTCATGTCCCGAACATCACCAAGAACCTAGTTTCTGTTGGTCAAATGGTTGAGCAGGGCTTGCAGGTTAGATTTAATCCTCATGGATGCTTTGTTGACGATATGAAAAATAACGGTCGCTTGATAGCAAAAGGAAAGAAGAAGGGCAGGATGTTTACGTTGGATGCAGACAGGCCTAAATTGAGTGCAGCAATGTTTGCACATGGGACCGGTGTAGTTGCAAATATTGATATCTGGCACAAACGCATTGGTCATGTTAATATGCAGCGACTTAAATCAATGCAAGCCCAAAATATTGTTGCAAGATTGCCTAAATTCAAGGTTGCAGAAATGCACAAGGTTTGTGAAGCCTGTCAATTTGGGAAACAGGAAAGGAAACCTTTTCCTAGGCATGTTCAAGAGAGTAAAAAGCCATTGGAATGAATCCACTCTGATGTGTGGACTACTAAAGCTGCATCTATTGGAGGCTATCACTATTTTGTCACATTTATTGATGACTTCAACAGAAAACTTTGGGTGTATTTTATGAAAAAGAAATGTGAAGTGTTTGGGCACTTCAAAGCTTTCAAAGCTATGGTTGAAAAAGAAACAGGCCTGTAAATAAAATGCCTAAGGTCAGATGGAGGGGGAGAGTACCTCTCAAATGAGTTTGCAAGGTTCTTGCAGGAGCATGGTATAAAGCAGCAATATTCATGCAGTCATACCCCACAGCAAAATGGAATTGCAGAAAGGAAAAACAGGCATATTGGAGAGGTATCTCGGGCTATGCTAAATGAAAAAGATCTACCAGATTATTATTGGGCCGAAGCAGTTGCTACAGTAGTTTATATAATGAACAGGACTCCCACTGCAGCAATACATGGCATGATGCCAGAGGAGATGTATATTGGTAGGAAACCAGATATTTCTCATTTGAAAATTTTTGGTTGCATTGACTATGTCCATGTGCCAGATGAGTTGAGGTCCAAGTTGGATCCAAAAGCTGAGAAGTGCGTCTTTATTGGTTACTCTCTGCAGCAGAAAGGGTATAGATGCTATAACCCTTCTACTCGTAAGTTTACAGTGAGCAGAGATGTTGTTTTTGATGAGATGAGCAGCTGGTATAAACCAGTAAATGTGATGATTGATGTAGATGCACAAAATGGTAATGCTGCACAGAATTCACAGCAACAATCACAAAATATCAGTGGACCTATAGTGTCGTCTAGCAGTGGTTCACATACTTCGCCATGGACAGGCAGATTGAGATCAGGAGAATCTCCTCAAAGCAATGTAGAGAGTGGTATGCAGGTATCACGAAAAGGAAAAGAGAAGGTAGATCAGCCCATGTTTGATGTGAATGCAGGTCACTCTTGTGTGGATGGTGAATCCAGTGGCTCAGAACCAGAGCATTGATGATGAGTTGGGTATTCCTTCTGTTGTTACACCTGGAGTAAGGAAGACCAGGGATGTTTTGAGAGCACCTAGAAGTGAGCCTATTTTGCATAGGTCTACCAGGGTCAGGTATCCTGTGGATAGGCTAAAATATGATGGATTTACAGCCATTCACTATGCCTATATGGTCAAAGTGATACAGGAACCAGAACCCACTTCTTTTGAGCAAGCCATGGGAAATGAAAAATGGGAGAAAGCCATGGATGAAGAAATGGATGCCTTGGATGCTAATGCTACATGGGAATTGGTGCCTTTGCCTAAAGACAAGAATGCAATCGGCTGTAAGTGGGTTTATAAGATCAAGCACAATGCAGATGGTTCTGTGAATAGATACAAGGCAAGATTAGTTGTCAAGGGGTATGCACAGACATATGGCATTGATTATGAAGAAACTTTCAGCCCGGTTGCAAGGATGGCAACCGTAAGAGCAGCCATTGCTATGGCTGCATCAAAGGGATGGTCTTTACATCAGATGGATGTAAAGAATGCCTTCTTGCATGGTGATTTGCAAGAAGAGGTCTTTATGGAGCAGCCAGCAGGTTATGTTCATGCTACTCATCCTCAGTTTGTTTGCAGGTTGAAGAAAGCCTTGTATGTCTTGAAGCAAGCACCTAGAGCATGGTCTGACAAGATAGGACAATATCTTGTCACTATTGGCTTTCAGATTTCCAAGGCAGATTTCTCACTCTATGTGAGAAAAACAGAGAAAGGGATTATGCTGCTGGTCATTTATGTTGATGATTTGATCATCACAGGTGATAGTGATGAAGATATCCTTCATGTGAAAATGCTATTAAGGTAGAAGTTTGAGATGAAGGATTTGGGAGAGCTGCGTTATTTCTTGGGCATTGAGGTTGTTGGAACATGAAGCCAAAGTGAGTGTTTTCTAGTGTTCTAGAGTAGTACTAGACTACTTTATATCCTAGAATGCCATGTGTCACTATGGGACTTATCCCATATACATGTGACACCTAGAGTGTGTGTGCCTATTCTATAAAGGCATTGTACTTTCTAGTTTTGTTATATCAGTCAACATCAAGCTATCTACATGTGAGTATTTTGGTTCAATACTATTGTCTACTTCCATTTCATTTTTATTTCCATTGTCTTGCATTCTTTCCTTTCCATTCATAGAGATAGCTTGCCACATGTTCCTTCATGTGGTATCAGAGCCACATTGCTCTTAGAGATTGAGGAGAGGGAGGCTGGAAAAGGAAGCCACGCCCTCTCTCTCTTTCTCTAAGTGCAAGAGAGGTGCTCCCCTTCCTTAACCTCATCATCTCCCGAGTTCATGAAGAAGCTGCCTGAGTTCATGTGGAGCTGCCCGAGTTCATGAAGAAGCTGCCCACGCTGTGGTTCGTTGAGCAATGACGTCTTCATTCTTGCTACATCTCCTTGCTAGAAACAGTCCGCCACTTTTTGATGGCCTTATCTTTGGACAGAAGCTGAATTTTGACCTGAAATCTGAAGCAAAGTTGTAGAGGACTTTGAGAACTTCATTTTTTGTTTTCACATCTTTGCAATCCAAGGTTCTGGTGAAAAGTTATGGCTCCTGCAAGAAAGTGACGAAATTTTTCCTGCGCGAATTTTTCTGCTTGCCCACAAGTTCTGTTGCCCGTCATTTGTTGGAAGCTGCCTGGCACCACTCTTCCTGAAGCTGCTGCTCTTCTCTACATTCGTGGAGATGATTCGTGGAGCTGATCTTCAAACTCCAGATGAAGCATGAGGACTCTCTTCTCGCCCATCTGAATCAAATGGAATCTCTCATCACCCAACTTGCTGCGTTGAAGGCCCTAGTTGGGGATGACGACCAGGTCGCGGTGCTCCTCACGAGCATTGAAGAAATTCCTAAGTATCAGGAGATCATACCAGCATTAAGAGTGGCCAGCATGAGCTACCATGACATGGTTGCTATGCTTCTTGATCATGAAAGAAGGCATATTGATACTCTTGATGCCAATGCACTATTTTCTAAAGGGAGGTTTCCTAAAGGGAAAGGTAACATCAAACCTTTCAAGTGCACTTACTGTGGAAAGCTTGGTCACACCGAAGATCATTGCTTCCAGAAGATGGCCAAACAACAATCTAAAGACCATGCCAACTTGGTTGGGACTATATCCAATGAAGACGAAGACGATGTAGACACCTCTACTCCAATTCATGCTCTCACTGCTCACATCCAAGATCTCTCTCTTGATGAAGAGGTCTATGCACCGGATGATCTTGACTTTGTTTTTTGAGTGTGTCAAAGGTACTCTGCCTTGGGAGTCCCCCTAAAATGAATGCAAATAAATCATGTGTGTTGAATCAATAAAGGTTCTCAGCCTTGGATAGTCCTCCTAAAATGATGTTATTCTCTTTTACTTTATTTGTATGTGGCTTCCTACCACTTCATGTTATGAAGCCAGGGGGGGATGTACTATGGGAGTCCTATTATTGGCATCGATGGATTTTGTTATCAGGCCTGGCCGAGTTCCAGGATGTTGGTGCACTCCCTAGACCGTTTTGTTGGGTCAGGTATCCATGCTTCTCTTTTGAGCCTCTGAGCTATTTGGGATGTACAGATTAGTAGATTCATCATGTCATGTCTTGTTCTTGGCTCCATTCTAGTAATCTCTCACCTTGCCTTCATGGGGGGGTGTTGGAACATGAAGCCAAAGTGAGTGTTTTCTAGTGTTCTAGAGTAGTACTAGACTACTTTATATCCTAGAGTGCCATGTGTCACTATGGGACTTATCCCATATACATGTGACACCTAGAGTGTGTGTGCCTATTCTATAAAGGCATTGTACTTTCTAGTTTTGTTATATCAGTCAACATCAAGCTATCTACATGTGAGTATTTTGGTTCAATACTATTGTCTACTTCCATTTCATTTTTATTTCCATTGTCTTGCATTCTTTCCTTTCCATTCATAGAGATAGCTTGCCACATGTTCCTTCAGAGGTGATTAGATCACCAAGTGGGATATAGCTCTTGCAGAGGCAGTATGGATTGGACATGCTGTCCAATTATGGGATGACAGGCTGTAAGCCTATTTCAGTTCCTTTGGAGCAGAATGTGAAGCTGAGCACAGATGCAGGTGAGCTTTTGGAAGACCCTACTATGTACAGACGCATAGTAGGAAGTTTGATTTATATGACTATTACCAGGCCAGATCTAAGCTATGCTGTTGGATTGGTAAGTCAGTTTATGCAGGCTCCAAGGAAACCGCATTTGGATGCGGCTAGACGCATACTCAGGTATGTGAAGTCCACATTGCAGTATGGACTATTTTATGAGGCTGGGGTTCAGATACAGTTGCATGGATACACTGATGCTGATTGGGCTCGTAGTATTTCTGATAGACGATCTACCAGTGGATATGTGTTCTCTTTTGGGAGTGCTGCAGTCACTTGGAGCAGCAAGAAATAGCCTACAGTTGCCTTGTCAAGAATAGAGGCTGAGTACAGGGGTGCAGCAATGGCTGCATGTGAGGTAGCTTGGTTGCATAAGCTACTCTATGATATGCATCAGTCTACAAATGATCCAGTTGTCATTTATTGTGACAACATGAGCAGCATACACTTGGCAAAGAACCCAGTCTTTCATGCTAGAACAAAGCACATTAAGGTGCATTATCACTATTTGTGGGAGAAGGTGTTACTAGGTCTTATTGATCTAGTTTATGTCAGCACAGAGGATCAGGTAGCTGACATATTCACGAAAGCATTGGGCGCAGAGAAGTTGCGCAAGTTCAGAGACCTGCTTGGTGTGCAGGAATTGGGATTGAGCTCGAGGGGGAGTGTTGAGATATCGAGCTCCACTCGCGATATGCCAGGGTGACCATTGTGTATTTACATCACCGACTTGTTAGAGCTGGAGATGCGGTTGGTACACCGCCCACGAATAAAAGCTAGATGACAGTTATCCTTATCTACTCTAGTTTGTGGCTCAATTAGTATGCCACCTTAGTTAGTTGAGTTTGGTTTGAGACCCACATATAGGGTTCTTCTATTTCTTTGTACTAGAGTTCTTTTGGCTTTCACAACTAAGAAGAGGAAAACTATTTTCAGCCTCCACCTCTGTGCGTATTCCCCCATTGTGCATGTGAGAAAGCCGCAAGTGAGACTCCTTCCCTCTCTCCCACTATCTTCACAAAGGGTACTATCCCATTTTTTAAAGTTCCTCCTTCAGGCTTGCAAATAAAATGCCTAAGGTTAGATGGAGGGGGAGAGTACCTTTTAAATGAGTTTGCAAGTTTCTTGCAGGAGCATGGCATAAAATAACAATATTCATGCAGTCATACCCCATAGCAAAATGGACTTGCAAAAAGGAAAAACAGACATATTGGAGAGGTATCTCGTGCTATGCTCAATGAAAAAGACCTGCCACATTATTATTGGGATGAAACAGTTGCTACAGTAGTCTATAGAATGAACAAGATTCCCACTGTAGCAATACATGGCATGATGCCAAAGGAGAGGTATACTGGTAGGAAACTAGATACTTCTCATTTAAAAGTTTTTGGTTGCATTGCCTATGTTCATGTTGTTGAGAGTTCACGCTCAACATCATGTGATCATGTGTGCATAGCACCATCACGTGATCATATGTGCATAGCACTAACCTTATAGAGTGCTATAAAGGAAAGGGTTAGATCCCCTAACCCTAACCCTAAAAGGGTTTGTATATATTCTATTTTTTCAACTAAATCTAGTGTACAGTTAGTCATTTGTGGTGTGCTCTCTAGCTGTGCCCTCTCTCCTCATCTCCACGATGGATTCCATACGGTTCTTGATATCACTAGCGACACTCAGTAAATGGAATGTGTATCAGCTCGATGTCAAGAATGCATTTCTCAATGGTTATCTAGACGAGGAAATCTACATGCAACAACCAGCCGGTTATGTTGAACCAGGACAGGAGAACAAGGTTTGCCATCTCAAGAAAAGTCTCTATGGCTTAAAGCAAGCACCCAGAAGTTGGTACAGCAGAATTGACAAGTATTTTGCTAATCTGGGATACATGAAGTCCAATGCAGATCATACTCTCTACTACAAAGTTCAAGGGGAAGATATTACCATTGCACTTTTGTACGTAGATGATCTGATTGTGACAGGAAGCAAGGATAGCTTCATCAGAAAGCTAAAACAAGACTTATCTGCAGAGTTCGACATGAAAGATCTTGGACTTATGCACTATTGTCTTGGAATTGAGTTCTGGAGAGATTCAGATAGCACATTCATGAGTCAGCTCAAATATGTTGACAGTCTCCTGAAGAAGTTTCATATGGCCGATTGCAAGATTGCAGCCACTCCCATGGAACAGAGTTTGAAACTTACTAAAGATTCAGAAAAGCCTACAGTCAATGACAGATACTACAGGCAACTCATTGGATCTCTTATATATCTGACAATCACACGGCCAGATATTTGTTATGCAGTAAGCTCACTAGCACAGTTTATGGCAAATCCAAAACAATCTCACTGGAATGCAGCCAAAAGAGTCTTGAGATACATCAGAGGTACAAGACAATTTGGGATAGAATACAGAGGAAGTCATCCACGGTTGCATGGATACTGTGACAGTGACTATGCTGGAGATCATGAGACCAGGAGATCGACACAGGGATATGCATTTTTCCTTGGTCAAGGTGCTATATCCTGGTTGTCAAACAAACAGCCAACTGTTTCTTTGTCTTCGACTGAAGCAGAATATAGAGCACTCACTACAGGTGCATGTGAGGCTATATGGCTCAGAAGACTATTGTCAGAAACAGATTACTTTGATGAGTCAAAGCCAACAACAATATACTGTGATAATCAATCGGCTCAAGCATTGGCCAAAAATCCAGTATATCACTCCGGGACAAAGCACATTGATGTCAGAGAGCACTTCATCAGAGAAAGAGTGTTACTTGGTGACATCACACTGCAGCATTGTGATAGCAAAGAAAATGTTGCAGACATCTTTACCAAACCACTCGGTAAAGAGCTATTCGAGAAACACCGACTAGCTCTTGGTTTGATGCAGAGGAAGGACATTCCCATTAAAGGGGTGTGATGGAATGTAATGCTCAGTCCTTCTTCGATTCCCCAGAATCATCATCTTGAGGGAAGGCCTACTTCATGATGTTGATCTTGAAAACTCTATCTTTTCCATTTTACATAATTTCAAAATACATGAAATAGCTAGCATTTAGGATGCTGTAGAGTATGCAAAACATAAAATTTTTTAGGGATAATGAATATCCTTCAAATCCAAAGGGGGAAGAAAATTCTCAAAGTCTAGTTTAAATAGTCCAAAAAAGCTAATTATAGCCTTTTCTTTTACAGCTTGACTTCCAGAGTGCTAATGCTCTATCATACGAAAAGCTACTAACATCATAAGAACAAGAGTATAATCTCAAGCTAAGATCTAAGTTATCATCTAGTTTATTACAAAGTTTATTCTTCAAGTAATCGAGAGTACTAAAACACCTTTCATCCTCAATTGAGCCAAGAATAAAAGGTTTGACATAAATTTGCAAGCTTGAAGTACTCAGAAATGTTATCTTGTAGGAATGTACTATGAGAGATCTCGTTCCAAAGCCGAACCATCGAACCTTGCATTTGAAAATTTTCTATCAAATTACTTTGCTGGTGCATGACTTCTCCAAAAAGGGAAGACTGTGAATAAAGCTTTCCAAAATCCAACAAACCATTGTACTTTATATTGTCCATGTCAATGTCCCGTCCAGTGTGTTTTTTGAGAGAATCCAAGAGATTCTTTAGACCTACTTTGATACTTTCATAAGATCCATTGACCCAAAAATGTGGAAATATGATGATAAATGCTTCCATTAGGTCATTTTGTGGAAACCTACTTTTGATCTCATCTACCACTGCACTTGCAACTTCACTAAGGGCATTTTTCACTATTTGTACTTTCTTTAAAAAAGCCTCTTTTTTAATGTATTATAGTCTTTTGTGTCGTTTGTTTTCTCTCATCATCCTGAAAACCGGATTGTTTGCACGAAGGCAAACATATCCTTCCTTGTCACATGTTAATAGAGAGGAATCCCTGGCATCTAGTTCTATTAAACTTTTCTAATCTTTAAACAATTTCTCATCTTGAAAACTAGAGCTTGACTTCTTATCGTATGTTGTTGTTATACTCAATTTAGTGAGTTTTATTGCATTGACGTATTCATTGATATAAATATCCTTCGATTGAGACATTTAACTCAACATATTCATTTTGTCTAAAAGTGGAATAATTCCACACAATCCCAATATCGAATCTATGTTGGTCAGTTTATGATGCAAAATATATGCCTTTTCAACCTCTTCTTTTGCCTCCATATGCATTAAATAGACCAAAGTCTTGTATTCATCCCATAATCTTTTCACTGGCTGAACCAAAGATATCCATCTAGTATCCACATTCTTCAAAATCTTCCTCCCTTTTATACCCACTGCTTCTGCAATAACTCTAAATTGATTGTATCTTTTTAAACTCTTGCAAAAGTAAGATTACCTTTTTTTAATCAAAGTCTCGATTCGTTGTACTGATGGAAATGTGGACACAACTTTGTAAGCTAGATTTGTGTGATGAGCCATACAATGTATCCCAACACAGTAAGGAGCATATTTTGTTTCTATTTGTACAAAGACACCATTCTGACAACCTTGCAAGATTGAAGCACCATCACATGCAAAACAAACAAGTCTCTTAACCATCTCAGACTCTGTCATGCCTCCATACTCTTTTAAAGCTTGGATCAAAACTTGCACTAAGCTATTAGCATTGGACTATGAATCAAGTTTGTGTACATGTAAAAAATATGGTTCTCTTATTGTCTTCTACCATGTACAAATGCATTCCCAACCACGATGTAGTATCCACAGCTGTGTACTCATCCAATGACATAGAAAAATAGTCTGCAAGTTTTAAAGTCTCCTTTAAATCATCAATTATGACTTGGTTCATGTGGTTAGCCAGATCTATTACACTATTCCTTGACCAATGCTGCATACTTGCCAAATTAGAAACATCAAAAAATTGAAGATATGATTGGTAACCTGAGAAGTCTATAAGTGAGTGGCCTTGCTTCAATATTTGCATGATAGTTTAGAATTGCATACCAAACAATAATGCATATGCATATTCACAACATAAACTTTTAAAAAATAAATAAGCATATATTTCTTCAGTTTGTTAGCTAGATCTAAGGAACTTGGTCCTAGGTCATGGTGCCTCTTAGCCCCCTGCCTTGTGAGCGCAAGAACCAGACACCACTTCCTAAACCAAGCCCTTCTTTCATGTTTGAAATCATAATACTACACTACGTAAAGCATGCCAAACCAATTTCAACTTACTCTATACAAAGCACCAATAAATACATTAAAAAAGAAAGAGCACATCACGGACAATGATGCATATGCATATTCACAACATAAACTTTTAAAAAATAAATAACCATATATTTCTTCAGGTTGTCAGCTAGATCTAAGGAACTTGGTCCTAGGTCATGGTGCCTCTTAGCCCCTTGCCTTGTGAGTGCAAGAACAAACACCACTTCCTGAACCAAGCCCTTCTTTCATGTTTGAAATCATAATACTACACTACATAAAGCATGCCAAACCAATTTCAACTTACTCTATACAAAGCACCAATAAATACATTAAAAAATAAAGAGCACATCACAGACAATGATGCATACACATATTCACAACATAAACTTTTAAAAAATAAATAAGCATATATTTCTTCAGGTTGTCATCTAAATCTAAGGAACTTGGTCCTAGGTCGTGGTGCCTCTTAGCCCCCTGCCTTGTGAGTGCAGGAACCAAACACCACTTCTTGAACTAAGCCCTTCTTTCATGTTTAAAATCATAATACTACACTACATAAAGCATGCCAAACAAATTTCAACTTACTCTATACAAAGCACCAATAAATAGATTAAAAAAGAAAGAACACATAACAGACAATGATGCATATGCATATTCACAACATACTTTTAAAAAATAAATAAGCATACATTTCTTTAGCTTGTTAACTAGATCTAAGAAACTTGGTCCTAGGTCGTGGTGCCTCAGCCCCCTGCCTTGTGAGCATAGGAACTAGACACCACTTCCTAAACCAAGCCCTTCTTTCACATTTGAAATCATAATACTACACTACATAAAGCATCCCAAACCAATTTCAACTTACATTATACAAAGGACCAATAAATACATTAAAAAAGAAAGAGAACATCACAGACAATGATGCATATTTATATTCACAACAAAAACTTTTAAAAAATAAATAAGCATACATTTCTTTAGCTTGTCAACTAGATCTAACAAACTTGGTCCTAGATCGTGGTGCCTATCAAATTTACCACTGCAAGTGCACAGACCTGAGCAAGGAGAAGTTTTAAATGTATGTATCTTATAGAGGACCCATGTATATACACATATCACTCCAATAAATATCTCACAAGAACTACCAAGGATAAATTACTACTCTTAACCATGATGAAAAATTTGGGAGTAAGCCAAAAAGTATTAAACATACCTCTTCAGCCATGGCAGCATCAATGGCTTTCAAAGTCCAATCGCCATCATGTAATGAAGAAGAAGGTATATTTATCATTCTTCTTGATGGAAGGCAACAAGCCACCATCGAGCTTATTTTATCAAAGCACTCGACACCACACACCATCATAGCTCGTTTTCAAAGCTGTCCATTTTAGATTGATCCAAAACATCATAAATGAGCACCCAAAAACTTCCTTTTTCACTTCTTGTTGCAAGAGTAAGTGCATATAAGAGGTATATTATGAATGCCATTAGTAAATTCTCGCTTGTATGCTAATATTCTGTTGCTAGCATGTGATCCTTTTGGTTCTTCAATCTAAATAGAAGGATGGCAAAGTAGCATGATGGAAGAATCAAAAGCATGCTCCACTTCCACACAGGATACAAGTACCAATTGGCACATTCATCGGTTATGCTTAAAACAAAAACCAAGAAGATACTAAGCAAGAAATCCAAATTTGAAGCTATCCATCTGGTGAAAATCATAAACTTCAAGTAACACGAGCCACAGTTGCTCAGTGCAAAGACATCGAAAGAAAGATGTATGATTCAAAAGAAATTTCCACAAGAGTAAGGAGGTGGTTGAAAGCGTACCCTCCTAAGGTGCTTGCACGCATTGCAATGACAGTGAAGATGAAGGATGGAGCCTAAAGCTTGGGGAGGTGTAGCCTTCAAGTGGTAGAGTGAATGTAAGAGGCACCCATTGTGCAAAGGATGTAAAGGCGATATAGCCGAAAGGATGAGGCGAGTGAACCATATCCAAAATCCAAACGTGAACTTAGATCCAAAAGCTCCAAAGCACGCAAGCCTGGAGAAAGTTGCTATGTGGTCCATGTAGATGAAAGTCTAAACGGTAGAGGGGTATTGAGCTCGCCTAAAGGATCGTTCTCTCTCTCACATTCTTTGTGGTCTGGAATAGATCACGGGCTTTCGTGCCTCCAAATGCATCTAAGGAGCTCCTGTTAGCAAAACTCCATTTGGGAGAGAAGAGATCTCATAATGATGATGCAAAGAACAAGATGCGAGCTGGAAAAATAGGGAGAAGAGGTGTCTGGTAGAAGCGAAGAAACTTCGCGCTGTTCCCAACACTAGGGAATGTTCTGTGAGGTTAGGACACCATGGCTGGCTAAAGGATCTGAAGGATTCTAGAGCACCCAAAAGGGGAAACAGACTACAATTCGCATGCGAAAATGCTCTACAAGTTTCTTCTCACCTACGATATGGCTCAAAATTTCACAAGAAGAGACATGCAAACACAAGCAGTGATCAATACCATGCAAGGCAAAGGGCTTACTTCTCAATTATTGGCCTTCCATTGCGCCTCTCTCTTTCTTCTCTTAGCCTTATCATTGTTGCAGCAATAGGGGTGATGGAAGGAAGGAGATGTTGAAAAGTGCAGACTTTCATGGATGGGAAGCAAAGCAGAGCTTCAAATTGGAAAGAAGGAACTGCAAAGGGGATGAAGAAATAGGATGGAAGCTCACATCTATGGCTATGGCTATGCAATCGTATGGGTATAAAGGAAGGAAGCTTGAAATCATACAAGTATAAAGGAAGGAAGCTTGAAAGTAGTTGTTGCAGTGATGCTTAGCTTTGGGGGAAATGGGGGCCATTTCAACAAAATTTGGGTTTCATCCCCAAATTGTATTTTCCCACCTCTCCCTTCCCTTCCCCATTACATAAGATTTATTAGGCTTCACACTTAGGCACAAAGGGGGGCCACTTTAAGGTGGGTCATCTTGATAACTCAAGTGAAGGCTCCTATGGGGGGGGAGTTGTTTTTCAGCTTCGGGGTTTCAGATCATGCCCCTCTAATGTGAACCTTTTCCATTCCCTTGCCTATTGGGAGGTCTCGAGATGTGCCATTTAAATTTGTCAATATTGGCTATAGATAAGGAATTTGTCAACAAATTAAAGCTATGTCAAAGGAAAGCACACCAAATGTGGTGGACCAATGCACTAGATGTGATGTTGGGATACAAGGTATCCATGTTTTTGCTAAGTGATGGGCCAAGCAAGAAAGAGACAGATTTGGCAAGGATAATTATCTGTTGTCTATAATTCAGGAAAGTCTAAATATGCATGTAATGGTTGATGATCCCAGGGATGCATATTTTTCTACCCTATTGGTGGACTGTGAGTTGTCCATTAAGGATTTGGAGTTGGCTAAGGTTGAAAGGTCTAGAATTGTAGTAGACAGCTATGGCTAAATGTGGTAGATTGTCCCTCAAAAATGTTTTTTTAGGCAACCAAAAGAAAGCATATCCGGGAGGAATCGGTTGATAGAGTTCAGAATGGGAATGGAAATTTGGTTACTGGATTTTGGCAGGTTGTTGCTGAGAGTTGGTGATTGGAGGCCTGTCACTATGCTTAATGTCTCCTATAAATTAATTGCTACATTGTTGGCTATCATGGTGCAAATTGTATGCATGCAATTAGAGGATGGCAAGAAAATGGCTTCATTAAGGGCCGTGACATTCTAGAAAATATACTTAATGTGTCTTCAGTGCTTGATTTTATGGATTAAATTGAAGCTTCAATTACCACCAGAATGAAAAGAGCACTGGAGAGGAGAGGAGGGCACACACTTCTCTTAGCTATGATAGCAAAGGCCGGGCATACTCACGTAAAGACCAGCCACCTAATATCTCAAAATTTCCTACGTTAAAGGCACACACTTCTCTTAGCTACAAGAGCAAAGGCTAGACACTCACATAAAGACTAGCCATAACCTAATACCTCAAAACTACCTACATTATGACCACCTAACTAGCAGTACTATCGACTTTAACCCATACCTCCAAAAATAATCAAATCATTTAATACACCTTAGACAAACTAATGCCCTCCTCCCCACCTCTAGAATCTGATCCTGTAGGTGGTTGGAACTCCTCCTTAGAAAAGGGACAGGCTATCATATTGCATTGGTACTAGGTAGTCAAAAAAAGTACATAGTATCCAACCAACCCTTTGAACATCTCCTCTATCCATGTCACTCACTGTGCATCATGAATGGATTCTTCACTAACTACTGTGCTGAGCTCATTCCAAAACACGGAGGTAGGGAAAGCACAATGGAAAGCACGGAGGCTATGGAACAGGAGATGGAGCCACAATGACAGTTATGATTGTAGAATCCCGTAGGATAGAATAGATGCATCTTGCAAGAGGTGTGAGAGCATAATGAAAGAAAGATGGTAGTTCTCTATTATGGATTGTGAGAGAAAGGACTCTCTCTTATAGAAAGGGGGAGAAGGTAATACCTTCCCTACATAAGTGGCAATCAGCCCCTACATGAGTGGGAATCAGTCCCTACATCAGTGGGATTGTCTTTGTCTTACATCATCACTTAGGTCACACACTAGACACATCATAGCACTTGATGTGCCTTTACAACACACACAAACATACATGTGACTCCCCTAGATGCACACATGCACCATAGAGCAAGCCCTTCATCATACTTATCCCAACATACCCCCCCTCAAGGGGTTGCATCTTGCAGTGTCAAGGATACATCTAGTCTCATAGTTTCTCATGCCATCTCATGGTGGTCAAGAATAAATCTATGGCTAGGATCTCATGCTAGCAAGGGTTCCCAAGGGTGTGAGGTTCAAAGATATGGGATAGACAAAACACATATCACATGATCTACATCATATGGTGACCAAAGGTGATCTACAAAAGACATAACATATTCTTTTTGGAGTACTACTCTAGTCAGAGAACCTCAAAATTTGACCAAGTGATGATAAACAAAAATTCAAAAGACAAAGTGCTTAAAAAGCATAGTCTTTATTGTCTTCATTTTCTGATGGAGCTCTTCCTTCAGGCAGATTTGCTTTGTTGTTGAAGTAGTCCTTCTTGTCTTTGATCAACCAATTAGCTTTTTCTTTTGTAGACTTCTTTCCATTCACAACATTCCATATCTTTCTTTTCATAAGCATAAGCTCAGCTTTTGTTTGCCAAGTATGGAAACTAGTTCCATCCAACTTCTCAAAAAAGGTCTTAGCTTCCATTGCAAGGTCTTACCCAAGGGTAGTGTCTAGTGCCTTACAAGTGAAATATGAGCAATAAAAAATAATCCTTCAAAGAGTAACAACTTGAATACTTCGACTTGGATTTCTCTATGTGACTTAAGTAAATGTCAAAGCATGAGGCAATTAGTTAGAACAACATTATGCAAGATGTCTAAGCAAAGATGACCAAGAAGATGCTAGAAAATGAGCATAGCAGACTAAAAATAATTCTTGGTCAAACTACTAGTCAAACTTTGACTGCCCAAAGTCAAACTTAGACTAGCATAGTCAAGCTTTCATGGCCAAAGAGGCAGCTCAAAAATCTACTCCAAATCATCATGTAGAGGCTGAAACTCAGAGGGATTTTGTAGTGGGGAGGAAGGAAAACATGTAGGGCTTCACCCTTAGAGAGGAATCGTGCAAATGATTAGCACATCGGCTAGCATTGTAGAAGAACCGCGGACTATTTTTTTTACAAAATCAACCCGAATCTTTTTCCAAATGAGCTTAGACTTGATGAGCAACAAGGTAGTGATGTCGCCCAGCTCCCTCTGGAAGGAATTTGACAATGTTGCTCTCCACAGTGAGAACCAGGAAGAAGGTTGATGCAACTTCTTGAGGCAATGCCGCCCTGAAAATGGTGAGATAGCTTGTTCTGCAGATTCTCCCTCGCCTTTGGAAGTCTCTCCTGAAAGATGAGAAGGTAAGAATGCAAGCTTGAAGAGAAGTCTCACTTCCAAAATCGACTTTGGCAAGCGAAGGTGGAAGATGGAGGTGAGGAAGGAGATGATGATGTGGCACCTAACTAGGGCTTCGGCTAGAGAGAGAATATAATGGTAGGCTAGGCTAGATCTAGAACCTAAAGCTCTGATACCAAGTGTAGAGTCCCATAGGATAGAATAGATGCATCTTGCAAGAGGTGTGAGAGCACAATGAAAGAAAGATGGTAGTTCTCTATTATGGATTGTGAGAGAGAGGACTCTCTCTTATGGAAAGGGGGAGAAGGTAATACCTTCCCTACATAAGTGGCAATCAGCCCCTACATCAGTGGGAATCAGTCCCTACATCAGTGGGATTGTCTTTGTCTTACAGATTCATCACTTAGGTCACACACTAGACATATCATAGCACTTGATGTGCCTTTACAACACACACAATCACACATGTGACTCCCCTAGATGCACACATGTACCATAGAGCAAGCCCTTGATCATACTTATCCCAACAATGATGACCATTTTATTCCCCATATCCCACACACATTGATCGAATGGATGACACATGGCTAGCCCCTCGATTGACAACTCAATCCTTAAAATAAGGAAGATAAGATGTTTATTGTCAAGTTATTCAATTTGATTTACAATTATTGAGACGTTTGCATGAGTTGCAATGCCTCTCCAATGCCTACATGATCAAAACTTTTGCAATGTAAATATTTTCTTTTAATAAATTTTTTCTCTTTTGCAAAAGAAAATAATCCATGATGGGGTATATTTTAATGAGACCTTTACACAATGTCTACATGATTAAACCATGGATGAGAAGATATAGTTGCATTTATGTGAAGTCGTACACGATATGGTCCATAAAAGGATGATGGATTGTTGCAATACAGAATAATAATTGTTTATCTAAACTCTATAGGTCATAGATGTGAAGGATATGCATTCACATAGGCAGATAGAAGAATAGGCATTCATTAAATAGGCATAAAGCATATGCTAGCATTCACATATAGCATAAAAATACATCATAATGCATACAAAAATGTAGAAGCATAGACATAGGCATACATATGCAGAGGCATATAGGAACGTAGAAGCATAAACATAGGAATTCACACAGGCATACATAAACATAGGCACATAGCTTAAAGTATTTACATGAGATTTACATAAAGCAACATGATGGCTACTAGGTCAACTATAGAATTAGCCTACTAGGTCTCTATATCTATATCAGCTTTCCATGTAATATTAACAATAACATCCAATTGGCTATCTATCCAAGAGTATTCTAATATGAGTAGAAATAGCTTATTCGTGATGCATGTAGGAATTCTCATTCAGGCCGCAATTCAATTCTTGAAGCCACAGAGCTTGAGGTCTTTGATTCTTCAATACAATTATAAAACCTTTGTGTTTTCCTACCCAAACCCCTGCTCCTCTCTTCTCTTCGTGAAGGTTTTAGCTAATGGGGTGGCATGGAGGGCCCCACCTTCCACACTACCAATGGCTTCATGATGATCTTCCTGTGGGTCTGGTTGATATTTTTGGTCGAGGAGGAATTCATTATGGTTGGAATCGGTAAGATCTTGATCACCATGCAAGACCGATCTCTGGAACTTGAGGAGAACTTGAGAGACCAATCTAGTTGAATCCAACACCAATATTTACTTATCAAGACTATGAGTGCTACACATTAAAACTTTGAGCTACCCATCAACAAATTGTGAATGCTCTTACACATTATCCTAGATGAAAGAATACTTAAAAAATAACTTTGAATTTGGATATGAGAATAAACACACCCTACCTGCTAATTTAAAAATGGTGTATAAAATTACCCCTGCTATAAATATATTGTTATAAGTCTTGAGAATTAAAATACCCCTCATTTTGAACTCTCATAGTATATATACGTTTCCTAGATGGACCCCTCGAGTTCTTTGCATTGTGATAAATTTCTAAACATATAAATGCATAGTACATGATGAAATTAAAGTTAGATTTTCACACACACACACACATACACACAACTAAATATAAATGCATAGAAGTACATGATGAAATTAAAGTTCGATTTACACACACACACACACACACACACACACACACACAACTAAATATGTGACTTACTGCATATTCAATACTCTAGCTCTATTCATTAATTTAGTTGAATTTTTACCTACTTTTTACGATCATAAACTGTGACTAAAGAAATACTTAAAATATCTAACAAGACACCTTCTACCAGGCCATTCTAGAAAATTTCATTCTTTAATTTTGTGTCATTTGAATCATTTGACTATTCTTGCTAAGAATCTACTTGTTGTTTCTGTTTACCTATGTATGTAGTGCCCTTCCATGTTCTTGTTGAAGATAGAAGCATGAAGAGATATATCCCTACTATATGACTTGATGAGTGGTAGACATATTGCTAATGATGGGCCTACCATAGGCTTAAGTTAGCCAAATGTACGCTAGATATAAGGGCACAAGTCTTCTTGATTGCACAAGTCTTCTTTTGGTGCTTAATTCTATAGATCTAGCCAAAATTTTGAATTGTATATATAATATGTTGGCAAAAGTTTCCAAATATATTTATTTATTATATAAAACTTTGGTGAATTTTCATGGACTTTATTTATAATTTTATAATCTTAGAGGCTAAACCTGACTCTTTTTTTTATTTTAGTTTCAAATTGTGGCAAACATACTAAGCTCTTATTTTTATAAAAGCATATAAACTCTCACAAGCCATATAAAACTTTCGCTTATTAATGAAACTAATGCAAAAAAATCATCCTTGGTGTCCTAGTTACAAGTACTACTGATAGTGTTTTAACCTTGATTCAGCATAAATCTAAGGCAATTGTGGCCTGGAACATATTCTCAACATATTGAAGAGTTAGTATGAGACGTGGAATCAGACAAGGATCCAGAACTTAGAGGATCAGCTCATAGCTGAGAAGTTTAATGAAGGAGAGACAGCAGAGGCATTCATAACCCAAATAAAAAATCTACGTGACCAGATGGCTGGTGCTGGGATACAAAAGACTAGTGAAGAGCCAGCTTGGCGGTGTCCACCAAGGTCTAATGGACTGGTAACAGCGCTTAATACAACTGGAAGATTGGACAATGACTTTGTATGGAAATTCCCATGGGTCCAACAAGGTAAATCCTCAAACAAAGGACTGAAAATCATTTAAGGGGGACATCCTAGGGTAGAGAACCCTTATTGACCACACTCATAAACAATTTAGAAGATATATGGGTCATCACCCTCATTAATATTGACTTGGGTGGTGAAAGCAGTCAGGGCTTTAACATCCTCTGGTTCTTCTTCTTCTTCTTTCTCTACTTCTTCCACAAGGTTTGCTGAACATTTTTTCTTTGCATAGCACTCTTTCTCAAAATGTCTAGGATTTCCATGAAATTTGCACTTCATCTTACTCTTACTAGTGGATCCCTTGAAGTTTCTTTTGACCAAATATTCCCCATGTTCTTTGTAGTCATTCCTCTATTTGATTTTCCTTTTCCCGTCCAAGGAGGATGCCTCAATTTCCACCAAACTAATCTCTAGTATATTTGTGAGAGTAGTGACAATAGTGCCATATTCCTTAGTTAGAATTTTGAGTAAGATAGCAATTACAATGTCATCATCAAGATCAAACTTGATGCTACTAGCTAACTAAGTTAGTATGCTCTTCATGGAGTTTAAATGTGAAGAGATGGATTCTCCTCTATCCAATTTCAGATTAAAGAATTTGATGAGCAAGATAAACTTGGAACACTTCCCCTGTGATCCAAAGACAAGATCAAGATGATTCCATGCAGCATGAGTGGTCTCATAGCCATCAATGTGGTGGATAAAAGAATCACTCAATCCAAGAGCAATTATGGCTAGTGCCTTTTCATCCTTAGGGAGCCATAAAGCTTTTCCTTTCCTAGTGGTTAGTTTCTTTTCTTTTCCATTAGCCACATTTCAGATCCCCTTCTCTATAAGAATAAATTTAGTTTTAGTCTGCCAAGTATGAAAACCCTCTCCCTCAAACTTATCTATCTTGGTTTTGGAGGCCATAGGGAAGGTCTTACCACTAATGGTTACAAATGTCTCAATCATTCAAGACAATCAAAGTCAAGAGAGTCAAACCAATGCTTTTTAAAGTCAAATAGCATGCTGGGAACAAAATCCCTCAATATATTTATCAGTTTGACTTGGTCAACTCTATCAAACACATTCAAACATCTAGAAAATAGTTAACCATGAAAGAGTAAAATTTTGGGCCAAAATTAGAGTAATCAGAAGACATTAAGAGAGGGATATTGGTACTGATTCGAAGCTCATACCCCAAGAAAGAAGCCACGAAAAGGAATTGTGCCAATTCATCAAGAACCGTGCAGCATTGTATGAGGAACATAGACTGTGTTTTGGTCAATTGCGGGAATATTACTAAACCAAATGGGACATAAATTCATCAGCATGCTCCTTGTAGCGTTTCCCAATAGCAACTAGAGCCATTTCATGAATGGTGGCTCTTATGGGGAGAATTTCATGAATCTTTGGCGGCTCGAAAACGTGTCGGCATGGGCAAATGAAGAAACTATTCCCTAATTCCTCCTAGCCAAGGATTTGTTGAGATATCGAGCTCCACTAGTGATATGCCAGGGTGACCGTTGTGCATTTATGTCACCGACTTGTTAGCTACAGATGCGGTTGGTACACCACCCATGAATAATAGCTAGATGACAGCTATCTTTATGTACTCGAGTTAGTGGCTCAGTTAGTATGCCACCTTAGTTAGCTAAGTTTGGTTTGAGACCCACATATAGGGTTCACCTATTCTTTTCTACTTAGAGTTCTTTGGCTTTCACAACTAAGAAGAGGAAAACTATTTTTAGCCTCCACCATTGTGTGTATTCACCCATTGTGTATGTGAGAAAGCTGCAAGTGAGACTCCTTCCTTCTCTCCCACTCTCTTCGCATGGTATCAGAGCTCGGTTCGTGGTAAGGAGCTCAAGAAAGAAAACCAAGTTCGTGGTGTCCTAGTTAGCTGCAAATGCAGTTCATACACTGCCCATGAATAATAGCTGGATGACAGCTATCTTTATGTACTCTAGTTAGTGGCTCAATTAGTATGCCACCTTAGTTAGCTGAGTTTGGTTTGAGACCTACATATAGGGTTCACCTATTCTTTTGTACTTAGAGTTCTTTTGGCTTTCACAACTAAGAAGAGGAAAACTATTTTCAGCCTCCACCTTTGTGTGTATTCCCCCATTGTGTATGTGAGAAAGCCACAAGTGAGACTCACTTCTTCTCTCCCACTCTCCAAACCAAGTTTGTGGTGTCCTAGTAAGAGAATCAGTATTGCTTTCCTTTTTTCCAAGTTTGGGAGCAAATCTCTGCAGGTAGCACAACCAAAAAGTGCAAGAGTGCACTATCTAAGATTGGGATGCCCTTTGGGGTGTGGCAAGAGGACAATATATGCTATGTGTTGAGGCCATTTTGGGGCCCATTTTGGTGGTGAAAGTTTTCATAGGCACTCAGGAAAGTACCCTGTTTTTGCTATGTGACCACTGTTTTGAAGGTTGGTAAAAATTTATCGAAGAAATTACATCGTATGCCTATGCACAGAGATATTGGGAGTGATAGAATCATTCTTATTGCCTATTGATTCATAATCATCACTAGGAAGTGACTGTGTGGTCAAATACCACTTTTGTCACTTTTGCAGATTTGCCCTTGTGAGGTAGAAGTTGTGTTTTTTTGCAGTGACAGAATATTTTGCAGTCTTCTGTAATGGCGTCTGATGCTCTTTCACAAATTGTCACTGAACAGCTTGACAACAACAACTTCCAAGCATGGAAGTTTAGAATGACAAATTTCCTTAAGGGAAAAGGCTATTGGGAGTTCATTATTGGAGCTGAATAAGAACCAGTTATTCCTAATGTTCCCAATCAACAGGAGTTCCAGGCATCTAAAGGCTGGCATGAGAGAGCCAGAAAAGAGATGTATTGGCTGTCTATCAGTATTTTAGATTCTATGATTGTGCATATTCAGGATGCAAGCATGCCGAAGGAGGCATGGGATACTTTGACAAAAATGTATAGCACAAATATGCAAGCCAAGAAAATGCAGCACAAGCAAGAGTTGCATAATGTGCAGAGAGAAAATATGAGCATCAATGACTACCACATGAAGGTAAAGAAGATTGCAGATGCACTTGCTTCCATTGGGTCGCCAGTGGAAGATGATGATTTAGTTTCTGTGACCTTGAATGGTCTAGGAAAGGATTATGCACAGTTTTGGACATCCATTGCTGTCTGTGAGAATTTTCTTGATTTTGGGGAGTTGATTGCTCTTCTAATTTCTCAAGAGCAGAGAAATGGTGATGCATCTTCAAAAGAAACTATCTTCTACTCAAATGCTAGAAGATGTAGAGGTAGAGGTAGCGCAGGCCGATCTGGAGGCCATGGCAGAAATCAAAATATGCAGCAAATTCAAGAAAACCAATCCTATGGAGGAGGATGTGGTAACCTTAGAGGCAGGGGGAGCCAAAGAGGTCATGGTAGATTGTAGAGAGGCCAAAATGCAAATAGTAATGTTGAATGCCCCTACTATGGTAAAATGGGTCATATGGTTAAAGACTGCTATAAAAAGTAGAATGACAAGTACATACTAGTGATGACACTGCACATCCTATTGTGCAGATTGGTAAAATGAGGGTAAAATTCCTTTGTCTATGCAGGATGGTAAAAGAAAATAACTGTCTGATGTATTTTGTGTCCCATATATCACCAAGAACCTAGTTTATGTTGGTCAAAGGGTTGAGCAGGGCTTGCAGGTTAGATTTAATCCTCATGGATGCTTTGTTGAGGATATGAAAAATAATGGTCGCTTGATAGCAAAAGGAAAGAAGAAGGGCAGGATGTTTACGTTGGATGTGGACATGCCTGAATTGAGTGCAGCAATGTTTGCACATGGGACCGGTGTAGTTGCAGATATTGATATCTGGCATAAATCCATTGCTCATGTTAATGTACAGTGACTAAAATTAATGCAGGCCCAAAATATGGTTGCAGTATTGCCTAAGTTCAAGGTTGCAGAAATGCATAAGGTATGTGAAGCCTATCAATTTGGAAAACAGGCAAGGAAACCATTTCCTAGACATGTTCGAGAGAGTAAGAGGTGATTGAATTAATCCACTCTGAATGTGTGTACTACTAAAGCTACATCTATTGGAGGATGTCATTATTTTGTCACTTTTATTGATGACTACAACAGAAAAGTTTGGGTGTATTTGATGAAAAAGAAAAGTGAAGTGTTTGGGCATTTCAGAGCTTTTAAAGCTATGGTTGAAAAAGAAATAGGCTTGCAAATAAAAAGCCTAAGGTCAATTGGAGGGGGAGAGTACCTCTCAAATGAGTTTGCAAGTTTCCTGCAGGAGCATGGCATAAAGCAGCAATAATCATGCAGCCATACCCCATAGCAAAATGGACTTGCAGAAAGGAAAAACAGGCATATTGGAGAGGTATCTCATGCCATGCTCAACAAAAAGACCTGCCAAATTATTATTGGGCTGAAGCAGTTGCTACAGCAGTCTACATAAAGAACAGGACTCCCACTGTAGCAATACATGGCATGATGCCAGAGGAGAGGTATACTGGTAGGAAACCAGATATTTCTCATTTGAAAAATTTTGGTTGCATTGCCTATGTTCATGTGCCAGATGAGTTGAGATCCAAAAGCTGAGAAGTGCATCTTTATTAGTTATTCTCTACATTAGAAAGGGTATACATGCTATAACCCTTCTACTCATAAGTTTACAGTGAGCAAAGGTGTTTTTGATGAGATGAGCAGCTGGTATAAACGAGTAAATGTGATTGAGGATGTAGATGCACAAAATGGTAATGCTGCACAGAATTCAGAGCAGCAATCACAAAATATTAGTGGACCTATAGTGTCCTCTAGGAGTGGTTCACATACTTCCAAGCAGATTGAGATCAGGAGAATCTCCTCAAAGCAATGCAAATAGTGGTATGCAAGTATCACAAAAAGGAAAAGAGAAAGTAGATCAGCCCATGGTTGATGTGAATACAAGTCACTCTTATGTGGATGGTGAATCTAGTGGCTCAGGAACAGAGCCTTGATCATGAGTTGGGTATTCCTTCTTTTGTTACACCTGGAGTAAGGAAGACAAGGGATGTTTTGAGAGCACCTAGAAGTGAGCCTATTTTGCCCAGGTCTACCAGAGCTAGGTATCCTGTGGATAGGCTGAAATATGATGGATTTATAGCCATTCAGTATGCCTATATGGTCAAAGTGATACATGAACTAGAACCCACTTCTTTTGAGCAAGCCATGGGAAAAGAAAAATGGCAGAAAGCCATGGATGAAGAAATGAATGCCTTGGAAGCAAATGCTACATGGGAATTGGTGCCTTTGCCTAAAGACAAGAATGCAATTGGCTGCAAGTGGGTTTATAAGGTGAAGCACAATGCAGATGGTTTTGTGAACAAATACAAGGCAAGATTAGTTGTCAAGGGGTATGCACAGACATATGGCATTGATTATAAAGAAACATTCGGTCCGGTTGCAAGGATGGCAACCGTAAGAGCAGTCATTGCTATGGCTGCATGAAAGGGATGGTGTTTACATCAGATGGATGTAAAGAAGGCCTTCTTGCATGGTGATTTGCAAGAAGAGGTTTATATGGAGCAGCCACCAGGTTATGTTCATGTTGTCATCCTGAGTTTATTTGTAGGTTGAAGAAAGCCTTGTATGGCATGAAGCAAGCGCCTAGTGTTGAGATATCGAGCTCCACTCATGATATGCCAGGGTGACCATTGTGCATTTATGTCACCGACTTGTTAGCTGCAGATGCGGTTGGTACACCGCCCATGAATAATAGCTGGATGACAGCTATCCTTATGTACTCTAGTTCATGGCTCAGTTAGTATGCCACCTTAGTTAGTTGAGTTTGGTTTGAGACCCACAAATAGGGTTCTTCTATTTCTTTGTACTAGAGTTCTTTTGGCTTTCACAACTAAGAAGAGAAAAACTGTTTTCAGCCTCCACCTTTGTGTGTATTCCCCCCTTGTGTATGTGAGAAAGCCGCAAGTGAGACTCCTTCCTTCTCTCCCACTATCTTTGTTGAGATATCGAGCTCCACTCGCGATATGCCAGGGTGACCGTTGTGTATTTACGTCACCGACTTGTTAGCTAGAGATGCGGTTGGTACACCGCCCACGAATAATAGCTGGATGACAGCTATCCTTATCTACTCTAGTTTGTGGCTCAGTTAGTATGCCACCTTAGTTAGTTGAGTTTGGTTTGAGACCCACATATAGGGTTCTTCTATTTCTTTGTACTAGAGTTCTTTTGGCTTTCACAACTAAGAAGAGGAAAACTGTTTTCAACCTCCACCTTTGTGTGTATTCACCCATTGTGCAATAGAGAAAGCCGCAAGTGAGACTCCTTCCCTCTCTCCCACTATCTTCACACGGTATCAGAGCCTTGTTCGTGGTAAAGAGCTCAAGAAAGCAAGCCAAGTTCATGGTGTCCTGGTAAGAGGACGAGTGTTGCTTTTCTATTTCGAGTTTGGGAGAAAATCTCTGCAGGTAGCATAGCCAGAAGTTCAAGAGTGCACTGTCTCAGATTGAGACGCCCTTCACGGTGTGGCGAGAGCGCAGTAACTTTTTTTTTCTGATTTGAGGCCATTTCGGGGCCCGTTTTGAAGGCAGAAGTTCTTCGCAGGCACTCAAAAAAAGGCCATGTTTTGGCTATGCGACCACTGCGCGGCTAGTCGGTGGAAAGTTGCCACAGAAATTGCATCGTATGCCTATGTACAGAGATATTGGGAGTTGCAGATTCATGCTTGTTGCCTGTTGATGCAAAATCGTCACTAGGAAGTGACTGTGTGGTGAAATACCACTTTCGTCAGTTTTGTTGGTAAGCTGAAAGGAAAGCAAAGAATGGACACAAACTCAGAATACTTGCATTACTTGCTTGTAGAATGAAGAAGAGTGAGGTCCTTAAGTAGGCACCTCATACATGCTCACTGACATCACTGATGACTTCAGAGCTCCACAATCATCTCCTCAATCTGCTCCTAGATTCTCTCAATCATCCTATGTGGCTCTTCCACCACCTAATTGTGCTTGTGGGCACCTAACTGTGCCTCTAGCACTCACACATAGAAACATAAGGTGTGCCTGAGGCATACACCCTGAGATATCCCAAAAGGGAATGCCTTAGGCTATGTCAAGGATACATCTAGTCTCATAGTTTCTCATGCCATCTCATGGTGGTCAAGGATTAATCTATGGCTAGGTTCTCATGCTAGCAAGGGTTCTCATGGGTGTAAGGTAAACAAAAGGGACACAAAAAGACTTTTCAATGGTTATCTCCCCTGCATGTACATGCACACAATGTCTGCAGGAGGTACCATGGAGCAAAACATACACATGGCCTACATCATAAGGTGACCAAAGGTGTTTACAAAACACACAAAACACAATAGTTTATTTTCATTCATTTTGGAGGACTATCCAGGCTGAGTACCTTGACATAAAAAGAGAGATCTGGAGCATACATAGAGATGTGTTTAAAATGCATAATCTTCAAAGGATGCCTCATCTTGTGGAGGCTCACCAACTAAAAGTAGATTTGCATTTTCTGTCTTTGCTTTGGTTTTGCAAAACTTCTCATTATGGTTGTTCTTGCCACAGTGCTTGCATGGATTAATTTTGAAGCAGTCCTTTGAAAGGTGATTTGTCTTTCCACAGTGATTGCAAGGGGTATACTTGCCCTTCTGGACTTTTACAGCATAAACAGTGTCATTGCCTTTCCTGAGCTCCATATGCCTTTCTTCTTCTTGGAGAGCAAAGATAATACCTTCAAGATTAGGATTAGAAAGATTTTTCAAAGTGCTAACTATGTGATCATAATCTTCAGGCATACTCTTAAGTAACACTGCCATAGCATCATCTGGAGTAATAGGAGAGTTGATAGAAGCAAGCTGAGTCATAAGACTCCGCATATAGTTGACATGAGCTGCCAAAGTAGTACCACTAGCCAAATTCAAAGAAAGAGATTTTAAGTGATAGTTTAGAGATGTGAGAACTAGCACCAAAAATCATGTCAAGCTTCTGCCAAGCTTCTGAAGGAGACTCCAAGTCAGAGATATGGTGAATATAATCATCTCCTAAAGCAAGAGCAATGATACCGTATGCTTTTTCTTCTCTAGCTGGATCCCTTATCGGTCATGTCGGAGTTGAGGATTTGTAAGAAAATAGTACGCAGCGGAAGATAACAACAAAACGCAAGTACACGATGGAAAGCTGGAGAGAATACAAAAAATTCTGATATACCAAACTGCTGATACAACTGATGGTTGGCTGTCCACCCGTGCGCTCTACAGACAGAGCTTCGATGGTGATCTAGACAGATGCTGGACGGAGGACTATGAGCGTGAAGAACTGGTGATCTGATGATAGGGGGTGGCCACTTATATAGTGTAAGTGGTTGACGGTCGGCCCTGTAATAGGCAGTCGGCCTAATAGACAGTCGGCCTGGAAGACCAACCGACCCTTCAGAAAACATGCCGTCGGGCAGATGAAGGATGTCCCCCGGACCCTGCCGCTGGGGGCTTTGCCCCCAGACCCCCACCGGGGGCCTGCGCCCCCCGGACCCCCTGCTATCGGGGGGGCTATCGCCCCCCCGAACCCCCCCTTTGTGCAGACGGGTATCTACTCTTGGCTCCTAAGCCGTCTCATAACCATCTGGTCTACTCTAAGACCCCTTCCAGTGTCTAAACTGGGGATCCCTCCCAATATCTGATACCCATCATGGCTTCTCCTCATATGGGGGCCTTACAACATTGGGTACACAGAATATTGGTGGGTTACATGAGAGGTGGACATTTGAGCTAACTCTAACAGGATTCTCCAGCATTGGAGGCCGTAGAAGAAGCGGTAGGAGTCGGTTTGACAAGTCCCCATAAGTTCTCCCTCATCAATGCAAATTTCACCTTCATCTGCCATGTGTGGAAGCCCTTTCCATTGAACTTCAACTTCTCTAGATTCAATAGGGTAGCCATGAGAGGGTCTAACCCAGATATTGGGCAGTGTCTATCTCTCTTACAAGGCAAAAAATAACTGAAAGACTTCCAAAATATGAGCACTTGATGTAGCAAAGACTAGTGACCAATATTCAATCAATGATGCTTCTTCTTACATGCTTCATAGAAGTGGCTAAAATGAATACTTTCCAATCAAAACCAGGTCTAGCAATTCAAAACAAAACTGAAGCCACACTTGTACTGAAGTTATTGAAAGATTCAAAAACCCAGAAATGCTAGAGTAGCATTTTATGTAGCATCATCTTCAAAAACTTGTCCAAAACTGTCAAAACCAAAAGGCTGAACTTGGAGGGCTTGTAGCTCACTCTTCAAAGCAAGGAAAAGAGGACTTTTTAAAGCAAAAGAAAGCTCATATACCAGAGAGGGTCCAGCACAGAGGTTGGACGAAATGGTGTGCACTTTTGCTCGTGAGAGTTGCTACAGGCTGAACCTGAGTTTTGATGATTTCTCCCTCGTTATTGAACCAAATGAGCTGAAAAATGGCTCAAAATCTTCGTCTTGAGGTCGGCCATCTACTCCTAAGAGGGCTCAGGCAATGGCAGAGCAGGCAGGGAGTATTGAGTAGTAGAAGAAATGGTAAAAAATGCGCTGTTTGGGGAATGGCAGCCACCACAGACGTTTTTTCTTCAATTGCTTACAGGTGGAAGTTCGCCCATACTAGAGGAGTTTCCAGCTCAGAGGGTTTGGGCAATGGTCATTTGTAGGTGGAGAACCAAGCTCTCAAATATTTTGGGAAGAAAGAGGAAAATGGAGAAGAAGAAGATGAAGAAGAAGAAGATGATGTGGCAGAAATGGGCTCAAGGGGGATCAAAGGGCTCTGATACCATGTTGGTAAGCTGAAAGGAAAGCAAAGAATGGACACAAACTCAGAATACTTACATTACTTGCTTGTAGAATGAAGAAGAGTGAGGTCCTTAAGTAGGCACCTCATACATGCTCACTGACATCACTGATGACTTCAGAGCTCCACAATCATCTCCTCAATCTGCTACTAGATTCTCTCAATCATCCTATGTGGCTCTTCCACCACCTAACTGTGCTTGTGGGTACCTAACTGTGCCTCTAGCACTCACACATAGAAACATAAGGTGTGCCTGAGGCATACACCTTGAGATATCCCAACAAGTTTTGCAGATCTGCCCGTGTGAGGCAAAAGCTGTGTTTTCTGCAGTGATAGAATATTTTGCAGTGTTCTGTAATGGCATCTAATTCTCTTTCACAGATTGTCACTGAAAAGCTTGAAAAGAACAACTTCCAGGCATGGAAGTTTACAATGACGAATTTCTTGATGGGAAAAGGCTATTGGGAGTTCATTATAGGAAATGAAGAAGAACCTGTTCTTCCTAATGTTCGCAATCAACAGGATATACAGGCATTCAAAGGATGGCATGAGAGAGCCAGGAAAGTTATGTACTGGCTGTCTATCAGTATTTCGGACTCCATGATTGTGCATATTCAGGATGCAAGTACGCCAAAGGAGGCATGGGATACTTTGGCAAAAATGTACAGCACAAATATGCAAGCCAGGAAAATGCAGCTCAAACAGGAATTGCACAATGTGCAGAGAGAAAATTTGAGCATAAACGACTATCACATGAAGGTGAAGAAAATCGCAGATGCACTTGCTTCCATTGGGTCGCCAGTGGAAGATGATGATCTAGTTTCTGTGACCTTGAATGGTCTAGGAAAGGATTATGCGCAGTTCCAGACATCCATTGCCGTCTGTGAAAAATTTCCAGATTTTGAAGAGTTGTTTGCTCTTCTAATTTCTGAAGAGCAGAGAAATGGGGGTGCATCTTCTTCAGGAAGAACTTCAAAAAAAACTGTCTTCTACTCAAATGCTGGCAGAGGTAGAGGCAGAGGTAGAGGAGGCCGATCTGCAGGCCGTGGTAGAAGTCAGAATATGCAGCAAACGCAAGAAAACCAGTCCTATGCAGGAGGACGTGGTAACTCTAGAGGCAGGGGTCGCCAAAGAGGCTGTGGTGGATGGCAGAGAGGCCAAAATGCAAACAACAATGTTGAATGCTACTATTGTGGCAAAATGGGTCATATGGCTAAGGACTGCTATAAAAAGTAGAATGACATTATGAATGGAAAATTACAGCAAGGCAATTATGCATCTTCTAGTAGGCAGAGTGATGACAGAAATGAGCATCTATTTATGGTGCAGCATCTGACCAATTCTGTGACAAGTGCAGAAGAACAAAATGATGTGTGGTACGTTGACTCAGGTGCGTCAAACCACAAGACAGGTCATGCAGGATGGATGCAAGATGCAAGGAAAATGGAAAAGCCAGGATTTGTGGAGACTAGTGATGATACTGCACATCCTATTATGCAGATTGGTAAAATTCCTTTGTCTATGCAGGATGGGAAAAAGAAATACCTGTCCGATGTATTTCATGTCCCGAACATCACCAAGAACCTGGTTTCTATTGGTCAAATGGTTGAGCAGGGCTTGCAGGTTACATTTAATCCTCATGGATGCTTTGTTGAGGATATGAAAAATAACGGTCGCTTGATAGCAAAAGGAAAGAAGAAGGGCAGGATGTTTACGTTGGATGCGGACATGCCTGAATTGAGTGCAGCAATGTTTGCACATGGGACCGGTGTAGTTGCAGATATTGATATCTGGCACAAACGCATTGGTCATGTTAATATACAGCGACTTAAATCAATGCAATCCCAAAATATTGTTGCAGGATTGCCTAAATTCAAGGTTGCAGAAATGCACAAGGTTTGTGAAGCCTGTCAATTTGGGAAACACGCAAGGAAACCTTTTCCTAGGCATGTTCAAGAGAGTAAAAAGCCATTGGAATTAATCCACTCTGATGTGTGGACTACTAAAGCTGCATCTATTGGAGGCTGTCACTATTTTGTCACATTTATTGATGACTTCAGCAGAAAACTTTGGGTGTATTTTATGAAAAAGAAAAGTGAAGTATTTGGGCACTTCAAAGCTTTTAAAGCTATGGTTGAAAAAGAAACAGGCCTGCAAATAAAATTCCTAAGGTCAGATGGAGGGGGAGAGTACCTCTCAAATGAGTTTGCAAGGTTCTTGCAGGAGCATGGTATAAAGCAGCAATATTCATGCAGTCATACCCCACAGCAAAATGGAATACTTGTGCGCTAAGATGCCTACATAGATGAGGGGATTTTCCTATTTTTTATTGATTGTCGACAACTATAGTAGGAAGATGTGGGTGTACTTTCTTGATGAAAAGGCTCAAGCTTTTGGTAAATTGAAAGAATGGCTACAGCTTGTTGAAAATGAAATAGGGAGAAAAGTGAAGAAAATCAAATCGGATGGTGGTGGTGAGTTTGTTTCTACAGAGTTTGGAGATTTTTGCAAGAGCAAAGGGATCAAGCGACAAACGACGACACCACATATGCCTCATCAAAATTTGGTTGTTTAATGCTGAATGCGGACAACCGTGGACATGGGGAGGTGTATGTTGAGAGGTTTTGGACTGCCAAACCATTTTTGGGTTGAGGCTGTCAATACTGCAGTTTACATCCTTAATCGCAGCTATACAAAGGCACTCAAAGGTAAAACACCACATGATGCTTTATTATAAGAAGCCATCTGTCTCCCCCTTCAAAATGTTTAGGTGTGAATGCTATGCACATGTATTAGACAAAGAGAGAAACAAGCTAGAACCAAAAAGCACCAAATGTATCTTCTTAGGCTATTGCAATGAGAAGAAAACCTATAAGTTGTATGACCAAGAGGCAAAGAAGATCATAGCGAGCCGCGATGTGGTGTTCAGGGAGTAGCCACATGCAGTCGAGGCAGAGAAGAGCTCTTCCACTTTATCATCAAGTGAAGAGGTAATTTGCTATGGACCTGTGTCCCAGGAGCTATAAAGGAGGAGGAAATATCAGATGATGAAGATATAAGTCACCAACCTATTGTTACACCACCAAAAAAGCCATTTTCGAGATGGTTAAGGCAACTCTACGACCATGATAACCAGATGCGTATGTATGTTGAGCAGCATGTAGATGGACCAAGGCAATCTCAAAGAATTGAGGAGCAAAGGAGGGCTTCTACTCACATAGTCAATATGGCCTTGATGGCTGAGATTATTGTAGAAGTAAAGGAGCCTACGAGTTTGGAGGAAGCACTTGCACACTGAGATTGAAAAAATGCTATCCAAGTAGAATATGATAGCATCATGAAGAATGACACTTGGGAGCTAGTAGATTGACCACCTAACAGAAAGGTTATTGGCACCAAGTGGGTTTGGAAGGTAAAGTACAAGGCCGATGGGACTTTGCAAAAGTACAAAGCGAAATTGGTTGCACAAGGATTTTCACAGGTTGAAGGATTTGATTTTCAGAAATCTTTCACTCCGACTACCAAAACGACCACTATTCGCACAGTACTATCAGTGGCTGCTCATAAAAAGTGGCCAGTTTATCAAATGGATGTTAAATCAGCATTCTTGAATGGTGACCTCAAGAAGGAGGTGTATGTGGCTCAGCCACTAGGGTTTGAGGCCCCCCATTCTGAGACCAAGGTAAGTAAGCTGAAGAAGGCTTTGTACGGGGGCTGAAATAGGCCCCAAGAGCAAGGTACCAATGGATAGAAAAAAATTTTCATGAATTAAACTTCAAAAGATGTGCCTCAAATGCTAACTTGTATGTGTACAGGAAAGGTGGAAAATATACTATTATTGTTCTATATGTGGATGATCTCCTTATTACAGGTGACTATGAAGACATGATCCAGCTGACTAGAAAGGTGTTGAGCACAGAGTTGGAGATGCTAGACTTAGGCTTGATGCACTATTGTTTGGGGATTGAAGTATGGAAATAGCCAGGCAAGATCTTCATCTCTCAGCATAAATATGCAAGGGAGATCTTAAAGGGATTTGGTATGTCCGAGTGCAAGGAGATAGCTACACCTATGGTGGAGGTAAATTCGAGGTTGTCTATGGAGGATGCCTCACCACCAGCGGACATCAGGAGGTACAAGAAGGTTGTCTATGGAGGATGCCTCACCACCAGCGGACATCAGGAGGTACAAGAAGTTGGTCGGCAGTCTCATCTATCTGTGCAACACTGGACCGGACATCAGTTTTACTATTGGCATTTTGAGCAAGTTCTCCAATAAGCCCCGGGAGAATTATTGGAATGCAGGGATGTGGGTGCTGAAGTATGTGAAGGGCACTCTTGATTATGGTATCACATATGGTATGGGTACTTGGCTGGTCATTGTGACTCAGATTGGGGGCTGGAGATGTTGATTCATGGAAATCAGTTTCTGGATATTTTTTCTCTTTAGGTTCATGTATCTTCTCTTGGATCAATAAGAAACAACCAATATTGGCATTGCCTTCTATCAAGGCTGAGTACAAGGCAGCTTGTTTTGCTACTTGTGAAGTAGTGTGGTTGAGGAGGATCTTATGGCACATGGGAGTGCAAGAGGATGAGGCAACTGTGTTGAGGTACGACAATCATAGTTGCATGGCCATTGCTAAAAATCCAGTGTTTCATGCGCACACAAAACATATAGAAATTCAGTATCACTATGTGCATGATTTGATCGAGGACGGTGGGATAGTGAAATTGGTCTACTATCCAACAGAGCAAAATGGAGCAGATATCTTCACCAAGGAACTTGGGAAGGATCAGCTTCAGGGTCATCTTTAGAGATTCAGCATTGGGCCAAGAAGGTAGTTCACCTACGGGTGGACATTGAGGGGGTGTTAGATATGTTCAATGCCCCACCCTCCTAGTAACCAGTATTGGTCCAAGGTGCTCAAGTTGTAAGGCCCCCATATGAGGAGAAGCCATGTGTGAGCCCGGGACACTGGATGGATCCTGACTTGCATGTTAGATGAGGTCTATCAATGAGACTGTTGATGGTAGAAAGGTGATTGTGTGGGAGCCCCTTATTCTTGCTGGGGCCTAGGGGCTAGCTGGCCCCTCTGGTGGGGGTTCAGGGGCGAGAGCCCCTGAGGCAACCATATAGGAAATATTCCATGGACGACTAGTCGGTTCCACTGACTAGGTTGACTGGTCGGCTTCACCGACTAGGTTGACTGGTTGGTTCCACTAACTACCTTGATCCGACTACTGTCCTCATAGCTATAAAGAGGAAACCTTCTCAATCCATTCCATATAGGAAATATTCCATGGACGACTAGTCGGTTCCACTGACTAGGTTGACTGGTCGGCTTCACCGACTAGGTTGACTGGTTGGTTCCACTAACTACCTTGATCCGACTACTGTCCTCATAGCTATAAAGAGGAAACCTTCTCAATCCATTGTATCATATCAGATCAGATCAGATCAGATCTTTTAGCTAGTAGCTCTTCACCTAGTATTTGTCTAGATCGCCATCTAAGCTCCATTGTGGGAGCACACAGGTGGACAGAGCCATCATCTGTACTACATCAGTATTGAAGGAAAATTTTATTCCTCTCCAGTTTGCGGTGCACTCTCTATTCTTTCTTCATTTTCTCTTCCACTGCACCATGTAATTTAACATGGCCGAGAGCTCCAACAAAACATGCTATAAGATCATCACATGTATGGTAGAAGCCAGTCGTATCGACTGGGACCATAAGCTCATAGCAACGTTATGGGCCTATAGGACCTCCTACAAAGTGGCAACACATTGTACCCCCTTCAGGTTAGCCTTTGGGGTGGAGGTAGTAATGCCAATGGAGTATGTAGTGCATAGCCTCCATCTTGCTGTAAATGAAAGACTCATAGAAAATGTGCTAGCCAAATGCTAGTTGCCCACGAAAAGTTAAAAGAGACACTTGTTCACCAAGCAGTGGATATATGCTTTTATGTTCTCCCTACAAAAGCAACTGAAAGCATATTATACAACCTGGTGCTATGCCATCAACTGTCAAATCAGCTTGCACACCTAAACTGCTTCGCTCAGCAATGGTGTCCAAATAATGATAGTTTCACTGTGTGGACCAAGCCCCCCTTGGTAGACTCACAAGAGCTCGCTTCTCCCAAGAAGAAAAACCACGCAGCAATAGTGAAGTCTGACACAAATGTGCCCCTGGAATCCAAGGTAAAAAACAAGTTGTACATGTACTTGACATGGCTCTTTACACGCTATGCCATAGTACGACACCCACCTTCACCGCATTCATCATAATCATTGCATCCAGGTCTAGGTGAGTCAGTACAGTAGGCATCTCACCACTCGACACACCCGCAACCAAGTAGTCCTTGCCAAACACACCACACACACACACACGATCAGCACCAAGTGATTAGAATCCATTTTTGCACTTCTTGCATGTGTTCATAATCTTGCACGTTGACCTCACTATCATGTTTGCAATGCACAAGTGCTCAGTCACCCTTCCCCCCCCTAACTCTTTCTTTTTCTCTTTTACATAGTCAATATCCCACCGATCATCGCCATAATGGTATCCTGCCAACCGTCACCACCACCATCGACAAATCATTTCGATCGTCATATTAGAAGTATCCTATTGAATACCATTGAGTGTCTCGTGGAAGTTAAGCCTCGCCACTCCCAGTTTTAGGCCGCATTCATGGGGTTCGAACCACAAATAGGTTAAGGTGTGAGGGCACTCAGAGAGTTTGAGCCCCAAATCACCTAAGCCTAGGATGCATGAGGCTAACACAAGCACTATTTGGGAACTGACCCCTAATTCTAGGCTTGTCCTAAGCAATCTAATATGGCTAACACAAGCACTATTTCCACTAGTAGGGACAGATGGTAACAATAGCAATATGTCTTGGCACCCTAAGGGCCCAAGAGCCCTTGGTTGTATAGAGAGAGAGAGTGCTAAAAAGGAAAAGAGTTGGCCCTCCCTTCAAAAGGTGACTTGTATAAAAGGCCAAATGGTTGACTTTGGTCTCCATTGTTGTTTGCACCAAGTTGAATACAAGCTCCCTCTTCTCTTCCAAGAGAGTGTTTTGGGTGTTCTCTTGTTTCCTTCATAGTGCCCTTGTGGTTGTCACTTTATCCCCCTTCACTCCCTTCTCCCCCTTCCCCTCTTCCTCTCTCCTTCTCCCTCCCTTCTCCCTCTCCCCTCCCCTCTTCCTCTTCCCTCTCTCTCGCATGAAACCACATTGCAACAACAATCCAGAGGCCGCTTGCATGACAATTGCGGATGACTCGTGCTATGCATTGCTCCCACAAAGAGTAGCTAGGAGTGGAGACTCTGTCAGCATATCTTCAACATCCCCATGACACGTGAGTCACCGCCGAGGCCCACTACAAAATGATGAAGCAAAGAGCCCAAAAATTAAACTAAATCAATTTAGCTACTCATAAACTAGACTAATTTAACTACTTGGAAACACAACACCATTGGGCTAGTCATCAATTGCCCACCATGCTAGCATTCAATAGGTGGGACATGGAGACTTATGATAATGATGGAGCGGAGAGCCTAGAAATGAAACTAAACTAGTATAATTACTTGTAATTAGGCTTGCAAGTTCAAAATTAGATTGAACAGAGCGGCAAATTTGAAATTAGAATTACAATTTTTAAATTTCAAGCTCAAATCTATAATGTATCGCTTAGTCCAAATTTAAAATTATCCACACGATTTAGCTTTCAAATTGATCTTGATGGAGCATGAGGCTTGGCCTTGCATCCTCAAACAAGATACATTTTAAAACCGACCTTGGTGAATGATGAAAGTCCAATCCTCATGCTCCACCAAGTTTGGTTTTAAAACCAATTATGCGGAAAATGAAAGATGAAGGCTTCACCATTCATCCTCCACCAAGATTGGTAGTAAAATTGCTCTCTCGCTCCACCAAGATTGATTTAAAAACTACTCTTGGTGGAGGATGAATGGGTAAGGCCAATTCATCCTCCTTATTTTTTTCATCCTCCAATAAAATCATATCTTGTTGAAGGATGAGAGGCTAAGAAAGATGAAGAGGCCTTAGCTAAGATTGATTTTAAAACCGATCTTGGTAAAGCATGAAAGGCCAAGATTGATTTTGAACCAACCTTGGTGTCTCATGCTCATTGGTGGAGGATAAAATTCATCAATTGTGATAAAATATATTTAATACAAAAGCCCTCTATTAGTTACAGTTTATATGCTAAGGATTCTAAGGAGGATGAAGAGATTGAAGAGGAAGGAGGACTCAAGCACTTGCAAAATGCAAAACTTGTGTCATCTTTTATTGAATACTTTTGCTAGCTAGATTGAAGATTGCATTTGTCAGCAAGCATGAAGGTAACTGTCAAGTGCTCAAACCTAGTCTTTGACTACAAAGATTTGAGAGTGTGAAGATACTAGAGACAACCTAGATGAAGATACTAGAGACAACCAAGAGGAATTACAAGTACAGGCTTTAAGTGAGCAATGATAAAGGAACCTCGGTTCGTGTATAAGACAAAGATCCCCTTAGACCTTGAGAAATATGCAAAGTAAAAGCTACATCTCAAAGATCAGGTCAAAAGCTATAAATCTATAATGGTTTCAAAAGCATTTTGTTAAACATATCTTTTGAATTGTAATGAAAACTTAGTTGGCTATTCCTACAATGTGTCTTCAAAATTGCTTGTCCTTAAAGTTGATTCATTGATCTAAATTTTGCAAGTTCTAGTATTGTTAGATAGCTAAGCATTATACTTAAACTTAGTCTCTCATCCTCTATTGAGATATGGTGCCATGAGCACATAATTAGAGGCTAAGGTATGGTAAAGGAATGTATTAAAGTAGCCACCCTAGGATGTAGACTACATGATGTGAGGATGTGGATCAAGGATATCCACAAGGAGAGATGTGGATCAAAGGATCCCAGAAGAGTTGACTATTCTAAGGGCACTCTCTATATAAAAGGCCTATCATGTATTGTTGAATAGAAGAAATGCACATTCACTCAAGATTGTGTTTATGAGTCCAAGCTAATCTATCTTGGAACCTAATTGACTTGAGGTACATGTCATGAGCAGTATCTTCATCATGTCTTCACATAGGTTTCATCCACCTTAGAGCACTCCATTGACCCTAAGGCACTCCAGTTTTGTCATGGTATCAGAGCTCCCTTTCCTTCCACTAAGGCATTGTGATCTAATTGCTTTAGCTTCAGTCCATTTGGTAAAGTAATTAGTGGCCACAATGATGTAGCATGCCTCTGTTCTCTTTGTTGCTAGATGGATGGGACCCATAAAATCAATCACTTTTTTTTCAAAGTGTTTTTGTGCAATGACTGTTATTAGGAGATTGAAGCCTTTGTGTTGTGGTTTAGTAGTTTGTTGGCATACATCACAGCTTTTGACATATTCATAGGCATCTAACCAAAGTGTTGGCTACCAGTATCCTACGAGAAGGACTTTTCTTCCTATTGCTTCCCCTTGGAAATGTCCACTTGTAATGCCTTCATGTGCTTCACTAAGGATTGGCATGATCTTGTGTGGCATCACACATCTTCTTAAATGTCCTTGCCCATCTTGTATAGTTGTCCTACAACAATGAGTTGATAGGGTGCAGCTTTTAGAATTAGTTTCTGCATCTACTACTTTCATTTTAGGAGGTGGTCTTCTTGCCATTAAGTACCCAATGATGTCTACACACCAATCAAGCACAGCGTCTATTTGAAATAATGCTGCATCTGGTAGGTCATCTTCTATTCTTTGGAGCTCTTCTCCTGTCCTCAATCGTGACATGTGATCGGCAATGAAATGTTGAGCTCCTTTTCTCACCATGATTTTGAAATTGAATTCTTTTACCATTAGAAGCCATCGAGTGATCCGATCTGCCACATGGCCTTATCTGCCACGTGGCATCGTCTTCGTCAGATGGTTCTCAGGAGGGCATGGCATCCTGAATGGTGATGGTGATGATGTTCTACTGCATAGCTGAGGATGCAGGAGCCACTGGCTTTTCGGAGTTGGCTAAGCCCGTTCGTTGCAGGAGTTTGTTGAAGGCATTGATTGCCTAGAGCTTCTTGGTCACCGAGAGCGCGGAGCTCAGAGAGTCTTTGTTGCAGGTGTCAAGGGAGCCGTGAAGGTCTCTACACCTTGGATGGTTGCGTAGGCTTTTGTTATGGGTCATTTGGCAAGGCAGCGTTAATCGAGCTTGAGGTCTGTTATGAGACTCGTTGATGTTGCTCATTGACGGGCTGAGATGCTTTTGGAGTTTGCATGGCTGGGATGGGCACCCTTGTTAGTTCACAGGCAGAGGAGCTTGGCGAGGCAGCTGCTATAGAGCTGTGAGTACTAGTCACCCTAGTCGGCCAAAGGTGAAGAGGTCGTGGGTGGCATTTGTGCTACAGATCTGGATGTGTTGTTGGGAGCTGCCTTGTAAGAAGGCATTGTAGAGGCTGGCGTCGAGATGATACTTCAATGCAAGGCGGCGATGATCTCCTACTAGAAAGCCTCCTCTCCCAACTGCTGCTTGTGGAATGGCATCGCCTGTGACTCCACCTCTGGCCATGTCACTCGCCTCAAGGTTAACCAAGAAAAGTTCGCTGGCCACCTTGCTTCTTCCCTAGGCGCTCTATCGAAGCTGCATGTTGCTGATAAGCAATAAAGAGAGCCCCGATGGGTTTGAAGAAGGTGATGGCTATTGTTGTTGAAGATATGGCGGTATGGGCTGCTTTGGCCATTGAAGGCTTTGTTGAAGCATAGATGTAATAGGCTCACACAGCTCTCTTTTCCAAGTTCTCTATGTAGAGAAGTGTCTCTTTGGAGACTCAACACACTCTTTCTCTCTCACTCAGAAGACGAAAATTTCAAAATCTCTCCTTCACAAAAAAACATCAAGAAACCAAGAAGGAACTCTCCATCTAAAATTAAAAAACTAACCTAGGAGAACTCATGAGTTCCTAACGCATGCCTACAACTAATCTAGGAATGGGAGCAATCCTAGTGAACTACTAATGAGCTAATCTAGAAGATCTAAACCTACGCTCTGATACCATGACAAAACATGCGTGCCTCAGGATCTATGGAGCACTCTAAGGTGGATGGAACCTAGTTGGCTCACATGTGGGATATCTCCTCCATGCCATGTGGCAGCTTGCCCTTTACTCATACCTTTGCTCTACATGTGCTCATGGCACCATATCTCAACACCTCCTTCCCTTCCTTCTACACATGTTGCCCTACTCTCCTCCTCCTCTTCCTCTTGCCCTCATCTGCTTCTCCTCCTCCCTCTTCCTTGATACTCTCTCCCTCACAATTCTCCATCTTTGCTAGCTCTCCCCTACATTTTAGCCTGCATCACTTATACCTCTCTTTGAGTACTCATGGCACCATTCGACGACATATCCAACAAGTACCATGTGAACCTACAACTGGAGGCTAAATATGCAAGCACACGGTGTTTGGGATATAGTGGAACTCCTCAAACCGTGCTCCACAGTCTTCGATTGCAAGGGAAGAAGCATCTTGACCTTTGGGTGGATGGAAACTTGTATCCTTTAGACCCTGCCACCCAAAAGAGTCCTCCTTTTCATACAGTGCATGATGTTGTTCGGTTTGTTAGCAAGGGACATGCTGGATTGCTCACTTATTATAATCGACTGAATCATTTGCATACATTGCTGTGCAAGCAAGCGAAGTGTAGAGAGCCCAAGCAGAAGAACTGGCACATTTGGGAAATATAACTATTGTGACAATGCATCCAATTGCAAAACAAAGAACTCAATGTGACAAAGCACATGCACTGGACTTGGAGCGACATGAATTGGAAGAATCAAGCCAGAAGCTCGTTGAAAACAAACAAGATTCAGAAAGGTCTATCTATGGCCAAGTTCAACATGCTATGGAGAGGGAACGAGAGAAGTCGATAGAACGAGTACAAAAGTTGAAGGGAACACCTTTGGGACTGACGGAGAGGAAAAGACAATTGCAATCTATGGATGCAATGTCAACCAATAGTGGTGCCCAAAAGAGGAGAATACGGGCTGCAAGGTTGGTTCCCCAAATTTTCAATGAAATTTCTTACTCCAAAATATTCGTGGTGTTGCATTATTTCCACTAAGACTCATTTGTACTTTACTTTAGGAATTTCATGGAGGATGTGATGGGAACAATGGAAATGGACGATAGTGATCCTTCATATGTTCTAAGAAGTTTAATAAAGCCAAGTGATGTCATGGAAGTGTTGAAGGACCCTAGAAAAAAAGGGCTACCTGAACAAGTTGCTAGAGAGGTAATGAAGGATTTCAAGGGCCTCATGCAAGCAAAGGAGGTGCTTGGAGCTTGTGATGCTGCTGGTGTAAGTCGTGAAGCTTACAACTCTATTTTTAAAATTTTCAAGTCTGCTACAGAGGAAAAGTATAACATATCTGCCACTGCCAAAACCATGGTCTGTAAGGCTTGCACATTAAGAAACAAACCAATGTGCTAGAGAAAAGCTTGGAGGATACCATTGTGTAAGTGGCACAATGACTTGGAAGAGTAAAAAGAAATCTAGCATCCAAACGTTTGAGATGAATGCTTTCAATAATGTTTACGTGGATGTAGAGAATTTGCAGAGAACCATGGTCAAATTCTATGGAATGAGAGAAGAAGGTAAGAGAAATTCCCTCTTCACATTCAAAATTATTTCTTCTCATTTCTATATCCTTACTGTATTTCTCTTACATTGTACAGATGGCAAGCTAGTATTTGTTATAAAAATGGATGAAGCTCAGTTGGTAAAAGAGCACAAGCTAGAGAGGGTGAGCATTTGTATTATTGACGACACCTTGCATTTTGTTCAACGGGATGAGGAAGTTGAGCAGGGTTTCTCAATCCAATCTGAGAAGGACATATGGTGGCTTGCAGCCTTTGAGACCCCAAAGGAGTGCCACGAGACATTGAAGTGGGTTTTGGAGAGAACCGGCATCCTGTCAATTATTCAAAGCTAAGAGGCAGGGCAAACATTAATAGAGGATGGGCATGGAACGTTTCAAGTTGAATGGCATCTAGCTGGTGATTTGAAGACCCTCAAGTGCTTGTATGGTTGTAATAAGGTGTAGATGCAAAATGGACATGCTTGTATTGTACCCACTCTCAGAAGATGCAAAAGGGAAGCCTACACTGGGAAAATGGCATCCTTTCTTGCAACCGGGGACGAGCATTTTCTGAGCGAAATCTTCCGAGCGTCCGAGCGAAGGAAAAAAAAAGCTTCCAACTATGCATAAATGTGGCAAAAATCGATCAGAAGAAAACATAGTTTCACTTAGAAATATGCAAAGTATTATAGCAATGCCTATTTTATACAAAAATCTTTAGGTGAATCTGTCGGAATGGTGAGAGCATAATGGGATGGCTTTTGAAGAAACCCACATGTAGAGTAGACTTCTCTGTGAAAATTCCCTTATGATCCTTCTTACAACTTTTACTTAATAGGGGGTGACATTGAAAACCCTCTCTCAACCTATCTTCATGAAAGAGTTTCTTCAAAGAAAACTCATTGAAGCAAGCCATCCAGGTAGTTTCGCCAGCGAAACCCCTTTGAAGCAAGTCTCCCAAGGTAGTTTCGCTGGCGAAACTACCTTGGACAGCACTTTTAAAAGTGACATAACTTTCATATCCAATGTCCAAATATAGTCATTCAACCACTCAAATTGATCGCAACACCCCATTTGAGCACATCTATGGAGTTATATTTTGGAAAATCTTTCATATATAGTATTAAATATTACATGTATTTTATGAGAGTGATATATAAGCCCAAGTTAATACTTATTTATAGTAATTTAAACTTCTTTAGAAACATGTCCATAAATATGCAATAAAAACACTAAAAAGATATTGCCATATGATATAAATGTGTTAATAAGTAATTATATATGCATAGTATTATTACATTGAGAGTGATTATGAGGAATGTTTCTTAAAGGAATCAACAGTTTTTTAAGGTAATAACAGGGGTACAAAGGGATGTCTCTAAATAAGAAAATTATGTTGTGTAAAAATGAATGAGTGACTAGTCTGTATATTTTTATGATAAAGGGATCTAGTTCTAGTGAAAATAAAAGTGTAAAAACCATGTTTCCTAAAGAAAAACATTTTTAAAAATCTCTTGAAAAACACGCTCGGATAAACCTGCTCATAGGTTTTTGCTCATAAAATTGACGCATCCCTTGCAACCAAAGTGCTTGCGTATTTGTGCTGTACATTTTTGCCAAAGTATCCCATGCCTCCTTTGGCGTATTTGCATCTTGAATATGCACAATCATGGAGTCCGAAATACTGATAGACAGCCAGTACATAACTTTCCTGGCTCTCTCATGCCATCCTTTAAATGCCTGCATTTCCTGTTGACTGGGAACATTAGGAAGAACAGGTTCTTCTTCATTTCCTGTAATGAATTCCCAATAGCCTTTTCCCATCAAGAAATTCGTCATTCTAAACTTCCATGCCTGGAAGTTGTTCTTGTCAAGCTTTTCAGTGACAATCTGTGAAAGAGAATCAGATGCCATTACAGAACACTGCAAAATATTCTGTCACTGCAAAAAACACAGCTTTTGCCTCACACGGGCAGATCTGCAAAACTGACGAAAGTGGTATTTCACCACACAGTCACTTCCTAGTGACGATTTTGCATCAACAGGCAACAGGCATGAATCTGCAACTCCCAATATCTCTGCACACAGGCATACGATGCAATTTCTGTGGCACCTTTCCACCGACTAGCCGCGCAGTGGTCGCACAGCAAAAAACAGGGCCTTTTTCTGAGTGCTTGCGAAGAACTTCCGCCTTCAAAACGGGCCCCGAAACGGCCTCAAATCAGAAAAATAAAGTCACTGAGGGCTTTGCCCACGCCCACAGCATATACTGCGCTCTCGCCATACCACGAAGGGCGTCTCAATTTGAGACAGTGCACTCTTGCACTTCTGGCTGTGCTACCTGCAGAGATTTGCTCCCAAACTCGAAATAGGAAATCAACACTGGTCCTCTTACCAGGACACCACGAACTTGGCTTGCTTCCTTGAGCTCCTTACCACGAACAAGGCTCTGATACCATGTGAAGATAGTGGGAGAGAGGGAAGGAGTCTCACTTACGGCTTTCTCACATGCACAAATGGGGGAATACACACAAAGGTGGAGGCTGAAAACAGTTTTCCTCTTCTTAGTTGTGAAAGCCAAAAGAACTCTAGTACAAAGAAATAGAAGAACCCTATATGTGGGTCTCAAACCAAACTCAACTAACTAAGGTGGCATACTAACTGAGCCACGAACTAGTGTAGATAAGGATAGCTGTCATCCAACTATTATTCGTGGGCGGTGTACCAACCGCATCTCCAGCTAACAAGTCGGTGACATAAATGCACAACAGTCACCCTGGCATATCGCGAGTGGAGCTCGATATCTCAACATCTTCTCTGCGCCCTCCTGCTTTGGTCCATTGTCTCTCTCCCTCTCCAGCAACTGCTCATTCTCTCTCCATTCCTAGCTACAACACCTCCTACAATAGTAGCTGCTCATCCCCCTCTTCTCTTTCTTTCTCCATTCCTAGCTACAGTACCTCCTGTAGTGGCTGGTCATCCCCCTTTGCTCTTTCTCCCTCCATTCCTAGCTACAACACCTCCTGGAGTAGCTGCTCATCCCCCTCTGCTCTTTCTCCCTCCATTCCTAGCTACAACACCTCTTCGAGCTTCTCTCAACCTTCAGTTGCACCCTCTATACCTTCTCCCTCTCTCTCCCTCTATCAAAGTTGCTCTCTCCCTCCAAGATGCACTTTCTAGTCCACTATTGCTATTGTGATCTCTATACAAGCATGGTGAGGAGACCATACATGTACTCTGTGTGCCACAGGAGTAAAAATGCACTGGGTGAATGGGTGCCTTGCACCTATAGCTTAAACAATTGGATAGTCATGAGAGAATCTGCCAAGGGTCCACATTATTAAGAAAAACAAGAAGAGAGATATAGGAAGCAACCAGGAGGGAGCAACAGTCTCCTCCACCATCAGCTCATATTCACCCCACACAATACAATTGAACACTACTAAGGTCAACACCCATACATAGTAGATAAGAACTAACTATGGTTGAGTCAGTGTGACTCACCTTATTCACCTACTCACACAACATGAACAATAACCGAGAGCTTGATTCTCAACACTCCCCCTCAAGCTCAAGTAGGGAGCATAACACCAAGTAGCTCTCTAAAGCATGTAAAATTATCTCTACCCAATGACTTGGTAAAGATATCTGCAACCTGATCTTCAGTCTTCACATGTATGAGATCAATCTTCTTTGACAACACCATCTCTTTGATGAAATGGTAGTGTACCTCAATATGCTTAGTTCTAGCATGATAAACCAGATTACTTGCCAACTGCACACTACTCATGTTATCACAATAAAGTTTGACTGGTTTTTCCACATGTAGTCCCAAATCCTGCAAAAGCTTCTGAAGCCAAGAAATCTCACATGCATCCAATGCTGCACCTCTGTACTCTGCTTCTATACTAGACAATGCCACTGTGGGTTGCTTTTTACTATTCCAACTCACCACTGCACTACCAAGGCTCAATGCATAACCACTGGTGGATCTCCTGTCATAGGCACATCCTGCCCAATCTGCATCTATGTATCCAACCAGTTCTATATCATTTCCATAGTCATAAAAGAGTCCATAGTGATATGTTGCCTTGACATAGCAGATAATCCTCCTCACTACATCCAAATGAGGCTTCTGCATAAACTGACTAATGAGTCCCATAGCATATATTAAATCAGGCCTGGTAATAGTTAGATAAATCAAGCTTCTAGCCATGTTCTTGTACATGGTAATGTCCTCAATCTCAGCTCCAAAATCAGCCATAATCTTCAAGTTTTAATCTAAGGGGATATCCATTGGTTTGCAATCCTTCATGCCAAACTTCTCTAGCATATTTAAGGCATACTACCTCTGCATAAGCCAAATGCCATCAGGTGTTCTCAACATCTCTATGCCAAGAAAGAACTTCAAGTCCCCTAGATCCTTCATATCAAACTCCATTTTCAACTTGCTCTTAATTTTAGCAATGCCATCATCATCACTACTAGTGAGAATCAGATCATCAACATAAATCACAATCACAACATATCTAGCAATTGTCTTCTTTGTGAACAATGAATGATCAGCCTTCCCAACTGCAAAACCAAGCTCCTACAGGTATCTACTGATCCTTTCATTCCATGCTCTAGGTGCTTGCTTCAGCCCATAGAGAGCTTTCCTCAACCTGCAAACATAGTTGGGATAGTTAGGGTGCACATAACCCTCGGGCTAAACCATATAAACTTCCTCCAACAAGTCACCATTTAGGAAAGCATTCTTGACATCCATTTGCTGCAATTTCTAGCCATTTGCATCAACCAATGCTATGACAGTTCTCACAGTTGCCATCTTGGCAACAGGGCTGAAAGTTTCCTCATAATCTAGCCCATACTGCTATGCATACCCTTTGGCAACCAGCCTTGCTTTATACCTTTCCACTGATCCATCAGACTTGAATTTTACTTTGTAGACCCATTTGCAACCAATAGGATTCTTGCCTTCAGGCAACTCCACCAAATCCCAAGTCTGATTCGTGGCAAGAGCATCCATCTCCTCATCCATGGCATTCTGACAATGACCATGTTGCATAGCCTCACCAAAGATAGTTGGCTCAGTATGTCCCATAACTTTTGTCATATATGCATAATGTCGAGTAGCATAAGCACTATAAGTTAACCTGTCAACAGGATACCTGACTCTTTGTGACCTTCTCACTAGAGTGCTTGACTCTCCTCATTCATGAGGAGGTATGTACCTGCTTCCCTTGACTCCAGGTGTAGACATAGATGGTATACCCACCTCACTATCCAAACTGTCACTACATGACGAATCATAGCCAAAATTTGATGGCCTAGGGACATCATTTTCAGCTTGCGAAAGCCACCTCAACAACCTTGGCTTTCCCTTTATCTCTCCTCCTCACTAACATAGTAGTGTCAGTGGAATTGCGTAACCTGCCAGACCAAGGATTCAGTGTAGTAGAACCAGTAGATGTAGGCCTAGATATGGATGTACTAATTTGATGATTTGTATCATATGCATGACCTGTAGATGCATCATTTGGAACAACCACTTTTGGCTTGCCATACCAAGATTCCAGCTCATCAAAAACAACATCCTGACTCACCATAGTCTTCTTGGTCGATGGGTTGTAGCATTTGTAACCCTTCCGGTTCTATGCATAGCCAATAAACACACATCTTTCAGCTTTGGGATCCAACTTCGGTCTCTTTTCATTTGGTATATGCACATATGCCAAGCCGCCAAACACTTTTAAATGACTGACATCAGGCTTCTGTCGATACAATTTCTCATATGGTGTGAGCATATGAATGCTAGCAATAGGAGTGCGATTCAACACATACACTGCAGTTGCAAGTGCTTTTGCCCAATAATAATCAGGTAAGTTCTTTTCATTCAACATGGCTCTACCACACGAACCAATCACCCCATTCTTACGTTCAACCACTCTATTCTGCTGTGGTGTATATGGGCATGTAAGCTCCCGTCTAATCCCATGATAGGCCAAGAAGTCATCAAATTCATTTGACAGATATTCACCTCCATTATCTGATCTCAAGCATGTGATATATGACCCAAACTCCTTTTCAACATGTTGCTTGAAATGCTTGAAGGCAGGCAGGACCTCATCCTTATGTTCCAAAAAATACAGCCATGTATACCGACTGAAATCATCAATAAATGTGACATAATATGACGAGCCTCCCATTGAGGTAGTGTGTGTGGGACCCCAGACATCAGAGTGAATCAACTGCAAAGGTCTATTACTTTCCCGCATATGCCTAGTAAATGGCAACCTGGATTGCTTCCCGAATTGGCATGCAAGACATACATGCTCCAAAGCATTATACTTAAACTTTGGTAGGCCACCAACAATGCCTCTATGCTGCATATTTTTCAACTTCTGAATATTAATATGAACAATGCATTTGTGCCAAATTTCCAAATCAGAGACAACACACCTGTACCATTGGTAAACATGGTAGCCTTTAGTTCTGGCATGCATACATCTAAAGTAAACATTCTTCCTTGCCTTTTTCCTTTCGCAATCAACTTGCAACCATTACCAAACTCCTCAATGAAGCATCCATCCTTATTAAACCAGACTTGCAAGTTCTGCTCAGCCGTTTGTCCAACAGACAACAAGTTCTTGGTGATCGAAGGCACATGCTAGACTTCATGTAGCTTCTTGGTTTAACCATCATGCATCACCAGAGGCACAACACCCTTGTGTGTAATGTCATGCTGTGTATCATCTCCTGTGCAAACATAACCATGCACACCAGGAGTCATCTCATCAAACCACTCTCCATGTGGTGTCATGTGATTAGATGCTCCTGAATCAATATACCATATATCATCCAAGCCACCATCAGTAGACTTATGATCCTGCACATGCATCATAGCAAATAGCTGATCTGAGGATGTCTCATGTGCATGACTAGAAGAGGCAAAATGACCATGTTGCTTTGCCTTTCCTCTTTGATTTGCTTGCTTCTTGAAATTGTCTCTGGCAATATGGCCAACCTTGCCATAGTAATGACATGTCTTATCACTATTAGGATTATGCACTGTTTGTTGCAGTTGCTACCAAGTACCTCTACCATGAGAAGCACCTCTCCCCCTACCTCTGAAGGCTCCACCTTCTCTCTGAGGTGACTATTGACTAGGGGTTTTAGGGACATGCCTGCCATCACCTCTACCACGGAATGAACCTCTGTGTCATCCACCATGTCCTCTCTAATCAGAGTAGAACACTGCATCACTATTCCTTGAGCTACTGCCATTGGTATTCAGCCCAAGCTTCACTTCCTACTCATTGAAATTCGGCATATTCTGCCTCATAAAAATAGAAGTGTCAAATGACTTATATTCGGGACCAAGTCCATTCAAAGTGACTGCAACCATGTCATCATCATCCACAGGAGCATTAATAGAGGCCAATTGATATCAGTCACATATTCCTGTATTGTTCTACCCTGCTTTGACATATTGTTGAACTTTTGCTTCAACTGAATTTTCCTGGCACTTGTAGTTGTGCCATAATATCTTGTCAAGATATCCCATGCATTCTTGGGAGACTTGCAATTTAGAATTTGCATAACCATGGCATGTGAAATAGATATTGAAAACTAATGAAGTACCCTCCGTGCTCTTTCCAGCCAAGCTTTATGATTCTTAACTTGTTCTGTAGTAGCATTTCTTTCTGGCAAATTAGGCTCTTTCTCATCACCTGTAAGCAAATCCCAAAAGCCTTTTCCAGTCAAGAAATTTTCCATTCGAAACTTCCAAATGGCATAATTATTTTGATCCAACTTCTCTCCAACAATCTATGTAATGTTGTCACTTCCACTAGCATTAGCCATGGTTTCCAACAGCAGATTTTTGCAACTTTTTGCTATTTTGCACAGTCAATAACTTCCGCACGTTACCTCAGATACAAAAACTATAAACTAACAAATTGTAGCCAATCCACAGGTCTACAACTTTCTAGTTTAGTGCAGGTCCAAATTTTGTAAGGTTTCACTGTTATTTGCTGCTAAAAATAGGCACTTGCACACTTTTGACAGCAGTCCGAAAACTTCCAGTTACTAGTTCAATGGATCAACCGGACTCAAAATGCCACTTTGCTACTATCACTGGCAAGGCATAGCATCTGTCAAGCTACTTGACATTAATATCTAACCACTAGGCATCCAAATACCATCACATATATTCATGAACATTGCAATATCATGCCTGCAACTGCATCTGACAATTTAACAGTAAGTTGTAAAATGTGAGTTTTTCCGAGTTTTCCAAGCTCATAACTTTTAACAGTAAATCCAAATGAACTTGCTTCTAAAAGCAAAGTCGGAGCTTGTATATTTGCCTCCAACTTGTCAGTTCAAACCAGCATCTAAATCCACACTGTTTGAGAAATAAACACTCCGAAAAATGACAATTTGATCACTTTTGAACCAAAAAAACAACATCACTTTTTGTGTTTGGAGGAACACGGGAGTCCTGGTAGCTCACAGAGAGACTAAGACTCCACAAAAATGATGTATGAGGATGTAGCAAACCTTTGGGGTGCTGGAAAAAGGAAGAAAGCAAGTTGTATATCACTTTTGAAGTCTCCAAAAGCTGTCCAGAAGCAAAAAGGCGAGATCTACAAGCTGAAGGTTCTCCTCACTTGATATGAGATGTAGGAGAGTTTTTTTTTTTTCAGCCATAAACAACCTTAAGAGAGCTGGGCGATGAGGTTTGGAGAGACTTTTTTGCTTCTTACTGCTGTGTATACCTCTTGCTTGGCTCAAACCAAGTAGTAATTGTCCAGAAAAAGAGATAAGCTCCGTTCTTTCACACCCAAACAGTAAAAACGAGTTGTGTTTCGTCAAAATGCATCTCCCATGAGCAACCTATGGGTAATAGCGATCTCCCCTTAGCAAGAAGACTTCAATTGGACAGCTCCCAAGCCAAACAGAAGCTGGAAATTGCTACTTCAGTCCAAAAAACGAGATCTCTTCTCATCACTTCGAAGCTTCAGAGTAGGAGAAGCACTCCCGCAAGCTTCCACAAGCAGTGGGCAACCAGAAGGCAAGGAACGGTAGCTCTGATACCATATTAAGAAAAACAAGAAGAGAGATATAGGAAGCAACCAGGAGGGAGCAACAATCTCCTCCACTAATCTCCTCCACCATCAGCTCATATTCACGCTACACAATACAATTGAACACTACTAAGGTCAACACCCATACATAGTAGATAAGAACTAACTATGGTTGAGTCAGTGTGACTCACCTTATTCACCTACTCACACAACATGAACAATAACTGAGAGCTTGATTCTCAACAAACATAAGCTTCCCAAGAGTAAAAGAGGTGATCTTTTGCATGAATGGAAGGGCTGCATCATGAAGTTCAAGCTTGGGAAGAAAGGATGGCTTGCAAAGGTGCAACACATCTACATGGGGAAGGACATGCGCCTTCCTCCGTCAAGTAATCAATCGACAATACCATCGCATTGTAAGTCCGCATTTTGTCTAAGATTTTGAAGTGTAATGAGTCACTTTGAAATTGTATTTTGAAAAAGAACCAGTGTAATGAGTCAGTTTGAAATTGTATTTTGAAATAGCACTTGTGCATAGCAAATGTATTTCCTTCAGACTTTGAGGAGTGGAAACTAGTCGAGTGCTTCTTAGGTAAGTTTACTGCCATTCATGAGGATTTAGGAAGGCAAATGCATGCTAGAGAGAAGTCCTCTGCTTTGAAAATATCTATTGATATAATGCCAAGTACATTACTCCAAGGACGATATCAGGCTATGGCCATCTTCAATGCATTGCAACACCACAACTTGAAGACATGGATTGCAGCATGGTGGACACAAGAATCGGCTTAGTGAAAGACAACATTGTGGGTTCGAATCCCACCCTCCTAAAGAATGTGCACTCTTCTTAGACTTAACTTAAAATAAATTAATTAACCCAAATAAATCAATCAATTAAATTAATTAATTAACCCAAATAAATCAATTAATCCATGGATAAACATAGGTTAATTAACCTCTATGGTCCAAAACGAACGAGTACGTCCCGGTAAAAGTTCCACATCATACTTTGCCACTCAGCCTCCCACTTCCTCCGCCTTTGAGCGTCATCCTGTACCATAGAAGCGGAGACGCATCGAATATTGAGTGCTTATGGAAGGACTACTTCACCGATCCCTCCCAGTCGTTTGACAATCGAAACAACGAAGTACGTATACGACGAACCGAAAATCAATCTTTTTTAGCACACGCAAAAGGCCCAGATATTCAAGGAGTCGCTATGAATGGACGGCTGCTACAATCCAAACTGGTTTAACGGCACGCTCCAGAAAATGGAGTCTGCAAACATCGCCGTGTACAGCGTCATGGCACAACTGCCACAGCTTAGCTTAGAGGAGGCACTCGCTTCTTTGGAATGCATGCCCTATCCGCCTTCGGTTGAAAACTTGACATGCATCTTGCGCAAGTGCATAAAACACAAAAATTCAGCATATGCCCGGCGCTTGCATGCCTACCTGCGCAAAAATGGGCTGGAAGCTCATAAGTCACTCGGGAACTACATCGTTCCAATGTTAGTGGAAGTTGGAAGCCTGTGTGCTGCCCAGCAGGTTTTTGATAGCTTGGTTGATCGGAATGACTTTTCCTGGACTGCTCTAATCACAGGTTATATTGAAAATGGGGAGTTACAGCATGCCTTCCTACTGCACAAAAAAATGCAGGACGATTGTGTACATCCCAGTGGGTATACGTTCGTGGCCTTACTAAAGGCTTGTGCCAGGCTGAAAGATAAAGAAAGAGGTCGAGAAATACATGCTGAGATTACGAGAATGGGATTGTTGGAAAAAAATCCTTTTGTTGGTTGCACCTTGGTTGATATGTATGCCAAGTGTGGCCTGCTTGCAAAAGCACAGGAAGTGTTCGACAAACTTCCAGTTCGAAATGCAGTCTCGTGGACTGCACTTATCGCAGGGTATGCTGAGCATGACCTTTGTCAGGACGCACTGAACTGTTTAAAAAAGATGCAATTGGAGGGCATCTCTGCTGATGCGGTAACATTTATTTGCAGCTTGAAAGCTTGTGGCAGCATAGGAGCCATAGACAAGGGCCAAGAAATACATGCTGAGATTGTGAGAAAGGGGTTGTTGGAAAGAGATCCTTTTGTTGGTAATACCTTGGTTGATATGTATGCCAAGTGTGGCCTGCTTGCAAAAGCACAGGAAGTGTTTGACAAACTTCCAGTTCGAAATGCAGTCTCGTGGAATGCACTTATCGCAGGGTATGCTGAACATGACCTTGGTCAGGACGCACTGAACTGTTTCGAACAGATGCAATTGGAGGGTGTCTCTCCTGATGCGGTCACATTTATTTGCAGCTTGAAAGCTTGTGGCAGCATAGGAGCCAAAGACAAGGGCCAAGAAATACATGCTGTGATTGCGAGAAAGGGGTTGTTGGAAAGATATCCTTTTGTTGGTAACACCTTGGTTGATATGTATGCCAAGTGTGGCTTGCTTGTAAAAGCACAGGAAGTGTTTGGCAAACTTCCAATTCGAAATACAGTCTCGTGGAATGCACTTATGGCAGGGTATGCCGAACATGACCTTGGTCATGATGCTCTGAACTGTTTTAAACAGATGCAATTGGAGGGCCTCTCTCCTGATGTGGTGACATTTATTTGTTGCTTGAAAGCTTGTGGCAGCATAGGAGCCATAGACAAGGGCCGAGAAATACATGCTGAGATTGCAGGAAAGGGGTTGTTGGAAATAGATCCTTTTGTTGGCAGCACCTTGGTTGATATGTATGCCAAGTGTGGCTTGCTTGCAAAAGCACAGGAAGTGTTTGACAAACTTCCAGTTCGAAATGCAGTCTCCTGGAATGCACTTATTGCAGGGTATGCTGAACATGACCTTGGTCAGGACGCACTGAACTGTTTCGTACAGATGCAATCGGAGGATGTCTCTCCTGATGCCGTCACATTTATGTACAGCTTGAAAGCTTGTGGCAGCATAGGAGCCATAGACAAGGGCCGAGAAATACATGCTGAGATCACAAGAAAGGGGTTGTTGGAAATAGATCCTTTTGTTGGTAGCACATTGGTTGATATGTATGCCAAGTGTGGCTTGCTTGCAAATGCACATGAAGTGTTCGACAAACTTCCAACTCGAGATGCAGTCTCCTGCAATGCACTTATTGCAGGGTATGCCCAGCTAGGAGAGAGTGAAAAGGCTTTTCTTATGCTTGACAGAATGAGAGCAGAAGACACAAAACCAAATGGGGCCACATTCCTTAGCATTCTTACTGTATGCAGTCACACAGGTCTAGTGGAGAAGGGCCAGATGTACTTTGATTCCATGAGCAAGGACTATGGCATCACTCCAACTATTGAGCACCACACTGGCATGGTTGATCTCCTTGGCCGTGCAGGGCAATTAGAGAAGGCAGTAGTGATGATAGAGATGATGCCGTTAAATCCTAATCTCAGGCTGTGGCATACTGTGTTGAGTGCTTGTTGGAAATGGGGGAATGTGGAGCTTGGAAGTTGGGCCTTTGAACATGCAATGGAATTGGATAAAAAGGATGCTGCAGCTTATGTCTTGATGTCTAACATCTATGCAGATGCTCACATGCAGAAGGACACTAAGCAGATTGAGTTAATGAGATTAAAAGAACAAGCATGGAAGAAATCAGGACACAGTTGGACTAATGTTGGCAGAATTGTGCATTCATTTTTGGTAGGGGATACAGGACATTACCAAAGCAATTATATATATGCAAAGCACGAGGATCTTTCTTTCAAATTAAGGAAAGAGGATATGTACCAGATTTGCATTGGGTCCCCATACTGTTGTAAAAAATCTTCGGATTTGCAGAGACCGTCATTCAGCTACAACACTTATATCCAAACTAGAGCAGCAAACTATTCTTGTCAGAGAAGCTAACGCTTTCATGTTTTCAAGAATGGAAAGTGTTCTTGTGGGGACTGTTTGTAATCCTAGTGTAGCTATGGTAGCGCTTATCCCTCTCACTTGAAATGTTAATGCTAGTATGACAGAAAGAGGCGGACTCAGACCAGGAGAATGGAAGGACAAAAGTGAGTTTGGATCATGTGTGAAGGTTGTGAGTTTCTAGAAATCCAGTCTCCTTACCTTTGAAGGTGCAAGAATGGAATGGAAAGACATAATGAAAATGCTAGAGCAAAGCAAAGATAACCAAAGTACTCACATGATGGAAAGCTTGATGTAGATGTTGACTCCTATGATTTGACACAAGGAAGTACAACACTCTTATAGAGTGCACACACAAACTAAAGTACCTAGTGTATATGGGATAATTCCCAATATGACACGTGGCACTCTCACACAAATACTAGTTCCTAGTACACACTAGAACACTCAACTTGACTTCATGTTCTAACACCCCCCCATGAAGGAAAGGTGAGTGATAGCATGCGTCCATAAAAAAATGTAGCTCCTTGATATTCCCAACAAATCCCCCCTCAAGGAAATGCCTCATACTGCAAGGATAAATCATAGGCTCATGGTCTCTCATGCCAGGGTCTCTGGTCAAGGATGAATCCACGGCTCTAGTCTCTCATGCAAGTTGGACATCCTTGGGTAGGTACATAATATGGGATATACCAGGATAAACACACAAAACATAATAGATACCTCTAAGAGGTCAAACAGATTAAGACAAGATACCTTTGCATACTCATAGCGGTTGCAACAGGTTTACAAAATCCTTTTTGGAAACATGATCCAGGCAAGGAACCCTAGAAACAAAAATCTTTATCATCTACCATACATGCTTTTTCATCACTTGTGTCCTCCACCATATTTGCTGAATTTTTCTTTGAGAAACAGTTACTTTCAGAGTGGCCATTCTTGCTACAAATCCCACATGGCTTGATGCGAAAGCAATCTTTCTCATCATGATTGTTTTTGCCACAATGTTTACAAGCTTTAAAATTCATCCTTTTGAACTTGGTTGCCAAAGCTAGTTCTCCCTCATCCTTCTGTTTCTCTTTCTTCCTTTCCTCTTCCTGCAATGCACTTATGATTCCTTCAAATGAAGGATTAGGACCATATTTCAGCGTGGTTACCAGGTTGTCGTATTCTTTTGGCATGCTTTTGAGAAGCACTGCCATAGAATCATCTTCTGTCACCGGTGAATCAACCGAAGCCAACTGGTTCATGAGACTTCTCATTTTGTTGATGTGAGCATCAAGAGGTGCTCCAGATGTCAGCTCTAACTCAAAGAACTCAATCTTGAGTGACAGCTTAGAATGCTTGCTACTTGCACCAAATAAGTGGTCAAGCACAGCCCAAGCTTCAGCAGGATCTTCAAGATTGGCAATGTGATGCTAATAATTGTCTCCAAGACCCAATGCAATGATTGCGAATGCTTGCTCGAGACGTTGAGGTTCCTTTTCCCTCTCTTTTGATGAAGAAGTTCCCTTGACCAGATTCCATAGATTGTACTTCATCAAGTGGAACTTGATCTTCATTTGCCAGGTGTGGAATCCTTGGCCATTGAACTTGTCAATGGCAACGTGAGTATTCATGGGAAGATGCAGGAGAATGGGGCGCACTTTTACTCAGAATTCAGCAACAGTTGGTGTGCTGAATTGGAAACAAATGACGGGGCAGAACTGCAGCAACAAATGATGGCGATGAAGAATGAAGTAACCGCTAGACAGTTGCTGAAGGATGGGACAGAACTTGGCGCAGATTTTGAGCAGCATCAGGGACAAATAGGAGCGACATGATGTAGAGGCCGGCAGCAGCAGGGTAGTGGCAGCTTGATGTAGAGGCGGGCAGCAGCAAGAGAATGGCGAGGTAAGTGAGAAGAGGTGGCGGGCAGCAGCAAGAGAATGGCGAGGTAAGTGAGAAGAGGTGGCGGGCAGCAAACACGAGGGGAGCGGCCAGATTTGGAGGAGAAGATGGCAAATGAAGAGGGAAATCGTGGGCAGCTACATGTTAATGAAGACCACAGGGAAGCTCCAGCTCCACATGAAGGGGTACGGGAAGGGAAGCCTTCCAAGGAGAGAGAGAGAGAGAGAAGCTTCTCTTTCTGGCCTCTCTCAACTCAATTCCTTGGAAGGCAAGGAGGAAGGGGACCTGGCTCTGATACCACATTAAGGTGCAAGAATGGAATGGAAAGACATAATGAAAATGCTAGAGCAAAGCAAAGATAACCAAAGTACTCACATGATGGAAAGCTTGATGTAGATGTTGACTCCTATGATTTGACACAAGGAAGTACAACACTCTTATAGAGTGCACACACAAACTAAAGTACCTAGTGTATATGGGATAATTCCCAATATGACACGTGGCACTCTCACACAAATACTAGTTCCTAGTACACACTAGAACACTCAACTTGACTTCATGTTCTAACAACCTTAACAGGTGTTTGGTTTCTGCAAGTACAGTTTGTGACTTGCTTAAGGTTTTGTTAACTGTGGCATTTGCATTTTGTCTTATTACAGATTTGTCCCCACTATATTTAATTGGACAAAACTTCTGTGAGCTAGTTCTAGTATTTAAAGTCTTCTATGAGCTAGCTCTAGTATTTCAGTTTTGAAGTTTCATACTAGGCTATTTTACCTTGTATCTTCTTTTGCTGAAAAGGTGTTATATCTATCTACGAGGTAAGTATCTCTGATAAGACTTTTTATGACATGATAATATGATGGAGACTTTAAGAGTTGAACGTTGCCGTATTCCTATGATGAATTTATGCAACCAGGTACTTTAGGTACTCCAAGTCTTACTAAGACATTTCCAGAGTATGAGATTTGCAGAAATATTACAATGGTATGGTTATTCAAACTAACTCTAGTTAGGTGAATCTAGTTATGCCAGTTTAGAGTTTCATATATAACCCATAACTCCATATTTTCATTTGTTGAATGAAGTTTTGCTCCTTCAGTGTGTATGAGCTTATCCCCTCCGTCTCCCGTTTGGTCAACTTCCAATAGGCCTAAAGTTGAATAAGTATGACACAACTGAATAATTTGATGGTCTGCTTTATAGATAGTAATGGGTAACCTCATTTATTTGTACTCTATTAGGATTGACATTGCCAGGTTGCTCCGTCAGTTTAGGCATTGTTCCACAATCACACATTGAATGCAACTGAAAGGGTTCTTAGACATGTACATGGTACTGTAACTTTTGGTTTTGCATTATGCTTGAGATTGGGACATTGACCATGGATATACTAAATATGATTGGTCAAGGACATTGATATTGTTTCTCATGGAATTCAGCTTGCATTTCATGGCCAACACCAGAGTTTCCAGCAGGTGTTTTCCCATGAGAGGATGCACCACTCCAAGAGGGTAGGTTGAGCAACCTAGAGGGAGGGATGGGGAGGGAAAAAGGGGGATGGAGAGAGCGATAGATGAGGGAGGGAAGTAGGAAAGAGGGAAGAGAGAAGGGGAGAGTTGGAGATGGTGGAGGTCGAGAGGAGTGGCAGAGGAGGGAGACTCAAGACGACGGAGGAGAGGGTAGTAGGGGAGGGGGGAGGCTGAGGGCACAGCCGGGAGGGACAAAGTAGGGAGGTTGGGGGTGCGAGCATAGGGGGCGTACTAACTTAGGTTAATCAACTAAATTGTTTGTGAGATGGAACTAATAAATAGGATTTTATTTTCGTAGAGCCAGTATGTATTTTATACCAATAGGGGCACCTAACGTTCCCAAAATTAAAATACCATTAATAAGTGGATGGGTGGCACACTTAATGTAAGGTAAGAGGGACAAAATGAAGCGAATTAATGCGATGTCACTGGAAGCTTCTAACTACCTTTGCAAGCTCTATATTAATGCTTCTCGGTGGTACTGTTGATGTGCATGTGAGTAGAGAAGGCTGAGCGGGGGGTGAGGGGACGGAGCGACGCAGAAGGGGCATGGAGGAGTTGAGTGAAGGGGGAAGGGGAGGGAAAGAAAGAGGAGAGGAGGCGGAAGCCTGTGGATGGGGGAAGGTAGGAAGCCAGCTGTTGCGGATGGTGGAGAGGACGGGCAGCGGATGGTGAGGCGAATGCTAGCTGCTGCAGAGGTGGAGAAGACTGGCAGCGGATGGAGAGGCGGATGCTAGCTCAGGAGAGAGGATGTGGAGCTAGCTAAGGAGAGATGTCGCAGAAGGCAGTGGAAGGGAGAGGCGGCAGGTAGGAGCGCGAGGAGCGAGAAGTAGATTGATAAATTGAGGACTATTACATTAGTTTTCACACTCGTGAAGATTTAGGATTAGCGAATGACGGGTGCATTTCATCACACAGCAACACCTCCATGGCTACAGCATAGAGATATGGAATGCAAATACATACAATTTTTGTGTAAAATTAACTTAAATTTCCAATTGATTCAATGTGAAAACGCTCTCTGGTTTGGTAGTTAAGAAATTTTGCATCTGGAGGAGCCATTAGTAGGCTTGCTTATTGTAGGATTCTATGGGCCTCGGAGTAGCCTTAAAAATACACCTTGATCAAATTGGGTAGACTTTGGTGGCCAAGCTAGGGCTCTTAGACCTCAAAAACAATGATAGTGGTGGTAAAGAAACATAAGAAAGACTCAATGCAAAATATTTGTGCAAAAAACCTCACACCTTAAAGAAAGAAAAACAACCATTCTATGCCCAAGGCATGTTATATTGCTTGTTCATTTACGAAAAGGCTAGAGATATAAACTTGGAAGATATTTTATCCAAGTGACATATTTTTCTTTCGTATCGCATGCCTCTACGTAAAGTCTGCATGCTTCAACAATCCAAGGCCAACAAAGGTTTTAAGCATTACCAGAAACACATACGCTAAAATTCAATATAGTATTGAGCATGAAGCATGCCATAGTGGTGATTTAGGAAGATAAACAATATGTAAATAGATCAATACCCAGGTGACCTAGAAAGAATACAGAGGTAATTTTCTTCTGGAGCTGCTCATGCTATAAAATAGCTCTTCTGTAATAGTTTAGGAAAATTCCTACTGTTGAAGGTCTTTTTCTCACCCCTCGATTTGATCAAATACTTGGTGTCCAATTTGGTGTGTCAAGTGTTTGGCCGAATAGGAAGATACCCACTCTTGCAATCTTGAGGTTGCTCTGCCAGGCTTTTCCTACATCTTTTGGGATGTAGAAATAGATATCAATGGAAAACACTAAAAACTAGGTTTGCATTGTGTGGGCGGAACCGTGTGGAGATGGTGGTTGACCAATTGAACTCTAAACACAAGTATTGCTCAAGGAATAGAAAGTAGCAATATGGCAATTTAACACATTTGTATTACATGTGATAGGGTCTTCTTGAATTACAAATGGCCATAGCTATAGAACTAGCATTGTAATGTTCGCCACTCTTTCTCTCTTTGGTTTGAGGCACAGGCCCTATGAGAGACAAAACATTGAGTCAATATTTCTAGCCTATGCATAGCAAAACAAGAATAGTACTAGCATGGGAAAGGGCACATTACAATATACTAGCAAAACCTATATACTAAGACCTTCGACTCAGACTTAGGCGGTTGAGCTAGACTACTTTCCTAATTTATTCCTTCAAATGTACATAACTACTAACTATAATTGGTTCCTCGATTCTTCTAGATTTTACCTTTTTAAGGTAATTTAGGGTGGTACTGCTTGCTATTGGTGTTGGCCACAAATCCCAATCCTACTATCTGTGTGGTTTAGACCTAAGCTGACCTGACCCAAATCATTGTGTTAACTTTTTGTTAACATTTGCCTCGGCTTTGCTTGCACCATGCGCCCATAGCTCTCAAACATTGGTGGACCACTGGTAGACCATTGTTTCAAGAAACAAAATTTATTTTCCTTCATTTGGGGACTAAGATTCATTGTTGTAGAGTCACCAAGGGTCATCTGATGAGACTTATAGCAGATGATGTGCATAGAGATTCAGAAGTATTGATGAGCATGGCTCCCCCCTGAGGCTCAAGTTATCTAGGTGGAGATGATGGTGGTATAGCTACTGACATCAATCAGTGCTTGCTTTGGATGGTTTGCCATGCTCTAATCCAATCCTATACCATCTAGCTTAACCATGGTTGATACTAGGATGTATCCTCGAAATGAAGTTGGCAATGATGCACATTCGATCTGGGAGGATCCACCCATTTTTCAAATGATCTAAACATGGTCAAAATGTGGTTATACATGGTGGTAGCCTCAATGCAAGTAGAGCCCAACAACTACTCAAGAAGTGTAGTTATTGAGAGAAGTAAGCTAGTAGTGTAGGTCAAGACATATTTACTAAAATTATCTCCCCTTCCTATTGTCTTTCTCCTTCATCGTTAAGTCAAAAGAATGGGTTGCCCATTCATACTCTGACCTCATCTTAGTGGGGTTATCATACTTATCCAAAAATGCTTCTTGGAACCAAATAGCTAATGCAGGTTTGAGAAAACTAGTATTGTTAAGGGGATGGTTTGTATAGAGATCTAAGAGGAGTGATTCTCAAAATATCTTGTAGGTAATGCAAAGAAGGGCTTGGCAAGTCATGCTAATCATTCAAGCTATGATCTCCGTATTCTCTAGGGATGGCTTGTCCACAATGTTGGAGTAGTATGGAATTGAAGTCTGCATACCTTTGCCAACATGGCATGTCTAGGGAATAAATTGATCAATATGGGGCTAGAACTCAGGATCCAAAAGGAGAAGTGGTTGATATGCTGAAGTATGCTCTTCTTGGTTGGCTCCCACTCTTTGATAACCACTTTCCCGGAGTAAAGACTCTACTCTTGTACGGGAGCATTTATGGCTATGCTTGATTGGTCCATTGGTTTTTTTACCTATGCTTGTCCACCGTGCCTAGTAGCATCCTCATCATAAGTGATATCTATTTGTCTCGATGGGATGCTTGAGTGCTCCGGGAGCTACTAGATCAATGTTTGAATTTGTTTTAATGTTGCCACCTGTTGACAAAGGTTGGCATTGTTTTGACAACTCTGTTGTAGATCAATAGTAGTAATGTCAAGGGATTGAAGGTGTTGTTCTTGGTGCACCATCAACTTTTATTGGGACTCAATGATCTACTAAGTGGTTTGAGGTCACTCAAGAGATTCTTGATATTGGTGGGCAAAAGTCATGTGTTTAGCTTGAAGAGGAGAGGAGGGCCTTGCATGGCTAGGAGGTGGGGGAGTGGGATCCCCCCATACTCGATGCTTTCTCTGACATGTGGTAGCCATACATGATGCCAACACAGAACCTAACCTTGGAATACATGATAGAGAAGAGGAAGCACTGGTACTTCCTGTAGAACATGAATACCCTCACCTTCGAGTACACGACAGGGAAGCCCAAACAATGATACTTCTTATGCAGGATTCAGAGATGGCAGCAAGCTGGATCTTTAATAATCTATTAAAGTATATGTTTGCAACTTGCTAACAATAGCAACTTTGCTTGGATCTTCCATCAAGGTGCTCTGAGTAGTTTGAGCTTGTGGTATGATAGCATTACTAGGGGGTACCTGTGTCAAATTGACTTGCTCACTTGAACCTAACAAATTAGTAACAATGCCTTTTCCCTATAGATCTAGTGTGGTCTTATCATTATCCACATTAGTTAATTGTATGACGTCCTGTCTCTTAGGGTGGAAGCAAGGTAAGGTGGAATTCTTGTCCAATATATAGCACGAAAGTATAGCAAAATACATAGTAGAAAAAGGAAAAAAAAAGGTTCTGATATTTTTCAATTGAATTTAAAGAATTAATTGCATGATTACATTCTACACCATTACTAAGAACCTAACCTTGGAATACATGATAGGGAGGAGGAAGCATTGGTACTTCTTGTAGTACATGAATACCCTCACCTTAGAGTACACGATGGGGGGGCCCAAACAATGATACTTCTTATGTAGGATTCAGAGATGGTAGCAAGCTGGATCTTTGATAATTTGTAAAGTATCTGTTTGCAACTTGCTAACAATAGCTATTTTGCTTGGATCTTCCATCAAGGTGCTCTGAGTAGTTTGAGCTTGTGGTATGATAGCATTACTAGGGGGTACCTGTGTTAAATTAACTTGCTCACTTGGACCTAACAAATTAGTAACAATGCCTTTTCCCTGTAGATCTAGTGTGGTCTTATCATTATTCACATTAGTTAATTGTATGACACAATGAACAAGCTAGTGTGTCCTATCTCTTAGGGTGGCAGCAAGGTAAGGTGGAATGCTTTTCCAATATATACCATGAAAATATAGCAAAATACATAGTAGAAAAAGGAAAAAAAAAGGTTTCGATATTTTTCAATTGAATGTAAAGAGTTAATTGCATGATTACGTTCTACACCATTACTAAGGAACTGAAAGATTGACAAGACATTTTTGGTAAGGCATTGATTTTCTTTCCAAACTTATGTTTCCCCTAAGTGCGAGCGATTGTGTCTCGAAGTTGAAGTAGCTTCATTCAACCTATTGTATTCACCATCTATACCATTATCAAGCTTAGCTTGAGTTTCACCTTTCCTTTCCCCATAGCTTTGGCTTGGTGAGGATTCAAACAGGCAAGTGACAGTGCGAAAAACTTTCTTTGAAAGCATGGATCAGGTATTATAGATAAAGTGGTGAATCTGTGAAATTTTTGTTTTCTTGAAAGAGTCTTTCAAAAGCTACCCTTTTATTCTTCAAATCAACTCATGAATTTAGAGTTGTCATTACAAAATCTTTGGACTAAAAAAAAGGGCCTTTAGAGAATTATTAAAATTTTAGAGGCTCCATCAAGGAGATTATGCCATTGGACTTCTCTATAACAGAGGCTCCCCAAATCTAGGAAAAATTCCACTTTTTTCCCAAAACACCTACAGAAACATGGTTGGGGCTTCACATTAAAATATTATCGTTGGCATGCCTAGGCCTCCTTGTTTTCCTCCTATCCATCTATGGTTCAACTATTTGGCTTAGTCCTTTGACTTTCAAACCAACTCTTTCACTCTTTTCTCTCTTCCAAAAGGTTTTACCTCCTCCATACACTCCCAAAATGTGGTCCCACCACTTTCTAGCAACTTGTTTAAAACTATCTTCATTCCACTCTTGATTAGTCATTTGCCCTCTTCTCTATTCACGTATTTCATGCACCTGCAAAACCAATGATGTGAGAAATGCTATGAAGCCAACTTCTAGGCTTGGCTGAGTTGGTTTCTTCCATTCCCATGATTTGTTGATTTCTTTTCTAATTGTAAGCAATGTAGGAAAACAAAGATAGCATGTACTTGCGATAGCTTCGAACTAGATTGGTTCTGTGAATTAATCGATAATGGATGACAACAAGAACATGCTATTATAGTGAAGACATGGTACAATATTTACTGGACACTTTAATTGTGACATTTTGGTAATTGTATCTAACCAGTCTTGTTTGTATAAAAAAGGCAAATGTTACAGGCTACTATTATGACCGATTTTAATTTTTGCAGGTATTTCATTGGAAGGCAATATCTTTGCATGTCTTTCACATATAGAAGGTTTATATGGAAAAACCTGTAATAGATGATGATTTGCATGATGGGACTCATAGCCCAAATGTCAAGGTATTCATTTCTTCGCAAGGACATCCTAATTTTATGTTGGAACTAGAAGAGAAGTGGACCATGCGGTTGTCAGAGAAGAAATGCAGTTGGCAATAGCAAGCCCCCCTCGGATACTATTATTTTACACTTGATAACTGTAAAATTAGATATAGGATGAGACAAACATCTTTTGTAAGACTTGTTGCTCCCCACATACTCTAGAGATAATAGAGACATGATGGCTGCATTCCAACTTTTGGTTCCAAAGATTGGATATTAATAATATCTGGGGTTTTTTATCCTCGGTGTTTCAACAATGCACTTAGCCATGAGGCATTGCTTGATGTATGAATAGACCTTACAAATAATACAAATATATGTTTCATTAATTGTTAATATTGTATTTAAATCATTAGCACTTGTAGACTCTGTTCAAGGAATGATCCTCATAGGGATATTCAAGTGCATGATAGTGTATAGCAGGATTGTTTGGTCACCATTCTAGTTGATTGTCTTTGATTGATGGAAGGTTCTATACGTGGTGGAAAATGTAACATGATTTGTCCATGCAAGAGTGTAAGTAGTAATTGGTGGTTCATGTAGTGAGCATGTGCATGCAGTACACTTGGTGTGATGACTAGAAGGGCAAGGCGGTTCGTGGCCATTACAAAGGTCACTCCTCACAATGGTTTTGGCCTTCTTGTCATGATGAGAGTCGGTTAGTCTCCTCTAGTAGGTACTAACATATTAAGTAGTCATCTTTATGTTTGTAGGGTCCTTAGCCGAGTATTGTGAGTTTTGCATATCAACTTGACGAGTCTACAAAAAGATGGGTCCCCTTGATTATTTGAAGTACTTGTTTGATCAAGAACCCAGGTTCGTGAAGCATTTAGATCACTTTCGAGCCCAGGTCACACCCCTAGGGTTTAGGGAGTTGAACATTGATGACGTCCTAGCATGCGGAGTCATCAAAAACACAGGAAATAGTTCCTATATTGGGAAATGGCCTTTATTTTCCTTCTCGAGGAGGGACAAATGGAAGAGGAGGCCTTGACCTCAAGCCCTACCCCTGCCCCTACCCTTTTTTATCCTATTTCTATAGATGAGCCCAACATCTACAATGAAGAGCCCATGGATGAAGAAGCTGAGGAGCGAGAAGCTACATTGGCCCTGGAAGTGCTCCAGTGACCTCTTGAACCCCATTCTACTTCTCAACTTCCATCCATCTTGGGCACCACCTCTATTGACCCCACAACAGTGATATGGTTCCTAGCTCCCCTTCTTATTGATGGAGAACAATACCTCTTTCTCCATGACATAGAGGTTATGTTTGGTCTCTGAGAGGATGAAGCTCTTGGTGTCCTATGTGGATATGAGGTGGACATGACTATGCAAGAACCTAGGTTTTTGGGAGCAGATGATTCAATTCTTAACTTGTTGACGATGTCAGCCCTAGTTTCTCTTGGAGGCCTCTGGATCCATCCTCATTGAGAAAGAGGAAGGGATTGAGCATGACAACTCCATAGTGGTAAGAAACTATGAGCTTTGAATTTCTTCTCTCTTGGTATACTTTTGCTTTAATGGAATTCTAATGTAATGTTGGACTATTGCAAAAAGCATTTGAGGTTGACCTATTCCCATCTCAGCAATCCTTGTTTGTAGTAGCTTTGGCCGAGAGATCACTCACTGGCACATTACCTTGGCCAAGCAAAAGGGTGCTTTGTGGTCATCCATAAAAATTTTTCTCCACATGGCACTGATGACGTCCTAAAGTGCAAGGCCTTGTCATGAGTGATTGGTCATTTTGGTGAACCGCATGGCTGCCCTTAATGCCTTTAGAACCAATTTTCAAGGTATGGCATTGATGGCAGCAGCCATGTTCATGGCCAATAAAATGACAATAGCGTTGACTATCTATCGACTAGGTTTAGAGCTAGGAGTGTATTTGGGAATTCAAAGCCTGATGTTCTCAGTGTTTTAGAGAAGAGAGAAAGGCTCTAAAGCCTTATTGTATAGAAATTTTATTTTATATGAATACAGATATAGTTTTTATACAGTGCCCCATTTTGTGTTCTTTTACAAAATTTATTTTATACTGTCATTGTATTTTGTAACTTTAATTGTTGTTGGGATTAATATTTTTATTCACTATTCTGTTCAAAAGCATGCTATCAGATAAATTTTTGAGCTATAATGGTCATTTCTGTGCAATCTAGTAAGAATCTCACCATGGTGTAGAAGGCAAATGTGTTCGGCATCGTGCGGGGAGCTCAAAAATGCCAAAATCTGCTATGGCGCGTATGAGGCGTGTTTGACCAAATAGGCCTCACACACGCCATAGCAGGGTTTGGCATTTCTAAGCTCCCCGCATGGTGCTGAACACATTTGCCTTCTGTGCCACGGTGAAAAAACATCATTTGATCACTCAAATTCACACTGAACTTGCATGAATTGATGGAAAGCATCACGTAACATGTATAATAACATAAGAACAGTAATAGAACATAAAAATATATTTTATTCATTGGCCTCAAAGGGCAGAGACTTACAAAATGACTCACGTTACACCAAATGAACCTAAACAACATCTAGGGCCTAAGGGAGGGATCGGAGCGGGGATGCACTTGGCAAGTGCAAGGTCCTTGTCCATCACTGTTACTCTTTGGGCATGGATAGCACATAAGTTCGCGTCTTCAAAAAGACCTACTGTCATTTGCTCCATTGCCTCTTGAATTGCTCCCATAGCGCCTGAAGTGAAACGCACATCATCCTTGTAATGCTGTGCTATTTGACGTATAACACGCTCGAAGGGTGCATGGGAAATGAGATTGTCCACAGTGATTTGGAACTTGCGAATCTCTTGAAGTGCCTTCACGCCTGATTTTTTGCGCCTCTTAATCTTTGGGGGACCTTGCACTGGCCTCTCGACATGGCCCCATGGCCGCTTGTTTGCTTTGAACTTCTTTCGCCTCTCCTCTCCTGCAACTGTCTCTTCAGACTTCTCTTCTTGTGTCTGGTGGGTCCTTCGAGGTGGCTTGTCGCGCCTAGGGGTCTTCTTTGTCCTTGGTCTCTTTTCCTTTTCATGAGGCTATGAGACAACAGGCTGAGGCTCTTGCTCAGGTCGTACTAGAGGATCCTCATATGTGATAATATCGAGGCACAAAGGGTTGATGGTGCTCTTTCGTGCGGTCTACTTGGTTGGAGGATTGGGGCCAAGGTTCATTATATCTGCGAGCCTACTAAATACTTTCTCTTGTTGTGGCCCCTTTAATCATTAGGGGAGAATTGGGGTCTCAAAAGGGCCTCATAAGGAATGGATTAGGGAATGCTTAGTGTGCTAATGGAAGGGGCTTGGAGGGTCCCAAAGAGGCCTAACCAGCCCAACCTAGGTGGGTTAAGCCCACATTTGAGCCCACCTCTCCCCCCATCAATGAGGGGAGGGGGCCGATGTTTGAAATTTGAATTGAAAATTTCAAATCTCCCTCCCTCCCTCTCTCTCTCTCTCCTTCCCTCCCTCTCTCTCCCTCCCCCTCCTCCCTCCCTCCTCCCTCCTCCCTCCCTCCCTCCCTCCTCCTCCCTCTCCCTCTCCCTCCCTCCCCCTCCCTCCTCCTCTCCCCTCCTCCATCTTGCTCCTCCTCCTCCCTCTTCCCTCTCCCCTCCTCCTCCTCCTTCTAGCTCCTCCTCCCTCCTCCCTCTCCCCTCCTTCTCCAGCCACCCAGGCTCCCTCTCCTCTGCTCCTCCCTTGGCAGAATCTCTCCCCTCCTCCTCCCTCCTGTAGCATCTCTCCCCTACTCCTCCCTTTTGTAGCAGCTCCTTCCCTCCCTTCTACACCTGTCGCCCTACTATCCTCCTCCTCTTCCTCTTGCCCTCATCTGTTTCTCCTCCTCCCTCGTCCTTGCTACTCATGGCACCATTTGAGGACATATCCAACAAGTACCATGTGAACCTACAACTGGAGGTAGAATATGCAAGCACATGCTGTTTGGGATATAGTGGAACTCCTCAAAGCGTGCTCCCCGGTCTTCGATTACAAGGGAAGAAGTATTTTGACATTTGGGTGGATGAAAACTTGTATCCTTTAAACCCTGCCACCCAAAAGAGTCCTCCTTTTCTTATAGTGCATGATCTTGTTTAGTTTGTCGGCAAGGGACATGCTCGATTGTCGGTTATTGCAATCGATTGAACCATTCGTGACGCATTAGGGGAGAATTGGGGTCTCAAAAGGGCCTCATAAGGAATGGATTAGGGAATGCTTAGCGAGCTAATGCAAGGGGCTTGGAGGGTCCCAAAGAGGCCTAACTTGTCCAACCTAGGTGGGCTAAGCCCACATTTGAGCCCACCTCTTCCCCCATCAATGAGGGGAGGGGGCCACTTTTTGAAATTTGAATTTCAAATTTCGAATCTCCCTCCCTCCCTCTCTCTCTCTCCTCCCTTCCTCCCTCCCTCCTTCTCCCTCTCCCTCTTCCTCCCTCCCCCTCCCTCCTCCTCTCCCCTCCTCCGTCTTGCTCCTCCTCCTCTCTCCTCCCTCTCCCCTCCTCGTCCTCCTTCTGGCTCCTCCTCCCTCCTTCCTCTCCCCTCCTTCTCCAGCCGCCCAGGCTCCCTCTCCTCTGCTCCTCCCTCTTGTAGAATGTCTCCCCTCCCTCTCCCTCCTGTAGCATCTCTCCCCTCCTCCCTTCTATAGCAGCTCCTTCCCTCCCTTCTACACATGTCGCCCTACTCTCCTCCTCCTCTTCCTCTTGCTCTCATTTGCTTCTCCTCCTCCCTCTTCCTTGCTACTCTCTCCCTCTCACTGCTCCATCTTTGCCAGCTCTCCCCTACATTTTAGCCTGCATCACTGATACCTCTCTTTGAGTACTCATGGCACCATTCAAGGACATATCCAACAAGCACCATATGAACCTACAACTGGAGGCAGAATATGCAAGCACATGCTATTTGGGATATAGTGGAACTCCTCAAAGCGTGCTCCACAGTCTTCAATTGCAAGGGAAGAAGCAGCTTCACCTTTGGGTGGATGGAAACTTGCATCCTTTAGAGCCTACCACCCAAAAGAGTCCTCCTTTTCATACAGTGCATGATGTTATTCAGTTTGTTGGCAAGGGACATGCTGAACTGCTTGGTTATTGCAATCGATTGAACCATTCTCAGACATTGGCTATGCAAGCAAGCAAAGTGCAGAGAGCCCAAGTAGAAGAACTTGCACATTTGGGAAATATTACTATTGTGGCAATGCATAATAGTATACAGGATGTCCAATTGCAAAACAAAGAACTCAGTGAAAGCACATGCACTGGACTTGGAGCGACATGAATTGGAAGAATCAATTCAGAAGCTCCCTAAAAGCAAACAAGATTTGGAAAGGTCTATCTATGGCCAAGTTCAACGTGCTATGGAGAAGGAAGAAGAGAAGTCAATAGAACGAGCACAAAAGTTGAAGGAAACACCTTTGGGACTAAAGGAGAGGAAAAGACAATTGCAATCTATGGATGCATTGTCAACCAATAGTGGTGCTTGAAAGAGGAGAATACAGGTTGCAAGGTTAGTTCCCCAAAATTTCAATGAAATTTCTTACTCCAAAATATTTGTGGTGTTGCATTGTTTCCACTAAGACTCATTTGTACTCTACTTTAGGAATTTCATGGAGGATGTCATAGGAATAATGGAAATGGATGATAGTGATCCTTCATATGTTTGACGAAGTTTAATAAAGCCAAGTGATGTCATGGAAGTGTTGGACTCTAGACAAAAAGGGCTACGTGAACAAGTTGCTAGAGAGGTAATGAAGGATTTCAAGGGCCTCATGCAAGCAAAGGAGGTGCTTGGAGCTTGTGATGCTGCTGGTGTAATTCGTGAAGCTTTCAACTTTGTTTTTAAAATTTTCAAGTTTTCTATGGAGGAAAACTATAAGATATCTACAATGTCACTGCCAACATTGTGGTCTGTAAGGCTTGCATGTCAAGAAACTAACCAATGTACTAGAGAAAACCTTGGAGGATACCATTGTGTAAGTGGCACAATGACTTGGAAGAGTAAAAAGAAATCTTGCATCCAAACGTTTGAGATGAATTCTTTCAATAATGTTTGTGGATGTAGAGAATTTGCAGAGAGCCATGGTCAAATTCCATGGGATGGAGGCAGTCTATGGCCCGAGCGATGAAAACCGAGCTAGCCTCATGAAGCGATCAATGAAAACCAAGCAAGAAAAATCAATTTATGACATTTGACTTAACCCATCACATGCATCCAACAATTAGAAAGAAGAAATAACCACAATTTGGCATAATGATTCAAGTAGTAGAATATCATGTGTAAGATGTCATAGTACTACCCATAGTCTTGCTTAATATCGATGTGATTTAAAGTAATAAAATACCAAGTTAAAATATTACATTGACCAATATGACAAACTAATTTTCAATTCAAAGTCTCTAAGTATTCATCATCAACAAATCAAGGATCATTTTCGTTTTGTTTGGTCGTTTGATCACGCTTCTCACCACTACCCTTTCCATTGCTACTGCTTAGCCTAGTAGATCACTACAAACACAATCTACATTGTAAATAGATCTAAACAACCAAAAAAGTCAAAGGCATGATTAATGTATGGACATTGAATGTTCTTTAATAAGAATATATTTTTATCAAATGAATTTATGTCTATTATGCCAAAGTAGATGAAACAAATAACAAGAAGTCTATTCATTTTGTAATGCAAGAAATCTCTTGCTAGACTATATATATTGAGTGCAATGTTTTATGCATATCCTATCAAAGATATATGCAAAACAAAAATCACTACAAACTATCAACCACATTTAAAAATGCAAGGAGTGTCCTCGAATCATATTAGATCATATTATTAAGAACACCATGATCTATACCTATCTTCTTAAACAATGTGTATCATAATTGAATTTCACATAAGAAGCTATTGAATGCTATTCATCCTAAAGCATGGCAAGTGACTTCTACATAAATAATAGCAGAATTTGTACTTCATATTATAATAGATATCCCTTTAATTTGGGAAATATCACATGAGTGCATATATACATGAATCATATGGGTGTTTGAAAGGCTTAATAGTAAACTCATTACCATCCTAATCAACAAGATCCAATCGAGCTCTCTTGGCACTAGCAACCTACACAAGGGGCTCCCAACACTACCCTCAATCAAAGTATTATTATCAAATTAAGAGAAGCATGCATCCCATTTGTCAAGCATTCTCTGATGAGAGGTTCAATACCACATCCCATCTCCATTCATAGTATTATTATCAAAAGAGAAGCATGCATGCCCATTTGTCAAGAATTCTATGATGAGAGGTGCAATAACACATCCCATCTCCATTCATAGGCCACCTAGAGGATACAAAAGGATCAAATTACATTCAATGAAACTAGTGGATCCCTTGCTTTTTATTGAAAATGCATGGTGGATGATGCTCCAGGTTCCTTCTATACCTCAAGCCTGATAATGAGTCCACTAGTTACTCATTTGTTGTATATTTAGCTTCTCAAAGATAAGTTCATTATATACAGTAAATATTGGAGGTGTATGGCCTAAATGCATCATAAAACCAAGTATATTTGATCTCTTGCATCACACAATGATTCAAATGAGCTTTCTAAACAACATATCTTCTCCTTCTTATTTAGGTAACCATGTAGAATTTTATCTAGAACAACACACAATGATCCACTCCAATAATTGCATGCAAACGAAGATTCCATGTATTTTGGGACCATTTTGCACCGCATATTAATACTTGGTCTCTACCACCCCTCAATATTTATGATGAGATATGTATATGACCTTGGAATAGTGTAGATTAGCTTGAGTACTACAATTTTGGTTCTTACATTATCTCGATCAGAGGTCTGTAGAAAAAGTTATGGCCTCTACAAGCGAGATTTTGGGCCTTCTAGGACCATTCTGCACCGCGTATTAATATGCGGTTTCTACCAACCCTCAAGCTTAATGTTGAAATATGAACTTCTAGTGGCATAGATGAGCTTGATTACTACAATTTTGGTTTTTAAATCATCTCGATTGGAGGTCTGTAGCAAGAGTTATGGCCTCTATAAGCAGAGATTCTGAGCCTTCTAGGACCATCTTTGCACAATAGATTAATATGCTATCTCTACCACCCATCAAGTTCCATGTTGAAATTTGACCTTGAAGTGGTGCAGAGGATAAGGTGTACATGACTATGGATTCTAAGTAATTTTTTAAAAAATTGGATATCCTTAAAATAATACAAAATAATTCCCTCTAGTTATTTTGAGTCAATTATAGATTCCAAAATTCACAAATTTGTTTGGAAATTGCTAAATTGCATGTGCGACATGGCAGGGCGGAGGGGTGAGTGGGTTGGGAGGGAACGTGGTGAAGATTAAGTATTACCGAGCTAGCGACAAAAGACTGGGGGGGAGGGGGTGCACTCAAAAAACCCTAATTTAAAAGAAAAACCCTAAAGTGCTTTGAAAAAGACTATATAAAGCACTTCAAAGCCCTAAAATCTCTCATTTCTATGGCATGAGTTAAACAAACTACTAGACCCACTGGACGTCGTTTAGACACTACCCGTTCTCCTCCTCACAACTCCATGTCCTCCGAACACACTACAAACCCCAGTGGCCAAGAGGGCAATGATTAGCAGGGATCTGAAGGTGGTTCTCATCATCAAGAGTCCAAGCGACGCAAGTCCCCACCATCCAACTCTCATGGGGGATCCCAGGGATCTCAGCACCATGAGGAATCCCAGCACGATGAAGGATCCAAGCATGGTCAGGAGTCCTCTCAGTCCTTCCACACAACTAACCATGGAAGTAGAGGGGTCTCCCAAGAGGGGAAAAATAGTCTAGTCAATCGTGATCAATTGCCCCTCCCTCCTCCGTTGGGTCTTGGCATGGAGCATCTAAGCCAACAAGGGGAGCAAAAAAGGCAAAGAGAGGAGATGGAGAGATTACAAGGGCCACAACAAGAGGAAGTATTTGGCAGGCTCACAGATATAATGAACCTTGGCCTCGATCCTCCAACCAAGCAGACTGCACGAAAGAGCACCATCGACCCTCTGTGCCTCAATATTATCACATATGAGGAGCCTCTAGTATGAGCTGAGCAAGAGCCTCAGCCTACTATCTCATAGCCTCATGAAAAGGAAAAGAGACCAAGGACAAAGAAGACCCCTAGCACAAGCATGTGAAACAACCTGAAGCTATGTGAAGGACGTTTTTGAAGATTTCTTGCTTGATTCTTCACCAAATTGAGCTCTGTCTAGACCGATCTCTTAGTGGCTATCCACTAAGCCTTCTAGCAAGACCAAGGCTGTAAATTCAGCAAATATTGAGCACTTGAACAAGAGATATTGATCAACTTTCTTCAAGGAGCAGCCTCAAAATTTGGTCAAGGTAGTTTCAGGAGTTTAGCAATGGGATTCTAGAAGCTCAAGGTCAACCAATAAGAGGATGAGTGGGGGCTGATCACCACTTATCAAGGAGAATTGTCAAGCTGAATGTTCATCACAGTGATAAGAGCTTAATGGGAGAGATGATAAGAGAGTGAGCTTTTATCAGATAAGCTATCATCTTATCACCCCACACCCATTCTCTTACTCTCTCTAAATGTTCTAAAATCCCTCTATTCATCCTCCTACATCCTTACTAAAGCCTCACCATGAAAGACAAAAGAGGTGACATGCCTGATATAAAGGATAATCTAAAGGTTACAATATTCTCAACCCCACCAACTTTTAAAATCAAGGAGGTTCGCTTGACATGAATGGTTGAGTTTCTATTGAAGCAAATTTCAACAAGCTTTTCATATCGACATCTTGACAAAGCTTTTTAAGCTCTCCAAAGGAGAATACCAAAACTCTTGTATCTATTGATACGTTGGGAAATTTTCATTATTACATAGCATCATGTGAATTGAGATTGTGGATATCGTTGAAGACAACTGACATTTGGGTTGATCACCACACTAAATCACGAGCGAGAAATGTGGATATTTGACTGAGTATCTTTGTTAGTCATTTTTCTTTAAGTTATAATGTTATAATGGCACAGCACCTTCCATAATCATCATCAATACAAGAATTGCAAGACCAATTATTACAAGAGAGGGAGCACTGAGCGAATTTAGAAAGAGATATTGAGTGCACTCAAAAGACAAGGAGAAGACACTCATGAGAGAAGAGCACTTCAGAATCTGATTCTAATGAGAGACTTTGACACACTATAAAGGCCACACTTAGAGAAAATAAGTCAAGAAAAGACACCAAGGTTAGTGAAAAAAGTTTTTCTTTCTAGAAATTCAATAGGAAAAAGGATGCATGCACTACACTGTCTTGGTTAGGCAGTATGATTCTCTAGAATCTCTACGGCTGACTATACCGTAGTACAAGTCCCCATCCACGTTTAGTTCCCCCTCTTCAAAGTGCTTTTGGATCATATGCACGACTGTGCTTTGGGCATTAGGATCACTGAGGCCTCCTGGTCAATTGTCCAGACTATAAAGATCACACACCACTACTAACGGAGCTACCATGAGCAAGATGCTCATCAACAATAGTATCTTCATCATGCTAGCCATCAAGCACCTTCGACGTCCATTTTACAACTTTCTTGCTAACATCAAAACACAACACAAGGAGTCCTAAGTGATCTACTGGAACACAATGTATGTAAAGATCATTTATATAGATGACGTGCAATCAATATGATATTCACAAGATAGAGGTGTTGGATCGTCGCTCACTCCATGCCAGAAAACATGATGCCAAGGAATTTTAATTTTTGTCACCAAATGATGAGAGCTCTCATAGTGTCACATACACGATGCTAGAAAGAATAACATGACGTAATTCGCGAGGACATAAACAGTAGTGAAGCTAGAAAACATGATGGACTTCTGACTTCATCCTACCACCTTCTCAAGAACCTCCATAGCCTCAACGTACCTCTGTAGCCCCAGCTCCACTGTCGCATCTATGCCACCCAATTCCTCCACCACTAAAATTGTCAGCATAGCCACTGCATCCTCCAGCGCCCACTCATTCTTCCCGATGTGCAACCAAACCTCCACCTGATTCGACAACGTAGCCACCCTTCTCCTCTGCCACTACCTTCTCCTCCTTCGACTCCGCCCAGCCACCCTTCTCCTTCGCCACCACCACCCAGCCATGCTTCTCCTCCCAACTAGCGGCCGACTCCACCCACCCACCCTTCTCCTCTGCCACCACCTTCTCCTGCTCCACCACTCTCTCCTCCTCCACCACTCAAAATTGAATCAGCGACACATAGTTCACAGAGTTACAAAGGGAGGCCAGGAGCAAGCAATGAACCCTAGAGGTGACTCAAATAGAAACTCTAATGATCTCTTATGCTATTGCTAGTTTGAGGTACAAATTAGGGCCAAATCTCTATGATAATGAGCTCCTAGGAGCGAAATAGCTCCGATAAGCAGCTCGAAAGGGGCCTATGGCAATCTGTAGCGGGGATAAGGGAAACTTGAAATGATTCGTGTTGGGAAATTTGCTACAAGAAGATCGATTTGGATGCTGCTTCAATTTGGAAGTTGAACAAGCAGCAGATTCTTTAGTGCTTTAATTTGGAAGTTGAACAAATAGCAAATTAGATCGCAAACCTGGAACAATTAGGCCGAGCTAGGTATACAATGTCACCCTTCAGTCGATATAGATTGATCTGTGAGCAGAAACCCTTTCCTTCGACGAGCAGTCCCCGGTTTACAATGTCACCCTTCAGTCGATATAGACTGAACTGTGAGCAGAAACCCTTTCCTTGGATGAGCTAGAATAATTAGGCTGAAGCAAAAGTGGGTGAGGTTGGAGAGTTTGGTGATAGAGGGATGGTACTAGTGAGGTTGTCGATATAGTGGAGCTGAAGCACTCGGAGGTGGAGGAGGAGCCAAGGGAGGGAGGGATGGGGCCAAAGAGGGGGTTACGGCTGAGGTCGAGGAAGGAGAGGGAGGAGTAAAGGGCAAACCGCCATTGTGAGCCACATAATGAAAAGGGTGCTCCTTGCTAATGCAAAAATTTCCAAGGAGGCCAAGGAAACAGTGCAAGAGTGTGTTTTTGAGTTTATTAGCTTTATAACAGGTGAATCTTCTGACAAGAAGAGGAAGACCATTAATGGAGATGATTACATTAAAGATTACATTGAACTATAGCATCCTTTATAGAAACTCTTGAAGTTCAAATGCTATAGTTTAATGGAGAAGAGGAAGACCGTTAATGGGGACACTTGGTTTTGAATATTACATTGAAGATTACTGGAAGGGGAGAAGGCGACAATGGCTAAGCGTAATTCAAACATAAAACCTTATTCCTGCTTACTCACTGTGGGGACTTCTACTTCCTTACCTTTTCTTTCCATTTTAAAGGAAATACTTTAAAATTTAAAATTTTAGTGTAAAGAGAGGGAAAAACGGGTGGGAAGAGTTTTTTTGAAAGGGTTAGGAATATATAAAGAGAGATTGTCAGTCATTTCACAAGTCATTTCTCAAGTACCAGCTAGTGGGAAGGCTTCCAACCTCTAGCGAGATTCCCGAAAAAAGTCCAAAATCAAAATGAAGGTAATGTGAAACATATGGCGTACACCATATCTCTTTGTTTTGAACATGTACCTCAATTAGGAAAAAAATACAAATTTTAGTAAAATGATTAATTCATATATGGCGTATGCCATATCTCCTTTTTTTTTTGAACATGTACATCATTTAGCAAAATGATTAATTAAATTTAATAAATTTTAGATAATTATATTAATTTGCTTAATTGGTTAAATTTATTAAATTAAATAATTTTTTTATTTAATTAAAACATAACTTAGCTATGCTTATGTTAATTCTTTAATTTATTAGATTCATAGATTAGTTAGATTAATCATATGAATTATTTTAATTAGTTAATCACTAGTTAGATTAGTTAATCACTCCAATTAGACAAATTATTTTGATTAATCTTGCTAAACAAATATATTTAATTTAAACTAAATTATGTAAATTTAATTTAATTAGGTTGGATTAATTAGTTAATTGAATTAATTAGTTTATTGGACTAATTATACTATGCTTAGGTTAATCTTTTGATTACATTAATTAAATTGATCTATTTATTTATTTGAATTTCCTTAGTTTAATTCATTGAATTATTTAAATTAATTTCTTTAGTTAAACTTATTGAATTAACTTATTTAATTTAAATATAATTACATAAAATTAATTTAATTAGATGGATTGGCTTGGTTTAGCTTGATTTGTTTAATTTGGTTAGGTTAACTAATTAATTAATATTAATTTTTTTATTTATTTGTGTTCAATTAAATATACTAAAAAGAGTAATTAATTACATTAATCTAAGAAATTGATAATTAGATTCAATAATTAGATATTTGAGTAATTGATTAATTAGATTAGTTAAGTAGATAATATAATTAATTAGATATATTACTCTCATTTAATTAATTAAGGATGCTTTCTTTGAAGGTGTGGCTCAAGCCAAGAAAAGAAATCAAAATCTTTACATTTTAAATTGAAAACAATATAACATATGGCGGATGCCATATGTTGTTTTAGAGAAGGCTTTCTTTGAAGGTGTGGCTTAAATATTTCTAAATTTGAAAAAAAGATCATTTTGATAGAAAAATATTGGGGTTTTCTAGATATTTTTTATTTTTTCCCAATTTATTAGAAAGATGAGGTTTTTTTTTTAAACGTTTATAAGATTTTAAACTTTTTAACATTTTTCCCCCAAAAAATATAATTTCATATTTAGATTTTTTCCCTATTTGATAGCTCAAAATGAGGGTTTTCTACAAGAATTCTTCACATTTTTTTTCTCTATTTAATTTAAAAAAGATAGGGTTCTTTAAAAATTACTTGTACATTTGGATTTTGTTCTTTATTTTGTACCATCAAATTAGGGTTTATGGTTTAGGATTTCAATAAGAAAAAAAGGAAATATGTGTGTCTAACCATGCAAGTGGTGTTCCAAGGGTATGATACTTTGAAAGGACTTACATTAAGGCCTATGCAAAGTATCATGCCCATCCAAAACACAAGAAGCATGTTTTATGCTTTTAATACTCATGCATGATGCATGATTTTAGGTAAGTCAGCAAGGAAAGATTCATGTCCAACTCTGTAAATGATATTCCTGGAATATCATTTACACTATTGGATATGCATATTTTCTTAGGTGTCTGATCCTTTGTACAGGCCTTAATCTTATTAAAGTTAGCCTTGTGCAAAGCATCATCTCGGAGTCCATCAAAGATACATACATAGGTTAGAAATAAATCCTTGCATGATTCATGGGAAGAAAGACGAGTACCAGAACTTGTCTACGATGAGTTAGAGACGTGCTTCACTGGGTCTCTCTCTCTCTCTCTCTCTCTCTCTCTCTCTCTCTCTCTCTCATAGTGTGTTAAGCCACATTTACTAACTCCCCTCACACACACACACACATGTGCGTGTGTGCATGTGCACACATACACACATGCACATAGACACACACACACACATATAATTTTTAAATATGTATAATATATATATATAATATGTATATATGTATTATTTTTAAATATGTATATAGATATATATATATATATATAATACATATATTATATCTACATAATATATGTAATAGGACATAATAGGTTATATAATCCCCTCTCCTTGTTTTTGCTCTCTCTCTCTCTCTCTCTCTCTCTCTCTCTCTTTCTCTCTCTCTTTGTGTGTGTGTATGTGTGCCAATGTCATCTTCCTCTAGGAATGACAAAGAAGGTTGTGTTAGAGTCTGTTAACAGAACATTACAAGACAAAGAAGAGAGAGAAATTTCTAGAGCTACTTTTTATCAAATTTGGCGTGGGCAATTTTGCAATGTGAAGACTCCTTTAAAGCAAAGAATGTCAAAATCCAAAACATGCAATGAATTGAAAAATGCCATTGAGCATAGTAAATGCGATAAATGTCGAGGAAAATATATAAGATGGAGAGAAATCAATTTGCATCATGTGCAAGATGCTAGAATGATGTATGCTTCTTGGAGGGAGGAAGCTATTTCAGATATCAAGAAGTCTATGTGCATCACCATTGATGGAATGGATCAAAACACAACAACTTTGCCTACATTCATACGCAACCCACCTCCATTAGAGGGTAAACGTGGACTTAAAACACACTTGTGTGGTGTATTAGTACACGGATTCCAACTCTTTTGTGATCTTTGGATTGATTGCTTGCATGAACATGATAGTAACCAAGTAGCAACATCCATCATGAAAGCAATACGAAAGGTCAAGGATGCACGTGGACGTTTACCTCACATCTTGCGTATATAGGCTAATAATTGCTGGAGAGAAAATAAGAATAGATACATTTTTGCTTTGTGCTCTATGCTAGTTGGTTTGAAAATATTTTCTTCTTATCGGCCATACACACAAAGGCATAGATCAAATATTTAGCATTATCTTTGGAGAGTTGAAGTCCAGGGATATTTTGACAATGGATGACTTCAAACATCCAATTAGGAAAAAAATCGGAGGTTCGCGAAAGGAAGAGTCAGAAGTGGCTATCTTGGAGAGGATGGTAGTGTGGAGAGCATTCATAGAGCCTCATTTTAAAGGAGGAGATGATGCACTATGTGGACACACAAATCCACACTACTTCCAGTTTAGCATGCATGACAACACTCCAGTAGTGGAAGTACTACTCAGTGGACACAGGTCATTTATGGAGTGTGCCATACATGTTACTAGAACAAATAATCCCCTTGGAGGAGACTACATTAGTTTTCACAAAAAAACAAAGCACTTCACATGGATGAAATTAAAGGCTTGCAAGCATTCATTTCTCACGTTAGGAGTATGATGCAAAAATACCCAGAGTAATCTGAGAAAAATATGGACATAATCACGGCAAATGAATCTCTTCTCGAACATATAAAAGAGCAAGAAAATTTACCAAGCATAGAATACTCAAATCTATTTTGGCCACAACAAATTGAGTCAAGAGAAGATTCTGCATTTGCTAGAGAGTCCACTATAGCTGAAGATATGGAAGAAGCTGAGCAATGCCTTTTGCCTCGTAAATTTTATGGTAGGAAGGGTGATAAGCTGTTGTCGGAGTTTGTACCATCCGATGAAATCCAAAAGGGACTTTTTGTTGCCATTTGTGCAGCAGATCCAAATCCAGAATCAGAGTTGGATGACCAAGGAGACCAATTTGGGTTGCAAAGGTTGCTCAGATAGCAAGGGATGAAATGGGAATCCCTAGCACGTAAACATCATTATGGTATGAACCTAAACCATTTAAAAATCTCCCAAAGAGGTATACCATGAAATAGCTTTATGAGGGTTGTTTGGAAAAGAAACGGGAATGGGTTCCAAATAAAGAGGGCTTGGCTGAAGTGGAGGTGAGTAGCATCATTCATTGTTGCGAATCAAGGGCTCGAAATCTTAAAAAGAAGCATGGGTATGATGTGGAAAAAAGTATCACGATCCCTGACAGCAGCCTCGCACATATCAAACATTGTTTGGGTAGACTTGATCCAACTAAAGATGCAGTAATAGAGTCTGATGACTTAGAAAGAGATTCCGAAGCATAAGAGCAGATATGTCCCTATGTGGCGTCCCCTTTTGGTGATCTTATACATCATTTTCCAAAATGGTGTATCTTTACACCACCTATATGTTGATATGAACAACACTTGAATTCTATCTATTAATAATTAAGTTTAAATTAAGAAATTAATTATTAATTAATCAAAAAACTAGTTAGTATAATAAAAGTAATTAATAATTAAAGAATTAACAAAAAGTTATAAAAATGAATAAGTTTCTAATTAATAAAAAATTATTTAGTAATAGAAAAGGATTAGTAATAAAAATTATTTAATAATTAATAAAATAATAAAAATGAATAGAAATTAATAGTTAAAGAATTAATTATGAATTTAAAAAATAACTAAAAATTATCTAGTAATAGAAGGTGTAAGCATTAGGTGGACATGTAAGGATCAAGCCCTATGTGGCCACATATTAAGGGGTGTGTCACATGTGGCCCCCTCACATTCACTTTCCCGCTCACTATACCTGCACCTTTGCTTCCACATATCATAATTTGCAGAGATAGATATATATAGTGTTGTAAAAGCACCCTTTTTTGAGTCTAGTAGGTCAGTATCAAGTGGAGGTGATTGGTTTGGGAAAAAAGTCCAAAACAAGAGAAAAAGTCCAAAAATTCTGAATATTGTGTTACATCTTTTATGTTGTTGAGTTCATGGGTCATTAGTGCTATTTGTGTTGTAAAGTCATACACAAATTCACTTTCCTATTCATTGAGTTAGTTGAGATTCAGCAATGCATCTTCCTTATTGAATTCTACTATAACTATTCAGAAACACATCTCTCATTTTATCCCACATGGCAAATGCTCATCGGAGTATTGGTCACACCCCTTGATAGCTTTCTTGCGAATGTGGTGGGGAAGTAGATGAGGTTCTCTTCCTCCATGTTGACTTGTAAACTCACCACCCTTCACAAAAAATTTGCATATGAAATCAAGGATCTTCTCTCTCATGTCCCATGTATTTTTAAATTTCATTTAACTTTTTGGGCCTCTTTGCTACCTCAATGCCTCTTGGGGGTTCAATGGTGCACTCACTAGTGGGACAAAGCTAGCTTGAATATGTTGGAGGTGGTCTTTGACTCTCTTTGGTGCTCCCTCCCTCTCTTTGCTCGAGCATTGGCTTCTTCTTGTTCGCTGTTTGTCTAGAGTCCTCTTGTTTGAGATCCAATTCCTATAGCCCACCCTTCTACTTGCTCTTGGTATTATTAGTTTTGACATTCACTGCAATTCAGTTTTTTTGGCACACACCATTGGATTTTGTAGTGTAGACCATTTCATGTCCCCAGCACGATCGCCAAATATTATGCTTGAATCGTGGCTCTACATAGTGGTGCTTTGCTTAGTCCCTTCATCCTTTGCTTCACTTAGGGTGTGCAGTGCAAGACCTTTTTTTGAATAGCCAGTTGGGTGTGAGGCATGAGTGTAAATCCCCCAATGCAGTGAATATGTTGCGGGGGGAGTAAGAGGGCAACACACAACTTGGAAAGTGAATTGTAAGCAAAGAATGTATGTACATCAATTGGAAAGTTCTTTCTTCTAAGACTTTGCAAAAATTAGCAATCATATACAAGTGTGCGGGCCTTACTCTACACACGTGAGTAGCCTTGGTAGCATTAATGACCCAAACTCCTATGACTCTCAGACTTTATACATGAGTCATCTAACATTTGCAAAGGGTACAGTTACCCTTTGCCTTTACAACCATTCACATTTACCCATGAGGTCTAAGTGCCACTAAATCATATCGGACCTTCTGGCAACTTTCGTATTTATGGATCTTATCCTTCCTCATGTTCAAATCATTGAAGGATGGAGCCATGCCACTTTGCACGTAAGTCAATTCCACCTAGTTGAAGGTGTGTGCAAGGTATTGTGCCCATCGGATATGCTTTGCACTATATATATATATATATATATATATATATATATATATATGTATGTATGTATGTATGTATGTATGTATGTATGTATGTATGTATGTATGTATGCATGCATGTATGTATGCGTGCATGCGTGCGTGTGTGTGTGTGTGTGTGTGTGTGTGTGTGTGCACATACATATACGTATACATGTATGTAAGTATGTATATGCATATGCATATGTATATGTAGATGTACATATATATGCATGTATGTATGTGTATATATATGTCCTCAATGTATCAACTTTTTAAAGAGGGCCTTTGGGCTTTCACGTAAACCAAGCACCACAACCCTAGTGCAACTGTCTATAGAAAGTAAATCCAAAGCACAAAGAATTGTTGAATCTCGATGACTTTTCAAAACCATCTAAAGTTTTCAATTTGAATGATTTCAGGATAACAGAAGCATCAATTGCTTTAGTTTAGGCTACAACATGATTGGACACCGCTTTTAAATCCTTGTGAGCATCCTGCTGAGGTGGGATGCCATTCAACGTGTCATTCAATGCACATACAATAAACTCTTTGAGGACCTCTACCAGGTTTGATGCCAGCTAATCAGATGCAGTTTATTCACAGACTTAGGAACATAATACAAAGGTATCTATAAAAATTGAAGAAAATGTGAAGTCAATCCAATAGTTGATCCCCAAACTCTTCGAGAATGTTATTCAACACGTTCTTCGATGCATACACAATAATCTCTTCGAGGACTTGTATCGGTTTTGACGCAGCCAATTAGTTTTAGTTTGTTCACAAACAGAGGAACATAACACAGAGGCATCTATAACAATAAAAGAAAGTGCAAAGTCAATGAGATAGCTGATCCCCAAACAAAAATAAATTGTGAATTCAACAACATTTAAATTCAAGAAATAAGGCCATCTTCCATTGCAACAAGAGGCAACAAAAGAAACTATGAGAGCTATCAACTTTAGCATCTTTAGAAAAAGTAGCACTAATGCATATGTAAAATTTGAGTACGAATCGTTGTATGAGGGGAAGCGAAAGCACAGAAGCATTGCACATGTGAGGTGTTTGATATGAAACAGAGAGAGATTTCTTACACTGCCCTCATTTGGGTTGTTTTCCAGTAGTTCTTCCAAAAAAGCAAATTTGGAGCAAAGATGACACACTTCAGAGGACCACACTTCACAGTCTCTCTGTGCCTCCCCCAATCTGCAAAAGAACCCTCCCAATTGATTGACAGTACGTCTACGACGAGCTGAACTCCATTTGAATTCTTCACGCAGTCGCTATGGATAGCCGACAATCCAAATTGGATTAAAGTCACGCTCCAGGAAATGGAGACTGCAAACAACGCCACGCACAGCCCCCTGGCACGACTGCCAGCACTTAGTTTCGAGGAGGCACTCGCTTCTTTGGAACGCATGCCCCATCCGCCTTCGGTTGACGACTTGACATGCATCTTGCGCCAGTGTAGAAAATTCAAAATCCCAGCGTATGCCCTGCGCTTACATGCCTACCTGCGCAAAAGTGGGCTGGAAGCTCATAATTCACTCGGGAACTACGTCGTCCCAATGCTGGTGGAAGTTAGAAGCATGCGTGATGCCCAGCAGGTTTTTAATAGGTTGGTTGATCGGAATGAGCATTCCTGGACTTCTCTCATCACCGGTTATATCGAATGTGGGGATTTACAGCATGCATTCCTATTGCACCAAAAATTGCATGAGGATTGTGTACATCCTAGTGGGTATACATTCGTGGCCTTACTAAAGGCTTGTGCCAGGCTGAAAGATAAAGAAAGAGGCCGAGAAATACATGCTGAGATTGCAAGAATGGCGTTGTTAGAAAGAGATCCTTTTGTTGGTAACACCGTGGTTGATATGTATGCCAAGTGTGGCTTGCTTGCAAAAGCACAAGAAGTGTTTGACAAACTTCCAGCCCGAGATGCAGTCTCTTGGAATGCACTTATCGCAGGGTATGCTGAACATGACCTTGGTCAGGACGCTTTGAATTATTTCGAACAGATGCAATTGGAGGGTGTCTCGCCAAGTGCGGTCACATTTGTTTGCTGCTTGAAAGCTTGTGGCAGCATAGGAGCCATAGACAAGGGCCGAGAAATACATGCTGAGATTACGAGAATGGGGTTGTTGGAAAGAAATCCTTTTGTTGGTAACGCCTTGGTTGATATGTATGCCAAGTGTGGCTTGCTTGCAACAGCACAGGAAGTTTTTGACAAACTTCCACTTCGAGATGCAGTCTCGTGGACTGCACTTATAGCTGGGTATGCTGACCATGACCTTGGTCAGGACGCACTGAATTGTTTCGAACAGATGCGATTGGAGGGCATCTCTCCTGATGTGGTCACATTTATTTGTAGCTTGAAAGCTTGTTGCAGCATAGGAGCCATAGACAAGGGCCGAGAAATACACGCCGAGATCGCGAAAAAGGGGTTGCAGGAAAGAGATCCTTTTCTTGGTAGCGCCTTGGTCGATATGTATGCCAAGTGTGGCTTGCTTGCAAAAGCACAGGAAGTGTTCAACAAACTTCCAATACGAAATGCAGTCTTGTGGAATGCACTTATTGCAGGTTATGCTGAATATGGTCATGGTGAAGATGCTTTGAACTGTTTCGAACAGATGCAATCGGAGGGAGTCTCTCCTGATGCGGTCACATTTGTTTCCAGCTTGAAATCTTGTGGCAGCATAGGAGCCATAGGCAAGGGTCGAGAAATACATGCTGAAATTGCGAGAAAGGGCTTGTTGGAAAGAAATCCTTTTGTTGGTAACACCTTGGTTGATATGTATGCCAAGTGTGGCTTGCATGCAATAGCACATGAAGTGTTTGACAAACTTTCAGTTCGAGATGCAGTCTCTTGGAATGCACTTATTGCAGGGTATGCTGAACACAACCTTGGTCAGGACGCACTGAACTGTTTCAAACAGATGCGATTGGAGGGCGTGTCTCCTGATGCGGTCACATTTATTTGCTGCTTGAAAGCCTGTGGCAGCACAGGAGCCATAGACAAGGGCCAAGAAATACATTCTGAGATTATGAGAATGGGGTTGTTTGAAAGAGATCCTTTTGTTGGTAGCACCTTGGTTGACATGTATGCCAAGTGTGGCGTGCTTGCAAAAGCACAGGAGGTATTTGACAAACTTCCAGTTCGAGATGCAATCTCTTGGAATGCTCTTATCGCAGGATATGCTGAACATGACCTTGGTCAGGATGCTCTGAACTGTTTCGAACAGATGCAATTGGAGGGTGTCATGCCAAGTGTGGTCACATTTGTTTTCTGCTTGAAAGCTTGTGGCAGCATAGGAGCCATAAACAAGGGCCGAGAAATACATGTTGAGATTGCAAAAAAGGGGTTGTTGGAAAGTGATCCTTTTGTTGGTAACACCTTGGTTGATATGTATGCCAAGTGTGGCTTGCTTGCAAAAGCACAGGAAGTGTTTGACAAACTTTCAATTCGAAATGCAGTCTCGTGGAATGTACTTATCGCAGGGTATGCTGAGCATGACCTTTGTGAGGACGCTCTGAACTGTTTTGAACAGATGCAATTGGAGGGCGTCTCTCCTGATGCGGTCACGTTTGGTTGCAGCTTTAAAGCTTGTGGCAGCATAGGAGCCATAGACAAGGGCCGAGAAATACATGCTGAGATTGCGAAAAAGGGGTGGTTGGAAAGAGATCCTTTTGTTGGTAGCACCTTGGTCGATATGTATGCCAAGTGTGGCTTGCTTACAAAAGCACAGGAAGTGTTCGACAAACTTCCAATTCGAAATGCAGTCTCATGGAATGCACTTATCGCAGGGTATGCTGAACATGATTTTGGTCAGGATGCTCTGAACTGTTTCGAACAGATGCAATTGGAGGGTATCTATCCTGATGCAGTCACATTTGTTTGCATCATGAAATCTTGTGGCAGCATAGGAGCCATAGACAAGGGCCGAGAAATACACGCTGAGATTGCAAGAAAGGCATTGTTGGAAAGAGATCCTTTTGTTGGTAACACCTTGGTTGATATGTATGCCAAGTGTGGCTTGCTTGCAAATGCACAGGAAGTGTTTGACAAACTTCCAGCTCGAGATGCAGTCTCATGGAATGCACTTATCGCAGGGTATGCCCAGCTAGTAGAGAGTGAAAATGTTTTTCTTATGCTTGACAGAATGAGAGCAGAAGACGTAAAACCAGATGGGGTCACATTCCTTAGCATTCTTACTGTATGTAGTCACACAGGTCTAGTGGAGAAGGGCCAGACATTCTTTCAGTCGATGAGCAAAGACTATGGCATCACTCCAACTATTGAGCACCACAATTGCATGGTTGATCTCCTTGGCCGTGCAGGCCAATTAAACAAGGCAGTAGTGATGATTAAGAAGATGCCATTAAATCCTAATCTCGTGCTGTGGCATACTGTGTTGGGTTCTTGTCGGAAGTGGGGGAATGTGGAGCTTGGAAGGTGGGCCTTTGAACATGCAGTGGAATTGGATAAAAAGGATGCTGCAGCTTATGTCTTGATGTCGAACATCTATGCAGAGGCTCACATGCAGGAGGACGCTAAGCACGTGGAGTTAAGGAGATTAAAAGAAGCATCGAAGGAGCCAGGACAGAGTTGGACTAATGTTGGCAGAGCTATGCATTCATTTTTAGTAGGGGATACAGGACATTCCCAAAGCAATTATATATATGCAAAGGCAGAAAATTTTTCTTTCAAAATAAGGGAAGAATGATATGTACCAGATTTGCGTTGGCTATCCCAGGACAAATCGGATCATCTAAAGGAATTTCAGCTCTGTAGGCACAGCGAGATGCTGTCTGTCACTTGTGCACAGCCAAGGGGGTACCCATACGTGTTGTAAAAAAATCTTCGGGTTTGCAAAGATCATCACTCGGCTATAAAACGCGTATGTAAAAAAGAGAGCAATGAACTATTCTTGTCAGAGATGCTAACATCCTACATGTTTTGAAGAACAGAAAGTGATCTTGTGGAGATTACTGGTAATTCTAGTGTAACTATGGTAGATTTTATTCCTCTTACTTGAAATGTTGATGCTAGCATGAAAAAAACATAGGTAAACGGAACTCAGACCAGGAGAATGAAAGGCTGAACCTAGGTTGGGATTGTGTCTGCTTTAGTGAACAAGGTTGTGAGTTTCTAGAAATCCAGTCTCTTTAGCTAAAAGACTTTTGATTTGTGCAAAGTACAATTTGACTCTTTCACAAATTTGTTAAGCATGATGCTTGCATTTCGCAGTTTGGGGTTTCAGCAACAATTTTCAATTGTTGTTGAATCAAATTTTGCTCCCACAGTTCTGTATGAGCTAATTCTCATTTGGTCAACTTCCAATAGGCCTCAAGCTAAAAAAGTGTGACACTTTATATAGGCCTTAACTGTGGGATGCTTTATAGATAGTAAGGGGGCAACCTCATTTATTTGTGCTCTACGAGGCTTGCCATTTCCTATGCCACAGGGTTGCTTCGTCAGTTTAGGCATTGTCCCACAAGTTTCATGGGTCATGGACATTGATCTTCATAAATACAAGATATGATTGGCCAAGGACATTGATTACTGACGATCCACTTTTGGTCATTGTTTCTCATTGAGGTCAGCTTGCATTTCATGTCTCAGCAAGCTATGATGGGCCAAGGACAATTGACGACTGACAATCCACTTTTGGTCATTGTTTCTCATTGAGGTCAGCTTGCATTTCATGGCTCAGTAAGGTAGGGTATCTGTTTCATCTAGTGAAGTGAAATACCATACAATGTCATCTTTCATGCTCACATGAAGCACATTGAAAGTCATCAACCTTACATTCAGGGTTGTATTGAGGACAAATCCATTGACCTCACTATTTTCCATCCAAGGGCAAGGCGGTAAACATCTTCACCGAAAGCCTTCCGGTCAATACATTTGTACACCTTCAAGAAGGCTTGGGGATGAGAGATCTACAAAACATATCAATGGGGGGGTTGAAAATTACATTGTTTTATTTATTTGCCCTTTCATAGGTTGCTATATTGCTAAAGATGAATTTGTACAACCATGGTACTTTACTACACTTCGTACTAATGAGACATTTCTAGAGTCCTAATATCATCGAGGGAAAAATGTATAGGAACATATGCAATGGTATGGTTATGAAAGTTAGTCTTAGTCTAGTTAGTCTATTATATTTTATTTGAGTTTTCATATATAACCCAAAAGTTGTATTTTTAGTCTTGTCTATTTAGTGGAGCTTTGTAGTTGAGTCATCGACTCTTAAGAAATACAATCTAGTACTCTCATTTTTCACTTTGTCGTTCTCCTCGATATATCTATCTATCTAAATTAGTTACACACAGACACACACACACACATACCCACAAAAAATAATTGATTAGTAAACATATCTCACATACACAGACACTTATTTCTTTAATTTTGATTAGTAAATGTATCTCACACATATACACTTATTTCTTTACACACACACACACATGTATACTTCCCAACGATGAATTATTCTTTTATGTACACCCCATGAAATCTCCCCTTTACACTCTATTTTAAACCACCCACTAATCCTCCCATACCTCCACTAATCCCTTCTCAACCTATGCTCTAATTTGCTCCTTACTCCTCTTGTGACTTAAACACTTTTTAAATTATGTAAGAATCCATATGGTTGTCTATATTCCTAGGTAAAGCGATAACAAGCCAGGGAAAACCTGCATTACCTGTCTACCCAAACGTAACTATGTTGTTCTAACACCTAGTAGTTTGAATGGTGGCATGTAAGTGGACCCTGACCTCGGAACCTGGACTGCCTGAGGATTCGACATGGTTTTTCAATATTGTGTTTGTCAAACTCAATATTATTAAAAATTCCTAGTTTTTCGTGAAAATTTTTGCAAACTCATAGTTTCTGCTTTTTTCAACTTAAATGTTTCAAAGATTTTTTTCCTTATATGTTTTTTCTTTTTTTTCCTTTTTATCTAATTGATGGAATTAATTGTATGGCTCAATTATTGAGGACTTTTTAATCTGAACACACACACACACACACACACACACACACACACACACACACACACACACCCCCTAAGTCATCTCTGTACACTCACATATAATTTACAAGTTTCTCTCGTCCCCCTCTTTTTTATATGCCACACACACACATGTGCACACGCACACACACACAAACATAATTTTTTCTTAGTAAAATTTTCTCACACGCACATTCTCCTTCCCCTCCCCCCCCCCCTTTTTTTCTCTTATTCCTTAGTAGTAGGTACAATCCGATTACCCCCCTAGATATGGGACTACCTTTAATATTTTTTATTTTTTCAATGATAATGTTTAATTTTTAAAGAATGATATATTTTTTATATCCACCCCCTTACTTTTGTAACCTCTCTGAAGGTTGGTCGAGCTTTTTTATATTAAAATTTTCTTTTAATTGGTTGGCTTTTTTATTAATGGTTGGCATTTGATTTAATTATATACATAACTTATGGCAATGTATATACTATGTATTTTTCTTAATTTATTTTCCTTATTATGTATTTTCTTATTTTATTTTAAACAACAAAGGTTCTTTCTAACACTAAACCTTGGTTTTATATAAGATATACGTACATATATTGAAAGAAGGTTTTTTTTAAAAACATAGCTATATAGTTTTTGTTGTATAATGGACCCGTTTATGATATGCACAATTTATGGTAAAGTATATAATTTATTTTCCTTAGTTGATGTCTCTAATACTAAACCTTGGTGTGTGTGTATGTGTAAAGATATGGATGTGTCTATGTCTACACACACACACACACGCACACACAGACACACACACACATACATACATAGTTTTTATTATAAAGATGATTTAAAACCTGCTCTTACCAAGTTCCTCTTTTTTCTCACATAAACATGTATGACCTTACACTCATGACCTGTACATTGGTGTGCATCATTCTTTCATGCTTATACACGCATCTACCCTCACATAGTTACACATGTGCCCCTTACACTCTCAAACACATGTTTCTACATACGTACACATATCTACATAAAAAATAACCCCCTAAGCTTTACCTAAAATAGCCAAAACCCTAAAAACACCTTTATTCCAATCTACTAGTTTTCATAATCCACCCACGTTCATGCATGTAGAGGAGAGCATCATGTCCTCTTGTAACACCTCTACATTTTCCCTTATAAGTGTACTCACAAAATGCTATATCGAACCCTCGCAAGAAAAATGCTCAATTTTTTGTACTCGAAGTGCTTGTCACATCATGCATACATTTTGGCGCAAGTATCACATACTTTTGAGCCTCGAAGACAAATCCACTTCCTACACACACATCAACCTCTACATCGATGCATCTGACCCAACACCTAAGACGAACAAAGAAAAGGAATTATTTCTGCTTTTTCATCGCTCAACGATTGGTCTAGATCTAGTTTATAATAGATTACATCATCCTTAGCGGAGAGAACTCCAAAGCAGCCAATCAAGCCATGCCAAAAAATTCCTAAATTGGAGTAAGTCCCTTTGCTCACATTTGGTTTCACATTATCATATTTCCTGAAACCTACGTTCTGTAGCAGGACCACAAAAAGGGCTCTCTTTGATTCTCCACCCAGCCTCGATTACCAAAGTGCTCCCTCTTGCAACTATACATGAACTCTCTCTGAGTTCCCTCTCTTTTCTTCCTTTTATGGAGCCTCTCTCTAGAATCTCCCCTGAACCCAGTGCTTGCCACTTGGAGCCCACCTGAGTGTCACATGTCCATAAATGACCTTAGTACCTTAGTGCCCTTTAGACCTTAACATTTCACTCCCCATTCTTGCTTAGGCCTAGGATAGTTCCTAGTCCCCGACCCTCTAGGTTCCCATTAGCCAAATACTGTCAAGCCCTCAACCACATCAAAATATTCCGGGAATATGGCTGGTGTAACATTCCCTTCCCCTTAAGAATGGTTTAAGTCCTCGAAAACAAAATTGGGAAAGCTCCTTTGGAGATTGCTTACCCTTTCCCATGTTGAACTCTCTTTAGACCTATCTTCCCACTTAACCAAACATTCTTGCCATATAGTATGTTGTGTTCTTTTTTCTTGTTTATCTAAAATTCTTTCTAGTTCATGTGGTAAAGATGCAGGTTCAATGAGTTCAACTAGGACTTCATTTCTGATGAGATTATCATCATCTCCTAATTTTCTTTTTAGCCTATTGACACGAAAAACTAGATGTACTCTACACCCCTCAAGTAAGGCTAATTTGCAAGCAAGTTCTCCAATCCTCTTAAGTATTGTGAATGGTCCACAATACTAGGAGACAACTTCGGACATTTACCTGTCTTTAGAGATTCTGAAGATTCAAGTACCTTAAGGAAGACTTTCTCATTTACTTCAAACTCTAACTTCCTACGGTGGGGGTTTGCATAACTTCATGCTGTATCCTGAGCTCTTCTTATTATCCGAGACACATACTCTACCCTTGTAGAGCAAGTAGCCATCTTCAATACTATATTTTTTTCACTTGAGTCCTTTATCACCAACTTGTGGTGTGTCACCATTTCCATGCGACTCCTCAATGAAAGCCTCTCAATTAGTTGGATCCCTATTTATAATTACTTTCCATATTTCAGAGAAGTGAAATCAAACTCGCATTTACCCTTTAAGGACTATAGGAAATCATTCTAAAATTGAGTAAAACTCAATTCATTAACAATTGGCATTTGGCTAAGAGAGTCTGCGATCACATTGAACTTCCCTTTCCTATATGTTAATTGTATATCAAATTCTTGCATCAACTCAGCCCATCTAGCTTTTCTACCTTTAAGCTCTGGTTGATTACAAATGCTCTCTTGATCAAATATGATCTCAAATTTTGCACCATATAAGTAGTGCCTCGACTTTTTTCAAGCATAGACTATAGCATATAGTTCCTTCTCATATGCCGAGTAATTCCGTTGGGCACGATCCAACTTTTTCCTTTCAAAAGTCACTGGTTGAACTTTTTGTACAAGTAGCACCTCAACAGCGAAATCACTAGCATATGTCTCAACCACGAATGGTTCATTGGGATCCACTACTTTTAAGCCAGGAGCTGCTGCTATAGCTACTTTTAATTTTTCAAAACTTCTCTTTTGAGGTTCATCCCATATGAAGATGCTTCCCTTTCCCTTAAGCTGGTCCATTATTGAAACAACAATCCTAGCATAATCCTGGATGAATCTCCTATAGAATCCTGAAAAACCTAAGAATATATGTAATTCTTCTAGATTTGTAGGATGTGGCCATTCCAATATGGCCCTTACTTTGTCAGGGTCCATACGAACCCCTTCTTGGGATATCATATGTCCCAAGTATTTCAATTCTTTTGCAAAGAATTCGCATTTGTATTCTTTAGCAAAGAGTGAATTATCTCTAAGTAGCTGGAACACTTTTCACAAATGTTCCAAATGCTTTTTTCAGGTTCTATAAATAAGGATATCATCTAAAAATACTATAGCAAATTTCCCTAGATATGGCCTTAAGACACTTTTCATAAGTGTCATGAAAGTTGTTGGAGCATTTGTTAATCCAAATGGCATTACTTCAAAGTGATAATGCCCATACCTAGTACGAAATGATGTCTTAGGGACATCCTCTTCCCTAATTTGTATTTGATGATATCCTCATCTTAAATGAATTTTAGTAAAGTATTTTGCCCCTTGCCATTGATCAAAGAGCTCATCAATGTGAGGCATAGGATACTTATTTTTTATGGTAATTTTATTAATGCTTGGTAATCTATGCATAAATGCATAGTACCATCCTTTTTCTTTACCAGTAAAACTGGTGCAGACCAAGGTGAGCTACTTGGTTGGATTTGGCCCTTCCTAAGATATTCTGTTAACTATCTTTCGACATCACATTCCTCCGTTTGACTAAGCCTATATGATGGTTTACAAATAGGGGTAGATCCAGGAATTAAATCTATTTTATGATCTACTTCTTTCTAAGGAGTAAACCATAAGGTAAATTAGATGAAAAAACACTTTAAATTCAAACATTAAATCATTGAAAGAAGATTTATACTTTTTAACATTATAAAAAATAACATTACTTCTTTCTGATGTAGAAGACATAAAATCACCAATAAAAGTAAGTTCACAGAGATATACCTCACATTCTTCTTGGTGTAGTAGTCATTCCAATTCCATCAAACAAATAAGAGGAGAGTTAGGCACATCATGTTCTCCTTGAATCTGGAAGACTCTACCCTCTTTTCCAAACATAATGGAGTTATTAAGATAACTCCGCTATAAACTATGGCCAAGACTATACAACCATTCTCGACCAAGCACTACATCTGTTCAGTCGAGATGCATGATTTGGAAATCCAAGGCATCTTGATAACCTTGAACATCCACCTCCACACCATGTATCATGGTGTCCCAAACTTTTTTATCATTGCCCTTTGCCAAAGAGATGCACTTAGACTCTCAGGCAATTTTAATTTCTTAACTAACGAGTAGTTCAAGAAATTATGTGTTGGACTATCATCGACCATCACTCTTACTCTTAGCCCCTTAAATTTTCCATGCGTCCTCATTAAATCATGAGGACCAACGGTGGGCTACCGCATTGCCGAGGATAGATAGCACGTGTGGGTGCTATCCTGATGGACCTCTATCTCAGTGTACTTTTTAGTACCATTGAGCGACAACACTTGCCGGCACATACTTGTTTTTGTGGAGGTCTATTTGGGGCTTTAGCTCCCGCTTTTTTATTTTTAGGACAGCTCCAAGCAGCATGGTCTTTGCCCAAACATTTGAAGCAAAGATTTTCTTGCCTGGCCCTTTCATAATCCTCTTTCTTGAAGAGAGGATAATTTTGTGTTTGAGGTTTCTTAGGTGGTGCCTAAGGAACCTCCTTCTTAAAGTGCCCCTTCCTTTTCAAATTTGGAAATTTGTTGAACTTTGGAACAAAACCTATTTGCTCTGAAGTTCCAACTTTGAATTTCCCTGTCGTATCATCGTATATTTGGGCATACTTAATAGCTTCCTCATAGGTTTTAGGAGAATTTCTTTTCACCTCAACCTTATAAGTGTCTTTGAGACCTCTCACAAAACCCCTTATCTTTTGGAATTGATCAATTCCCTTCAGCTTAAGGACTGCCTCCCGATAGTTCGCTATGTATTGGACTAGAGTGTTTTTATCCATAGTGCAATTGTCCCAAGCCTCGCATGCTCTTTCTAATTCGTTTTTTGGTAAAAACTCTTTTAGGAAGGCTTGTTCAAACTCAATCCAATACCTAGGAATTCTATCATTTTCCTTGAGGCTCATCCACCATTTATAGGCTTTATTTTTTTGAGGGAAAGAATTGCTTTCACGACTTGATTTTCAGGAGGAGTATTCCTGAGTTGATGGAAGTCTTGCCACTTTTGCAAGAATGTATTAATCACATCTTTATTACGCTCCTTTTCTTCCCCATTGAAAATTGGTGGTTTCAAGTCCTTAAGAATATTAGAGGTTTCTCTAAGTCAAGAGGTCGCCCTCTCAACTTGATTAGGAGGAATCGGTGATTTTTGTGTAATAGATACCAATTGAGAATCGGCTATCTTAGTTATGGCTTTAGCTAGGGTTTCAATGTATATATGTTTGTATATTTTTTCTTCGAGTTTCAAGTTTAGTGAATTTCGTATATGGAATTCCATAATCACCGTAGTCTATGTCCTCCATTTCCACTCTATCCTCTTGATTTTCAATTTGTACCTCCTCATGTGTTTCCTCTCTAACTATTGCTTTTCCCTTTCTAGTCCTTTCCTTGGCCCCCCTAATTGTATCTTCCCTTTCTGGAGTTGTCATTTTAAAGATGCATATTTTTTAGAAATGATAAAACAAAGCGCTTAATGTCAAAGAGAAAAATATGATGCCCACTTCCCTGATATTTATTCGAGGTTTTGGATTTGTTTTTAAAATTGAGTCATTCTTGCGTTCTTTTAATCACGATCTTGCTTCTTGTTCTTTTTCTTCCCTCAATCTCAAAATTTGAAATCCCTCTCTTCGTTTCCTTTACATTACGAAGTCCTCAAACCAATCTCCAATCTTCTTCTTTGAAAATGGCGAGATTAGGAAGATTGGGAAGAATAAGGGGGTAAAAAGGGTTTTTAATCCTTAGGAAGATGAGGGGTAGAAAAGGTGTTGATGATTTGGTTTTTTCTAAGGTTTTGGAAACCTTCGATTACATTGCTTTTACAAAGCTTAAAACTTTTTCTAAGGTGTTGACGAATGGACGAAGGTGCCGATTTGCTTTCAAATATCTTCCGGAATCCATAAGCCACCCCTGGAGTCTGGACCTCTGAGAGACTTAATAATTAAAGGCTGCATCACTAACACCCGCTGCTCTAGCCCCGTAGTGTTGATGAATGGCTACATAGTGGCCATGGCTCCTTCACGATAGCACTATCACGCAAACTACTCTTGAAGTCTTGGGCATTCCAATCTCCCTTGGACCTTGAGTCTTGATTGAATCTCAAATGCACCTTGCAAAGCATGCCACCCCCCTGAGTGCTGATTCCGAAACTTAAAAGTACTGGTAACTGTAGTTTTTCAAAGGTAATGCCTCGTCGCCTTTAGCCTTACATTAATGTCATGCTACCAACCACCTATAAAAATCATTGCGTCATCTCTTCACGTGAAACATGCCATCGTCATCCACCACAAACGGTTCAAGCAGTATTTCATGATGCCATAACTCTCATCCCTTTCGCTCTGATACCAATGTAGCATGACCACAAAAAGGGTTCTCTGTGATTCTCCACCCAGCCTCAATTCCTAGAGTACTACCTCTTGCAACCGTATGTGAACTCTCTTTGAGTCCCCTCTCTTTTATTCCTTTTGTGGAGCCTCTCTCTAGAATCTCCCCTGAACCCAGTGCTTGCCACTTGGAGCCCACCTGGGTGCCACATGTCCATAAATGACCTTAGTACCTTATTGCCCTTTAGGCCTTAACATTGCACTCCCCATTCTTGCCTAGGCCTAGGATAGTCCCTAGTCCCAACCCTCTAGGATCCCATCAGCCAAACATTGTTGAGCCCTTTGGTTTATCACTTCACCATAGCCACACCAGAGTATTTTGGGAATATAGCTGATGTAACACGTTTCATAGTTCAGTGAGCAGACTTCAGAGTGCTCAAAGGCATTGACCGATGTTGACTGTGTGCCAACATGAACTTATGTAGAAAGAGAATGTGTTACAACTTCTACATATGACTTCTACATGTAGAAAGAGAATGTATTACAACTTCTACACATGACTTCTACATGTAGAAAGAGAATGTGTTACAACTTTGTGTTACAATTCCTACATGTAGAGAGGAGCTCTCCAACTTGTATAAATACCCCATAATGGAATGAAGCCCACACTCTTTGGGGCATTGTGTTGAGTTTACTTTGGTATTCCAAGCATTTGTCTCAAGTGTCCATGCTTCCTTGCACTCCATGTTGAAAAACATCTCCTGACCTTGCAACTCCTCCTCCCCTCTCCTCCAACCTTGCAACCCACCCTCTCTCTCTCCTCCTCCCTCCTCCTCTTTCCTCATCCTTCTCCTCCCTCCTCCTCCTCCTCCTCCTCTCTCATCGTCGTCCTCCTCCTCCTCCTCTCTCGTCCTCCTCCATCCTCCTCCTCCCTCCTCTCTCTTCTTTCTCCCATGCTTTTACACCTTCTTCCTCTCCCACTCCTATGCTCCCCCTAAACCCTTTGTTCCTCAACCCTTAAAACTCCATGATCTATGGGGGAGACGAGTTCTCCACGATGTACTCTACCTTGAACCTTGGATCCTCCTTCTAAGCCTGGAACCTCCTTCTAAACCTTGGAACTCCTTCTACACCTTGCAACTCCTTCCAAACCTTGGAACCTCCTTCTAAACCTTGGAACCTCCTTCTAACCCTGGAACCTCTTCTAAACTCTGGAACCTCTCTCTAAACCCTGGAACCTCCTTCTAAACCTTAGAACCTCCTTCTAAACCTTGGAACTCCTTCTACACCTTGCAACTCCTTCCAAACCTTGGAACCTCCTTCTAAACCTTGGAACCTCCTTCTAACCCTGGAACCTCTTCTAAACTCTGGAACCTCTCTCTAAACCCTGGAACCTCCTTCTAAACCTTAGAACCTCCTTCTAACTCTGGAACCTCCTTCTAAACCTTAAACTCCTCCTAAACCCTGCAACCCCCAATGAAGGCAAAAGCCTTTATTACCTCAATCATGATGACACACGTTCCTTTTACACATGCATGCACTTTGTTTGCTTACCACACTTAAGCGTACATCTCTCATTGGAACACGACTCGAGGTCCTAAGCTGCACATATACTACAACCGACAACCCCACTATGTCTGTAGGTGACAAAAAGCCTCGGAACCCTACATACTGAGAGAACTCTGCTCTTCCTACGAAACTAGTAGGAAAGAGCCAACATTTGGCGCCGTTGCTGGGGAGACTAGCATCTCAAGTAGCGAGTAAACATATCTAGGTATGTGTAAAAAACAAACTACTTTAAACTTTCATGAACATAACACTCAAGGGCAAGGAGAGTAAATTTTTTTTTCCATTTCTAGCCAAACATATCTACCCCAAGCATCAACCTCCATCCTCCTCTTCATTCCGAGCCCTACGCAAGACACCCCTCCCTCTCCATCGACCACGGTATGCAATTGGGAGTGTGCTTTGTCGACCTGGTAAACATAAGGAAAGAACCAACAATCGAATAATAAGTGGGCAGATTGCACATGATTTGATTTCACACACATATTCCATCATTGTAAAGCCTATTTGGCTATTTTTGGCATTGTGAACATCATTTCAAGCCTTGTAAAGCTTCTTGGCTATTTTTGGCATCATTTGTCACCACAAGCCTTATAATAGATTGGATTATATATTGCAGTTCTATCTTCACTGCCGATAGTTCATATTGTAGTTAGTTGATTCAGGCAGTGATTTCACAGACACTTTGAGTACATTTCTTATGCCATGTCTATGACTAGAAACTTCAATTTGGAGGCATCTGCTAAGCTAGACAACTCCAATTATGGCACATGGAAATACCAAATGGAGACCATTCTTGTACTTCAAGACAAATGGGAGTTTGTCGATGGGTCTATACCTAGACCATTGGATGATCCAACCAACAGTAGCTCTACTCCACTTGTTGTTGCAACACCAACAGCTGAATCTACAATGGGATCTAGAACTAGACCAACAGTGATTGCACCCATATAGCAGATCGTGCCATTTCCCAAGCATAGGCAGAATGGGACAAGAAAGACAAATATGCATATCATTTGATCAAGAAGAATGTGCAAGATGTCATGCTAGGATAGCTCAACATAGTGAAGACATCAAAAGAAGCATGGAATATGTTCGCAGCTCTCTATGAGTCCAAGAACACTTCCAAGATTCTCACACTAAGAAACCAAATCAACCAAATTTTTTGCAATAGTAGTGAAATCGGTCATCCTTACACATTCAAGATCAAGGACTACAAGAATAAACTTGCAGCACAAGAGGAGAGAAAATGAATCTTGCAAAAATGGTTCAAGTCATCCTGAATAGACGAAGAGAGGGATATGAGAATCTAGTCTAGAGTATTGCCATTCAACGGCAAATTCCAACCTTAAAAGAGCTCTAGTTAGGTTTACTTGGTGAAGAACTCAAGAAGCAAGCCTATACATGCACGCAAAGGTTATTCCAATGATCAAGCATTCATAACTTCAAATAGAAGCAGAGGTAGAGGTGGATCATTCCAACAAAGTGGTCATCATCATCAGCAGCAAAGTCATCAAAGTGGGAATTAGCATCAGCATCATCCTCAACAAGATTACCATCAGCAAAGAGGAAATCATTCCAATCAAGGAAGAATCCAAGGATGAGGTAATGCATCCACCAATGTGTCAAACATTCTATGCAAGTACTGTCATAAGTTTAGACACTATGAAAGAGATTTCCACAAGGAGCAGTATAATTAAGGCAATCAATCCCATAGCAATTGAGAGAATTTTTGAGGAAGAGCAAATCATCATGGTGGTGGACATTCAAGTCATAGTCATTATGCCAATGAACATGAGAATATGTTTCTTGAAAGTGAGGATATGTAGAAGACTAAAACAATATATCTTGACATTGATTGAAATCCGAAAAGGGAAGTTAGTTATCAAATAGACCAAGCAGATCACGATCCTTGGTACATCGACAATGGTGCATCATCTCATATGACAAAGCATTAGGAATGGTTTACTGAGATGAAACCATTAGAAGGACAAAAGAATGTTATCTACACTACATATAACACACCAAATCTAGTTCAAGGGAAAGGCATTGTCCCTATGAACAATTTCACTTGTATGAAAGAATTGGTGAAAGATGTACTCTATGTTCCAAGACTCAACAAAAGAAACTCTTGTTAGTTGGTCAAATGAAAGAACACAACTATTGAGTCATCTTTAATGGAGATGAATGCACTATCAGAGTCAAAACCAGAGGATATTAGCTAGTAGGTAAAGTAGTCAAGGAAGGATGCTTATTCAAAATGCTAGCTTCAGTACTAGATTTGCATGTCATGTTAACTCAACCGCAATAGATGCCACTTTCCGCAAAATGGCACAATAGATATGGACATGTCAATTTCAAAAGCTTGATAGAGATCAGAAATCAGAATATGGCAATTAAAATTACTAAGCCTCAGTTTCTTGGAAAAGTTTTGAAGCATGCTGCTTCGGCAAACAAAAGCAAACCAATTTTGGCAGAAGAACCTCTCGAGCATGAGGTATTATTGATTTGAAACACATATATGTATGGGGTTATGACCAGACTTGTAGCATCAATGGTTCACTTACTACTTGAATTTCATTGATGACTACATCAGATATTGTTGGGTCTACTTTCTCAAAGAGAAATTTAAAGTCTTTTCTCGATTTCCAGAATTTGAAGGTAGAAAACCAGATAGGAAGAAAGATCAAAGTCATGAGATCAGATAGAGGAGGTGAATACATGTCACTTTTGCATAGAAGTCATGGCACTCAAAGACGATTCACATGTGCAGATACTCCTCAGTAGAATGCAAGAGCTGAAAGGAAGAATGGTACTTTAGCAGACATTGCTAGAGCAATGCTCAGTGAGAAGCATCTTCCGAATCAATATTGGGAAGAAGCAATAGCCACTGCAAATTACTTGTTTAATTGGATTCTGACCAAACTGATTCAGGGTATGAAGCATTCACTATACATAAGCCACACATTGGGCATCTTTGCATATTTGGTTGCATACCATATGCTCACATACATGATGATCATCACATAAAATTGGATGCGAAGTCACAAAAGTGCATCATGGTTGGCTACAGTGAAGAAAGAAAAGCATACAAGTTATATGATCCCATCAAGCACAAGGTCATTATCTCCAGAGATGTAATCTTTGATGTGAGGAATCAAAATGGAAAACATCAAATACATAGGAGATAGACACAACGATTACTCAGTCACCTATAGAAAAGGTTGATGAAGAAGAGCAAGAATTGCCAGAAGCACATTGAGAAGAGCCATAGCAAATCAGATGGTCTACTAGGGAAAGAAGATGTCCAGCTAGCTTGACATATGCTCAGAAAGGCAAACCAATTTAGGTTGAAACTACCAACTATGATCTTATGACTACCATCATGGCTGTAGAAGAGCCAATGTACTTTGAAGGCATAGTTTACAAGCCAGAATGGAAAACTACTCTATGAATCAAGAAATGGAAGCTTTGTACAAGAATAATACTTGGGAATTATGTGACCTTCCACTAGGAAAGAAGGCCATAGCAAACAAATGCATTTACAAAGTGAAGTACAATCTAGATGGAAGCATCAAAAGATACAAAGCTAGACTAGTTGCAAAAGGATTTGCACAGCAACATGGTCAAGACTATGATGAGACTTATGGTCCAATTGCAAAGATGGATTCTATATGGTCCTTGATATCTCAGTAGATGGAATGTGTACTAGCTAGATGTCAAGAATGCTTTCCTCAATGGTTACCTAGACGAGGAAGTCTACATTCAACAACCAACAAGTTATGTTGAACCAAGAAAAGAGAACCAATTTTTCCATCTCACGAAAAGTATCTATGGCTTAAAGCAAGCACCCAAAAGTTGGTACAATAGAATCGACAAGTATTTTGCTAATCTAGGATACATGAAATCCAATGCATGTCATACTCTCTACTACAAAGTTCAAGGGGAAGAAATTATTATTGCACTTTTGTACATAGATGATCTGATTGTGACCAAAAGCAATGATAGCTTCATCAAAAGATTGAAACAAAACTTATTTGTAGAGTTTGACATAAAAGATCTTGGACTTATGCACCATTGTCTTGGAATTGAGTTTTGGAGAGATTTAGACATCACCTTCATGAGTCAGCTAAAGTATGTTGATAGTTTCCTGAAGAAGTTTCATATGGCAGATTGCAAGATTGCAGCCACTCCCATAGAACAGAGTTTGAAAGCCTATAGTCAATGACAGGTACTATCAGTAGCTCATTGGATCTCTTATATATTTGACTATCACGCAGCTAGATAACGATTATGCAGTAAGCTCACTAGCACAATTTATGAAAAATCCAAAATAGTCTCATTGGAATTAAGCCAAAAAAGTCTTGAGATACATCAGGGGTACAAAACAATTTGGAATAGAATATAGAGGAAGTCATTCAAGGTTGCATGGATATTGTGACAGTGACTATCCCAGAGATCATGAGACTAGGAGATCAACATACGGATATGGATTTTTCCTTGATGAAAGTGCTATATCATGGTTGTCAAAAAAACATCCAACTTTTTCTTTATCTTCAACTGAAGTAGAATATAGAGCACTCACTTCAGGTGCATGTGAGGCTATATGGCTCAAAATACTATTGTTAGAAATAGATTACTTTGATGAATCAAAGCCAACAACAATATACAGTGTGATTGTTGGGGGTATTCGGGGCTCAAACTCCCTGAGCTTGTATTGTACTCCTTCCATTGCTACAACCATTGATTGCCACACGGCGGTCAAGCCGCAAGTAGCCCAAGATTGGCCTTGCCACTCCAAGTTTTGAGCCTCACACAGGGGGTTTGAGCCCCAAATAGCTTAGGGCTTAGAGGTGCAAGGCTAACACAAGCGCTATTTGGGAGCCGGTTAGGAGCACCTCCTAATACCAGGCTTGTTCCAAGTGCTCTTATATGGTTAATACAACTACTATGTCCGGAAGTATGGAGAGATCGAAAGGATAGCAATATGAATTGGCACCCTACGGGCCCAAGAGCCTTTTAATTTAAAGAAAGGGAGAGTGCTAAAAGGAAAAGTGTTGGCCCTCCCTTCAAAGGTGACATGTATAAAAGACCAAAGGGTTCACTTTGGTCTTCATTGTTATATGCACAAGTTTGGAATACAAGCTCCCTCTTCTCTTTCTATTGGCTCTTTCCTACTGCTTTCGTAGGAAAAGCTAGGTTCTCTCAGTATGTAGGGTTCTGAGGCTTTTTGTCACCTACAAATATATTGGGATTGTTGTTGTAGTATACATGTAGCTTAGGACCTCGAGTCATGTTCCAGTGAGAAACGTAGGCTTAAGTGTGGTAAGCAAACAAAGTGCATGCATGTGTAAAAGGAATGTGTATCATCATGATTGAGGTAATGAAGGCTTTTGCCTTCATTGGGGGTTGTAGGGTTTAGGAGGAGTTTAAGGGTTAGAAGGAGGTTCCAGGGTTTATAGGGTTTAGAAGGAGTCCAAGGTTAGAAGGAGGATCCAAGGTTCAGAAGGAGGTTCTAGGGTTAGAAGGAGGTTCCAGGGTTTAGAAGGAGTTCCAGGGTTTAGGAGGTTCCAGGGTTTAGAAGGAGTCCAGCGTTAGAAGGACGTTCCAAGGTTCAGGGTAGAGTACATGGTGGAGATCTCATCTCCCTCATAGATCATGGAGTTTAAGCGATGAGAAACAAAGGGTTTAGGGGGAGCATAGGAGTGGGAGAGAAAGAAGGTGTAAGAGCATGGGGGAAAGAAGAGAGAGGAGGGAGGAGGAGGAGAGAGGAGGAGGAGGAGGAGGAGGAGGGAGGAGGAGGGAGGAGGAGGAGGAAGGAGGAGGGAGGAGGAGAGGGAGTGGATGGGTTGCAAGGTTGGAGGAGAGGGGAGGAGTAGGACATGCTTTTGGATGTGGAGTGCAATGAAGCATGGACACTTGAGACAAATGCTTGGAATACCAAAGTAGACTCAACACAATGCCCCAAAGAGTGTGGGCTTCATTCCATTATGGGGTATTTATATAAGTTGGAGAGCTTCTCTCTCTGCATGTAGGAATTGTAACACAAAGTTGTAACACATTCTCTTTCTACATGTAGAAGTTGTAACACAAAGTTGTAAGACATTCTCTTTCTACATGTAGAAGTCGTATGTAGAAGTTGTAACACAAAGTTGTAACACATTCTCTTTCTACATGTAGAAGTCGTATGTAGAAGTTATAACACAAAGTTGTATCACAAAGTTCCTCCTTCAGCTTTCTTGTGGGATTTTCTACTGTTATTCAACTTTGGAGGTTCAACTTTTGGGAGTTTGATTGCCATTAGGGCATGCAGAGTGGCTAAGTCATTATCAAAGATTTGATCTTCAATTTCAACATTCGTAACCTCTGTTTCAAGGTCCCAAGGAAAATTTGAGTCATCATTTGTATGGGTACCTTCTTCAGGTTCATTATCCCACTCGAGGTTAGCCATAAAGAATGGCATCTCTAGATCCATTGGTTCTTCATGTGTCAGTGGAGGTTCGACTTGTAGCACATTAGCATCGATCTGTGAGAAGATGGGGTCTAATGAATGGCAATTGTCGATGGTTGCCAATGTTTGTATCTAGTTATTGACATTGCTTTGTGAGTCACCCGCTATGGCATGCTCTTGCAAGGGAGCTGATTTACTTGAGATTGTTGTTGAAGATGTGTCATCAATGCTCTAGGCACAATTGGTTTAATAGCTCCTGTCCCACATTCACCCTGACTACATTGTCTCGATTCTGGATTGTCAGTCTATCAGTTCCCTAGTCATGGAGGATTGATGCTTCCCGTAACCAAGGACGTCCTAGTAAGATTTGATAGGATTTTTTGGGGAGATCCAAGATTGTGAATTGAAGGGAAAAGTGGACTCCTGCGATCTTTGTGGACACACCATTCACTATCCCCAAGGGATTAGCCCGTGAATCATCGGCAAGGCTTATGTTGAAATTAGCCTTTTGCATCTGTGGGAGACCCCTTTTTTTGTAGAGCTCCTTTGATAGGACATTTACACGTGCTTCACCATCCACTAAAGCTTGGACTTCATTATATGCCTTGTGGATCAAAGGCACAATAATGTTGCATATGTCATCTCTCTCACCCACTCGCACACGGATATCTTCAATGTCGTTCATAGGTGGAGGGGGATTTGCAAGTTCAATTCATCCTTTGAAACTCTCCCAGAGATTGGGACAATTACTTAAGAGGATTCCGATGGGAATTGATGCAGGGCAACTCAGGATGCTAGAGAGTGTGGCTCCTTCAAGTTGATGTGGCAGTACATTCTGTTGTGAAGTTTGTTGTTGGAACAAAGGCTCGAGTACAGAATCAATACTTTGTGGGGCCAAGTCATGGATTCGGTCTTGAGCTTGTTTCTCAGCCTCGAATTGAGCTTGTTCAATTTGGACCCATTGTTGAAGTACCTGAAAACGAGCCTTCTCCACTTCTGCATTCGGGTATGGAGCTTCTCTTATTTGAGGCTTGAGAGTTGATGTGGATGAGCTTGGCTGCTCATTGCTTGGCGGAGGTGGAGGCACTTGTGCTTTCTTTTTAAGAAGCCTCTTTGGTTGGATTGGAATGTTAGGCTCCATGGTGGCCTCTTTTTGTTAGCATGTAATTACATTTACAGGTTGTGATTTTACACTTACCGAACCTAGAGTTTGATGGTTTACCCCAATGATGCCGATTGGGATGTCAGGATTAACCTGTGTTTGTTCTGGGACCTTATTTTTCATGGGACAATCCATAAAGGCATATCCTATGCCACAATCTTGACAGAGTGGTTGGAAAGTAGCTGGGCTATCACGATGAGGGCACTCTGTGATCTAGTGATTTTTGCCACAATTGTAGCACTTGATTGATGCATGATATGTGTTGGGACGTAATTGATGTGCATAAACTGGTATTAGACCCTCTGCACCTTCTACATAGTACACTAGGTACTTTGCTTCATACTCAAATAACGAGGTCAACACAAAGGATTAGGTAGCTGACATATTCACGAAGGCATTGGGCGTAGAGAAGCTGTGCAAGTTCAGAGACCTACTTGGTGTGCAAGAATTGGGATTGAGCTCGAGGGGGATTGTTGAGATATCGAGCTCCACTCATGATATGCCAGGGTGACCGTTGTTATGTCACCGACTTGTTAGCTATAGATGTGGTTGGTACACCACCCATGAATAATAGCTAGATGACAGCTATCTTTATGTACTCTAGTTAGTAGCTTAGTTAGTATGCCACCTAGGTTAGGTGAGTTTGGTTTGAAACCCACATATAGGGTTCACCTATTCCTTTTGTACTTAGAGAGAGTTCTTTTGGCTTTCACAACTAAGAAGAGGAAATCTATTTTCAGCCTTCACCTTTGTGTGTATTCCCCCATTGTGTATGTGAGAAAGCTACAAGTAAGATTCCTTACTTCTCTCCCACTCTCTTCACACTACCTCCACTCGCCCCATTGTTTCCTGCAATTGTAAGGTTCACAAATCCCTCAAGGAGTTGACCTATAGCCATCTCCAAGTTAATGACCGAATTCCTTAGGGAAGAAGACCTGGTCTCCCATGTGGAGTGATTTAAAAAGATATGTGAAGCCTTTGGAGCTCTTGGAGATCTAGAAGTGGCTAATGTGTTTGGTCTTAGCTTGGATGGCAAAGCAGGCCAATGGTATAGGGATCTCACCCCATAAGAAAAAATCAACTGGGAGACACTGAGAAAACCCTTCATTGTGAGGTTCACCCCCAGTGGACATAAATGGAGCCCGATTAATGAGTTACAAGAGGTGAAGCAGAATGACAAGGAATCCCTTCAAGATTACATAGTTAGAATCAAGCACCTCAATTCCCGTTGTGAACCATACGAGCGGATGAGCGACAAACGATCATTGCCCCACTTCCTCATCGGATTGGTAGACCCAAAGTTGCATGACCGCTTGATGTGGTTATGCAGCAAGGTGGCTATCCGTATAAGTGATAAGATGATGGACAAGGCAGATTTGGATAAACCCTGACCCCATTATAAGTAGCACCATTAGTCAGGTCTTCTAGTGTGGAGATTATCAAGAAGGAGACCAACGAGCCCAAGGGCTTGGATATGAGTGATCTGGCCTCAAATGTGCTGAATTAGCTAGGCCAATAGTGGAGGGCAGGGACCTCCAAGGAGGCGCCAAGAAATCCCCACTTGTTTCCATTGAGAGACAACGTATGGTGTGGGGTATGCAATGGGAACCATCCCTCCAATGAGTGTCCTTAATTGAGGGAAGGCCAACCCTCTATTTTGCACACTGTCATAGATGGGGAAACCATCATACCTCCCAATGCCAATCTCCAAGGTCCTTTCCCCAACCCATGTATCAAACGAGACCCCCATTAGCCCTGATGGCTCTGCCTAATCCTATGAATGTAGAAGGTGACCCTTTGGCTAGTTCATGCTAGTAAGGGCCCAATAGGCTCCGTTACTGCCACCACCCATAGTGGGCTCTCAACCTCCACTACCTCGTATAGCTCCAATCAATCCAATATTGGTAGAGAAAGTTCCCAATGATTGGGAGGACACAGATCCGTACCACGTACCCCTCGACTACTACCCCTATGAGGAAGGAAGTGGCACCCTAAGTCACTACCTCCTGAAGAGGATCAACAAGTCCCCATGTTCTAGACCGCTCTCTTGAACTCAAGGGCTAGAGTCCTGTAATTTACCCCAAGGCCCCCAATCCAATGTTATGCCTATCGACGCCCACACAAGGCAAGTGACAGCCCCTACAAAGGTACTTCGAACCCTCCACTATCATGCTTCAAGTGTTAGGTTTCTTGAAGGATTGCCCCTATAGAGATCCTACCATAGCCACTCCTCCCACAATGAGCCCTACACCCTTGTGTGCAAGGTGTGAAATCGAGCATTTGTTCAAGGATTGTCCCTTGAGAAGACCGACAACCCCAGTCACCCCACCTAAGAGCACCAACCTTAACTTTCTCAGTATTGAACAAGGCCAGGTGGTTGCAGTACCCTTAAAAGTCATCACAAGGATGCAAGCCAAAGCCATAGGTAGGGCAATGAGGAAACATGCCAAGAAGGATAAAGGCCTTTTGCAAGGCCCTAAGGCTCCTCAACATCGGTAGACCTGGTCCAAGAAGGCCATATGAGTAGGTGATGGGTCTGACTAGGTGCTCATCCAAGATGGTTCCGATGAAGAGACAGCCACCCTCACCACCTCCTCTGCCTAAGAACATGCTTCTGTTGAGAGTTCACGCTCAACATCATGTGATCATGTGTGCATAGCACCATCACGTGATCATATGTGCATAGCACTAACCTTATAGAGTGCTATAAAGGAAAGGGTTAGATCCCCTAGCCCTAACCCTAAAAGGGTTTGTATATATTCTATTTTTTTAACTAAATCTAGTGTACAGTTAGTCATTTGTGGTGTGCTCTCTAGCTGTGCCCTCTCTCCTCATCTCCACTCTTCTCCTCTCCCCTCTTCATATTTTGTCATGGTATCAGAGCTATGTTGCCTTCTGCTGAGGCATTGAGATTCTTGAGAGTGTGAGAGAGATTGTGAGATTGAGAGTTCTCTTGAGTGATTGTGAGATTTTTCCCTTCACTTCCGTTGAGAGAATTTCCGTCCATTGAAAGAAATTTCCGTCATTGTTCTTGAGAGATTTCCATTGTGACAAAGAGAGTGCTTTACTTGCGAGGTATTCTTCCCTTAACTGAGAGAGATATGCTCCTTCATTTCTTGAGAGAATTCTGATTGAGAGGTCTTCAAACGTTTTGTGAGAAAGAAAGCTTGATGAAATTAGCCTTCGACTAGCTCACAGAGCTCTAAACGATCGCCGACAACAAGCTCCTACGCAGCCTCCAAAGAGCTCAAAGCTCACGATCGGCCGCCATAGCTCCAAGAAGGGCCTCCATCAACAATCTGCTCCTTCCGCATCAATCGATGCTCACTCTCCTCACACGGTGGCTACCCAACGACTCCCACAACTCTATCAACCACGATATCTTCAAAGGCAAGGGAGTGTGATCGTCCTCTATTATTGACTCTCACAAGCAAAGCCTGTTCTCTTGGTCTCAGGTAGCACATCTATAGCGGCTCTCATTCTTGCCAACGCCATCTACAACAAGCTGCCGCCAAAGCCACCGCCACCAGCAACGCAACCTCTTCACAAGCAGCTCCTCTGCAGCAGCAACTAAGTCAAACAACGTCCACTTCTTTGATCGCAGCGACGAGGCTAGCATGATCGTCTAAGGATTCTTTTCTCAAAGGCGGTCTGATGTAGACAATCTTGTTCAGCGTCCTCGGATCGTCAATTGTCTTGACGGTGTACGTTCCAATGTCCTCTTCCTTGACAAAGATTACTTTGGCGTCTCGTGAGCCATAGATGGTGACTTTATCCCTGGGAGGAGCAGGCTTTCTGAATTGCACAAGATTTGCCAGATAATATCCAGCAAACGCATTGCTGGAAATGTACATGTAAGCGATTCCTGCGGCCTCAATTTTTTGACGGATAGAGGCTTTCTTCCCATACATTGTGTTGACAGGCTCCACACACTCCAGCAAGTAGCACACGCCTTCAAGCGAGCCGCCTTCAACTCGTCTAAATCCGATGGATTCTTCCTCTCCATTCGTCGACCATCACAGACGATGACAGAACCTCCAAGATTCCGTCGGCATCTCCAAAGATTTTGGCTGCCCGCGCCCTGACACGTGGAGGATAAAGCATACACCCGTTAATGACACGTGGCAACCGTATCCGAGGGTAACCACTCAACTCAAGAGTGGTCAATGATTTGACATGTGGCAGATTATCTGCCACATCAGCAAGCGCACTTATCTGCCACGTCACCATCTCGCTCAGCTTGCCATGTCATCGCCCATCTACCACATCATCATCTTATCCTGTCTGCCACATCATCCAACTGACACGTGGCAGCCGACTGCCACGTTAGCAGCCCATGTCAGCATTGCCACGTAAGCAGTCCACGTCATCACCGACTGCCACGTCACCACCGACTGCCATGTCACCTGCCATGTCATCAGTGACACATCATCAACCATGTCACCTGTGCCACATCATCAAGGACACGTCATCAGTGCCACATCAGCATTGCCATGTCACCCTGCTGACATCATCTGTGCCAACTCAACACTGCCACCTCAGTAGTCCAGTCAGCACTGACCCCTGCAGGCACAGTTCCTTGCCAGGCACACTGTGCACACACTGCATGTGCACACTCCTACCACCTCAGCACAGAGCTTCACTGGCACACCTCTTGCTAAGCGCAGTGCCACATCATCACTGCATGTGACTCACAGTGACACATCATCATTGAGCACCATTTGCACTCCTTTTGCCCCTCCACCTAGATCAAGTCGTATCTCTTGATCCAGGAAGAATTTGAGGGTGCTCCAAAAAGGAAAGTCACTCGTTTTTTCGTGCTCTACACGCTCGTTACATCACGTGCACATTTTGGTGCAAGTTACACTCACATTTGAGCCTCGCCGACAAAACCACTTCCTTCACGCACATTTGCCTCTACATCGACGCATCTGACCCAGCACTTAAAAAAGAACAAAAGAAAAGGAATTATTTGCTGCTCTTTCATCGATCGACGGTTGGTTTAGATCTAGATCAGAGTAGACTAGATTGCCATAGAGGGGATGCTTTGAATTCCCCAAGTTGCCAATCTAAGCCATGCCCGAAATTCCCGACTAGTACCTACTCGGAGTCAGTCCATACGCTCACATCCGATTTCACATCATTACATTACCTGAAACCTTACGTTCATCAGTTCAGTGAGCAGACTTCAGAGTTCAGAGGCATTGTAGATTGATTCAGTGGGCAGATAGCACTTGATTTCACACACACACATGACACCATTGTAAAGCCTATTCGGCTATCTCACGGCATTGTGCACATCATTTTTCAGCCTTGTAAAGCCTCTTGGCTATTCTCGGCATCATTGCCACAAGCCTTGTAACACAGATCAGATCTTATATACTGCAGTTCTATCTTCACCGACGGTATAGAGATTTCACTTGGCATCTTCAGTGTATTTGCAGTTGATTCATACAGAGTTTTCCAGGACACTTTTTGAGTACATTGTTTGCACCATGTCGACTAGCAACCTCAATCTGGAGGCATCTGCTAAGTTAGACAACTCCAATTACGGTACATGGAAATACCGAATGGAGACCATTCTTGTGCTTCAGGACAAATGGGAGTATGTCGATGGATCTATACCTAGACCATTGGCCGATCCAGCCACCAGTAGCTCTACTCCATCTGTTGTCACAGTACCAGCAACGGGATCTACATCGAGATCTACATCTACACAAACAGTTTTTGCACCAGTAGTAGATCCTGCCATTGCTCGAGCTCAAGCAGAATGGGATAAGAAAGACAAGTATGCCTATCACCTGATCAAGCAGAATGTGCAAGATGTCATGCTAGGACAGCTCAACACAGTGAAGAAATCAAAAGAAGCATGGGATATGTTCGCAGCTCTCTACGAGTCCAAGAACACATCCAGGATTCTCACCCTGAGAAACCAGATCAACTAGAGTTTCCGCAATAGCAATGAAACCGGTCATGCTTATGTACTCCGCATCAAAGACTACAACAATCAACTTGCAGCAGCAGGAGAGACTATGAATCCCACTGAAATGGTTCAAGTAATCCTGAATGGACTAGGAGAAGGATATGAGAATCTAGTCCAGAGTATTGCCATCCAACGACAAATTCCAACACTGGAAGAACTTCAGTCAGCAGTTCTACTTGGTGAAGAACTCAGGACTCAGGCCATTCAAGCACGTAAAGGTCATTCTAATGATCAGGCATTCACAGCTTCAGACAGAAGCAGAGGCAAAGGTAGAAACAGAGGTAGATCATATCAGAAAAGTGGTCATCATCAACAAAGTCAAAATTAGCATCAGCATCAGCATCATCCTCAGCAACATTAGAATCAGCAAAGAGGAAATCATTCCAACCGAGGAAGATTCCAAGGACGAGGGAATGCATCCACCAATGTGTCAAACATCCAGTGCAACTATTGTCACAAGTTTGGACACTATGAAAGAGATTGCCGCAAGAAGCAGTATGACCAAGGCGGTCAATCGAGGGAATTCCCGAGGAAGAGGAAATCATCGTGGTGGACATTCTAGTCACAGTCATTTTGCAAATGAACATGGAAACATGTTTCTTGCAAGTGAGGAATTGCATCAGACTGATACAATGCACCTAGACACTAATTTCAATCCCAAAGAGGATTTCAGCTATCAAGTCGACCAAGTGGAACAGGATCCTTGGTACATCGACAGCGGTGCATCATCTCATATGACAAATCACCAGGAATGGTTCACAGAAATGAAGCCATTAGAAGGTCAAAAGAATGTCATCTACACAGCAGACAATACACCAAATCCGGTTCAAGGGACAGGTTTTATCCCTATGAACAATTTCACTAGTACAAAAGGATTAGTCAAAGATGTGCTCTATGTTCCGAAGCTCAGTAAGAACCTTTTGTCAGTAGGTCAAATGACGGAACACAACTACAAAGTCATCTTCGACGGTGATGAATGCACTATCAGAGACAAATCCAAAAGAGGTCAGCTAGTAGCAAAAGGTGTCAAGGAAGGATGCTTATACAGGATGCTAGCTACAGTACCAGATAAGCATGCCATGTCAACTCAAATGCAACAGATGCCACTATCTGCAAAATGGCACAAGAGATTTGGTCATGTCAACTTCAAGTACTTGTTAGATCTCAGGAATCAGAATATGGCAATTGGGATTCCGAAGCTACAATTTCTTGGAAAAGTTTGTGAAGCATGCTGCTTCGGCAAACAAAAGGGAACCAACTTTGTCAGAAGTACCTCTCATGCACGAGGTATTCTTGATTTGATTCATACAGATGTATGGGGTTATGCCCAGACCCGCAGCATCAATGGTTCACTTTATTACTTGACCTTCATTGATGACTACAGCAGATATTGTTGGGTCTACTTTCTGAAAGAGAAATCTGAAGTCTTTGCCAGATTTCAAGAATTCAAAGCCATGGTAGAAAACCAGATAGGCAGAAAGATCAAGGTCATGAGATCTGACAGAGGAGGTGAATACATGTCTTCAGCATTCATGAACTTTTGCAAAAATCACGGCATTCGAAGACAATTCACATGTGCAGATACTCCTCAGCAAAATGCAAGAGCTGAAAGGAAGAATGGGACTTTAGCAGACAGTGCTAGAGCAATGCTTAGTGAAAAGCATCTTCCGAATCAGTATTGGGTAGAAGCAATAGCTACGGCTAACTACTTGCTTAATCGGCTTCCTACTGAACCGATACAAGGTATGACTCCTTATGAAGCATTCACTGTGGACACAAGCCATGCATTGGGCATCTCCGCATATTTGGTTGCATAGCATATGCCCACATACATGATGATCATCGCAGGAAATTGGATGCGAAGTCACGCAAATGCATCATGGTTGGCTACAGTGAAGAAAGCAAAGCTCAGACGGTCTACTAGGGAAAGCAGATCACCAGCCAGATTGACATATGCTCAGAAAGGCAAAGCAATTCAGGTGGAAATCACCAACTATGCTCTTATGACTACCATCATGGCTATAGAAGAGCCAGTGTTCTTTGAACACACAGTAGATAAGCCAGAATGGCAAACTGCTATGAATGAAGAAATGGATGCTTTGTATAAAAATAACACTTGGGAATTATGCGACCTTCCACCTGGAAAGAAGGCCATAGCCAACAAATGGGTATACAAAGTGAAGTACAATCTAGATGGCAGTATTCAGAGATACAAAGCCAGATTAGTTGCAAAAGGATTTTCACAAAAATATGGCCAAGATTATGATGAGACTTATGCTCTTGTAGCAAAGATGGATTCCATACGGTTCTTGATATCACTAGTGACACTCAGTCAATGGAATGTGTATCAGCTCAATGTCAAGAATGCATTTCTCAATGGTTTTCTAGACGAGGAAGTCTACATGCAACAACCAGCCGGTTATGTTGGACCAGGAAAGGAGAACAAGGTTTGCCATCTCAAGAAAAGTCTCTATGGCTTAAAGCAAGCACCCAAAAGTTGGTACAACAGAATTGATAAGTATTTTGCTGATCTGGGATACATGAAGTCCAATGCAGATCATACTCTCTACTACAAAGTTCAAGGGGACGACATTACTATTGCACTTTTGTATGTAGATGATCTGATTGTGATAGGAAGCAAGGATAGCTTCATCAAAAAATTAAAACAAGACTTATCTGCAGAGTTCGACATGAAAGATCTTGGACTTATGCACTATTGTCTTGGAATTGAGTTCTGGAGAGATTCAGATAGCACATTCATGAGTCAGCTCAAGTATGTTGACAGTCTCCTGAAGAAGTTTCATATGGCAGATTGCAAGTTTGCGGCCACTCCCATGGAACAAAGTTTGAAACTTACTAAAGATTCAGAAAAGCCTACAGTCAATGATAGATACTACAAGCAAGTCATTGGATCTCTTATATATCTGACAATCACACGGCCAGATATTTGTTATGCAGTAAGCTCACTAGCACAATTTATGGCAAATCCAAAACAGTCTCACTGGAATGCAACCAAAAGAGTCTTGAGATGCATCAGAGGTACAAGACAGTTTGGGATAGAATACAGAGGAAGTCATCCACGGTTGCATGGATACTGTGACAGTGACTATGCTGGAGATCATGAGACCAGGAGATGGACACAGGGATATGCATTTTTCCTTGGTCAAGGTGCTATATCATGGTTGTCAAACAAACAACCAACTGTTTCTTTGTCTTCGACTGAAGCAGAATATAGAGCACTCACTACAAGTGCATGTGAGGCTATATGGCTCAGAAGACTATTGTCAGAAATAGATTACTTTGATGAGTCAAAGCCAACAACAATATACTGTGATAATCAATCGGCTCAAGCATTGGCCAAAAATCCAGTATATCACTCTAGGACAAAGCACATTGATGTCAGAGAGCACTTCATCAGAGAAAGAGTGTTACTTGGTGACATCACACTGCAACATTGTGATAGCAAAGAGAATGTTGCAGACATCTTTACCAAACCACTCGGTAAAGAGCTATTCGAGAAACACCGACTAGCTCTTGGTTTGATGCAGAGGAAGGACATTCCCATTAAAGGGGTGTGTGGAATGTAATGCTCAGTCCTTCTTCGATTCCCCAGAATCATCATCTTGAGGGAAGGCCTACTTCATGATGTTGATCTTGAGGGAAGGTGTTGAGAGTTCATGCTCAACATCATGTGATCATGTGTGCATAGCACCATCACGTGATCATATGTGCATAGCACTAACCTTATAGAGTGCTATAAAGGAAAGGGTTAGATCCCCTAACCCTAACCCTAAAAGGGTTTGTATATATTCTATTTTTTCAACTAAATCTAGTGTACAGTTAGTCATTTGTGGTGTGCTCTCTAGCTGTGCCCTCTCTCCTCATCTCCACTCTTCTCCTCTCCCCTCTTCATATTTTGTCAGCTTCCACATAGGGTGACCTAGAAGTACCTCCAAGCTTAGGTGTAAACAAGCCAGTTCAAGCCCAAGTCCTAGAACCCCTGCCCTCCTATAAGGAAACCTATCTAGACCTAGTCCTAGAGAAACAATATGTAATAGAGTCTCACAACTTGACAAAATATGAAGAGGGGAGAGGAGAAGAGTGGAGATGAGGAGAGAGGGCACAGCTAGAGAGCACACCACAAATGACTAACTGTATACTAGAATTAGTTGAAAAAATAGAATATATACAAACCCTTTTAGGGTTAGGGTTAGGGGATCTAACCCTTTCCTTTATAGCACTCTATAAGGTTAGTGCTATGCACATATGATCACGTGATGGTGCTATGCACACATGATCACATGATGTTGAGCGTGAACTCTCAACACCTTCCCTCAAGATCAACATCATGAAGTAGGCCTTCCCTCAAGATGATGATTCTAGGGAATCGAAGAAGGACTGAGCATTACATTCCATCACACCCCTTTAATGGGAATGTCCTTCCTCTGCATCAAACCAAGAGCTAGTCGGTGTTTCTCGAATAGCTCTTTACCGAGTGGTTTGGTAAAGATGTCTGCAACATTTTCTTTGCTATCACAATGCTGCAGTGTGATGTCACCAAGTAACACTCTTTCTCTGATGAAAAGCTCTTTGAAATCAATGTGCTTTGTTCTGGAGTGATATACTGGATTTTTGGCCAATGCTTGAGCCGATTGATTATCACAGTATATTGTTGTTGGCTTTGACTCATCAAAGTAATCTATTTCTGACAATAGTCTTCTGAGCCATATAGCCTCACATGCACCTGTAGTGAGTGCTCTATATTCTGCTTCAGTCGAAGACAAAGAAACAATTGGCTGTTTGTTTGACAACCATGATATAGCACCTTGACCAAGGAAAAATGCATATCCCTGTGTCGATCTCCTGGTCTCATGATCTCCAGCATAGTCACTATCACAGTATCCATGCAACCGTGGATGACTTCCTCTGTATTCTATCCCAAATTGTCTTGTACCTCTGATGTATCTCAAGACTCTTTTGGCTGCATTCCAGTGAGACTGTTTTGGATTTTCCATAAACTGTGCTAGTGAGCTTACTGCATAACAAATATCTGGCCGTGTGATTGTCAGATATATAAGAGATCCAATGAGTTGCCTGTATTATCTGTCATTGACTGTAGGATTTTCTGAATCTTTAGTAAGTTTCAAACTCTGTTCCATGGGAGTGGCTGCAATCTTGAATCTGCCATATGAAACTTCTTCAGGAGACTGTCAACATATTTGAGCTGACTCATGAATGTGCTATCTGAATCTCTCCAGAACTCAATTCCAAGACAATAGTGCATAAGTCCAAGATCTTTCATGTCGAACTCTGCAGATAAGTCTTGTTTTAGCTTTCTGATGAAGCTATCCTTGCTTCCTGTCACAATCAGATCATCTACGTACAAAAGTGCAATAGTAATATCTTCCCCTTGAACTTTGTAGTAGAGAGTATGATCTGCATTGGACTTCATGTATCCCAGATCAGCAAAATACTTGTCAATTTGGCTGTACCAACTTCTGGGTGCTTGCTTTAAGCCGTAGAGACTTTTCTTGAGATGGCAAACCTTGTTCTCTTTTCCTGTTTCAACATAACTGGCTGGTTGTTGCATGTAGACTTCCTCGTCTAGATAACCATTGAGAAATGCATTCTTAACATCGAGCTGATACACATTCCATTTACTGAGTGCCGCTAGTGATATCAAGAACCGTATGGAATCCATCTTTGCTACTGGAGCATAAGTCTCATCATAATCTTGGCCATATTGTTGTGCAAATCCTTTTGCAACTAATCTGGCTTTGTATCTCTGAATACTGCCATCTGGATTGTACTTCACTTTGTATACCCATTTGTTGGCTATGGCCTTCTTTCCTGGTGGAAGGTCGCATAATTCCCAAGTGTTATTTTTATACAAAGCATCCATCTACTGCGTCTTCGAAGTACACTAGCTCTTCTGTAGCCATGATGGTAGTCATAAGAGCATAGTTGGTGGTTTCCACCTGAATTGCTTTGCCTTTCTGAGCATATGTCAATCTGGCTGGTGGTCTGCTTTCCCTAGTAGACCGTCTGAGCTGCTGTGGCACTGCTTGGGGTGTTGCTAGCAATTCTTGCTCTTCTTCATCAACCTGTTCTGTAGATGACTGTGAAGTCGATGCTTCTATCTCCTGTGTAGGTGAGGTTTTCCATTCTGATTCTTCATCTAAGATTACATCTCGGGAGATAATGACTTTGCGGTTGATGGGATCATACAATTTGTATGCTTTGCTTTCTTCACTGTAGCCAACCATGATGCATTTGCGTGACTTCGCATCCAATTTCCTGCGATGATCATCATGTATGTGGGCATATGCTATGCAACCAAATATGCGGAGATGCCCAATGCGTGGCTTGTGTCCAGTGAATGCTTCATAAGGAGTCATACCTTGTATTGGTTCGGTAGGAAGCCGATTAAGCAAGTAGTTAGCTGTAGCTATTGCTTCTGCCCAATACTGATTCGGAAGATGCTTTTCACTAAGCATTGCTCTAGCACTGTCTGCTAAAGTCCCATTCTTCCTTTCAGCTCTTGCATTTTGCTGAGGAGTATCTGCACATGTGAATTGTCTTCGAATGCCGTGAGTTTTGCAAAAGTTCATGAATGCTGAAGACATGTATTCACCTCCTCTATCTGATCTCATGACCTTGATCTTTCTGCCTGTTTGGTTTTCTACCATGGCTTTGAATTCTTGAAATCTGGCAAACACTTCAGATTTCTCTTTCAGAAAGTAGACCCAAGAATATCTGTTGTAGTCGTTGATGAAGGTCAAGTAATAAAGTGAGCCATTGATGCTGCAGGTCTGGGCATAACCCCATACATCTGTATGAATCAAATCAAGAATACCTCGTGCACGAGAGGTACTTCTAACAAAGTTGGTTCGCTTTTGTTTGCCGAAGCAGCATGCTTCACAAACCTTTCCAAGAAATTGTAGCTTCGGAATCCCAATTGCCATATTCTGATTCCTTAGATCTAATAAGTACTTGAAGTTGACATGACCATATCTCTTGTGCCATTTTGCAGATAGTGGCATCTGTTGCATTTGAGCTGACATGGCATGCTTATCTGGTACTGTAGCTAGCATCCTGTATAAGCGTCCTTCCTTGACACCCCTTTTGCTACTAGCTGACCTCTTTTGGATTTGTCTCTGATAGTGCATTCATCACCGTCGAAGATGACTTTGTAGTTGTGTTCCGTCATTTGACCTACTGACAAAAGGTTCTTCCTGAGCTTCGGAACATAGAGCACATCTTTGACTAATCCTTTTGTACCAGTGAAATTGTTCATAGGGATAACACCTGTCCCTTGAACCAGATTCGGTGTATTGTCTGCTGTGTAGATGACATTCTTTTGACCTTCTAATGGCTTCATTTCTGTGAACCATTCCTGATGATTTGTCATATGAGATGATGCACCGCTGTCGATGTACCAAGGATCCTGTTCCACTTGGTCGACTTGATAGCTGAAATCCTCTTTGGGATTGAAATCAGTGTGTCTAGGTGCATTATATCAGTCTGATGCAATTCCTCACTTGCAAGAAACATATTGCCATGTTCATTTGCAAAATGACTGTGACTAGAATGTCCACCACGATGATTTCCTTTTCCTCGGGAATTCCCTCGATTACTGCTGGGATTGACCGCCTTGGTCATACTGCTTCTTGCGGCAATCTCTTTCATAGTGTCCAAACTTGTGACAATAGTTGCATTGAATGTTTGACACATTGGTGGATGAATTCCCTCGTCCTTGGAATCTTCCTCGGTTGGGATGATTTCCTCTTTGCTGATTCTGATGTTGCTAAGGATGATGCTGATGCTAATGCTGATTTTGACTTTGTTGATGAACACCACTTTTCTGATATGATCTACCTCTGTTTCTGCCTTTGCCTTTGCTTCTGTCTGAAGCTGTGAATGCCTGATCATTAGAATGACCTTTACGTGCTTGAATGGCCTGAGTCCTGAGTTCTTCACCAAGTAGAACTGACTGAAGTTCTTCCAGTGTTGGAATTTACCGTTGGATGGCAATACTCTGGACTAGATTCTCATATCCTTCTCCTAGTCCATTCAGGATTAATTGAACCATTTCTGCGGGATTCATAGGCTCTCCTGCTGCTGCAAGTTGATTGTTGTAGTCTTTGATGCGGAGTACATAAGCATGACCGGTTTCACTGCTATTGCGGAAACTCTGGTTGATCTGGTTTCTCAGGGTGAGAATCCTGGATGTGTTCTTGGACTCGTAGAGAGCTGCAAACATATCCCATGCTTCTTTTGATGTCTTGACTGTGTTGAGCTGTCCTAGCATGACATCTTGCACATTCTGCTTGATCAGGTGATAGGCATACTTGTCTTTCTTATCCCATTCTGCTTGAGCTCCGGGCAATGGCAGGATCTCTACTGGTGTGGAAACTGTTTGTGTAGATGTAGATCCCGATGTAGATCCCGTTGCTGGTGCTGTGACAACAGATGGAGTAGAGCTACTGGTGGCTGGATCGGCCAATGGTCTAGGTATGGATCCATCGACATACTCCCATTTGTCCTGAAGCACAAGAATGGTCTCCATTCGGTATTTCCATGTACCGTAATTGGAGTTGTCTAACTTAGCAGATGCCTCCAGATTGAGGTTGCTAGTCGACATGGTGCAAACAATGTACTCAAAAGTGTCCTGAAAAACTCTGTATGAATCAACTGCAAATACATTGAAGATGCCAAGTGAAATCTCTGTACCGTCGGTGAAGATAGAACTGCAGTATATAAGATCTGATCTGTGTTACAAGGCTTGTGGCAATGATGCCGGGAATAGCCAAGAGGCTTTACAAGGCTGGAAAAATGATGTGCACGATGCCGTGAGATAGCCAAATAGGCTTTACAATGGTGGCATGTGTGTGTGAAATCAAGTGCTATCTGCCCACTGAATCAATCTGTAATGCCTCTGAACTCTGAAGTCTGCTCACTGAACTGATGAACGTAAGGTTTCAGGTAATGTAATGATGTGAAATCGGATGTGAGCGTATGGACTGACTCCGAGTAGGTACTAGTCGGGAATTTCGAGCATGGCTTAGATTGGCAACTTGGGGAATTCAAAGCGTCCCCTCTATGGCGATCTAGTCTACTCTGATCTAGATCTAAACCAACCGTCGATCGATGAAAGAGCAGCAAATAATTCCTTTTCCTTTGTTCTTTTTAAGTGCTGGGTCAGATGCATCGATGTAGAGGCAAATATGCGTGAAGGAAGTGGTTTTGTCGGCGAGGCTCAAATGTGAGTGTAACTTGCGCCGAAATGTGCACGTGATGTAACGAGCGCGTAGAGCACAAAAAATCGAGCGACTTTCCTTTTTGGAGCACCCTCAAATTCTTCCTGGATCAAGAGATATGACTTGATCTAGGTGGAGGGGCAAAAGGAGTGCAAATGGTGCTCAATGATGATGTGTCACTGTGAGTCACATGCAGTGATGATGTGGAACTGTGCTTAGCAAGAGGTGTGCCAGTGAAGCTCTGTGCTGAGGTGGCAGGAGTGTGCACATGCAGTGTGTGCACAGTGTGCCTGGCAAGGGACTGTGCCTGCAGGGGTCAGTGCTGACTGGACTGCTGAGGTGGCACAGATGATGTCAGCAGGGTGATGTGGCAATGCTAACGTGGCACTGATGATGTGGCACAGGTGACATGGCACTGATGACATGGCTTGGTGACATGGCACTGATGACGTGGTAGTCGGTGATGACGTGGTAGTTGGTGATGATGTGGCAGTCGATGATGATGTGTCCTGTTGAGCTGGCAGGGGTGATGTGGCAGATAAGGTCTGCCACGTGTCAGCTTTGTGGCCAAGCCCAAGGATGGGCTTACCCTACCACGTGTCAATTTTTGGGGCTTTGGAATCTACTGGAGATTCCATCAAAGATGCCGATTCTGTCGAGGAGGACCACGTTGGTAAGGAAGCTTGAATCGCGCTTTGTCATGTAGAGTCGATGAAGAGGCTTCGTGGAGGATGAAGCCGTGCTATGAAGCTTGGAAGCTGACCTTGGATGGGCGCTATCGAAGGAGACGAATTGGTGGAGGGATGCTTGCGATCAGAGGAGACAATTGGAGGCCATAGTCATTGTTGTTCAGCCGATGTTGGCGCGCTAAGAGCAGCGCCACCAAACGGATCTCCTGGGGGTAGAGGCTACAGCCTCGTGAGCCTCTACAACAGACGCACACGCTCTAGGCTCCCAACCAACAGCGCCTCTAATGACTTTGCTAGCAACAACTAGCTCTAGCCTCGACGACGATCCCTGCAGCAGTCGACTCCACAATGATGATCTTCTGGTATCTCTGGCCACGCAGCGCCTCTCCAACGGAACAGCCGCAATGAATAGCTGTCGCAGTGATTGCGAAAGCTTAGAAGAGCCTCTTTATGTGAGGCGGCTGTGGATGCACTATGCAAGCCTAAGCTTTGTGTGGAGAAGCATGTGTTGGAGCCGCTTTGTTGTAGACGAGGCGAGGCAGAGACTAGCCGATGCTGCTAGAGCTATGGAGCCACTGCTGAGACGAAGAAGACCCGTTGGTTGTGTGGCTCGATGGAGCGATGGGTTGGTGCGCCCCTCGTTGAAGGCTGTGGTGTTGCCTTTGTGGAGGCTGGAAGCTCACTTGTGCTGCTACTATGGAGCACTACCAGTTGAGGAAAGCTCGTATGAGCTTGTTGATGGCGGCTGGTAATAGAGCTAAGAGCTCTTTGGAGCTCGATTTTCTGCCTTCATACGGTTGGAGCGGCTTGTTGGAGAGTCGAGGGTGGCTGCTTCTTGAGCTTTAGGCAAGACAACTTTGTTAAGGGTCTCTCTCAATATCTCGCTCAGAAAAAAATGATTCAAGTCACAAAAAATCTCAGAAAACTCTCTCCCTAAGAAGAAGAGACGAACAGAAATCTCTCATGCAAGTGTAGACGGAAATTTCTTTCAAATGGACGGTTGAAGATCTCTCACCGGAAGTGACTCTCGTGGAGAACACTCAAGAGAACTCTCTCACTCTCACAAGAAGGATGGCGCCTCAGCGGAAGGCAGAACCATGCTCTGATACCATGACAAAATATGAAGAGGGGAGAGGAGAAGAGTGGAGATGAGGAGAGAGGGCACAGCTAGAGAGCACACCACAAATGACTAACTGTACACTAGAATTAGTTGAAAAAATAGAATATATACAAACCCTTTTAGGGTTAGGGTTAGGGGATCTAACCCTTTCCTTTATAGCACTCTATAAGGTTAGTGCTATGCACATATGATCACGTGATGGTGCTATGCACACATGATCACATGATGTTGAGCGTGAACTCTCAACACAACTTGGTACGGGACTGCCAGGAAAAGTTTGAGCATAGACTCAAGGAGACCAAAGGGTTGGATATCATCCATCTAGCCCACCTAACTGGCCATTGAGGAGAAAAGGTGCTCAAAGTGCCAGAAAGGGTGGAAAAAGAGGAATGTCTCAACTTCGATAAGTCAGAGGCTCCAGATTTGATGTAGAAAATGTTCCAGGAGGACCCAGTATTGCAAAACTTACAGGAAGAAGCAGACCTTTATGGTTTTGAAGACCTGCTACTATAAGTGGGAGGAGAGTCTTCACAGGAACCCTATGATAACATCGTTGCCTTCCTCTTGACTAAGGTAAAAATGCCAATCCCCTCCTTGTTAAGAGGGAATCCCATCCTTTGGTGAGACTTATCCAAGCGGATGAATAGACAATTCTTGCCCCCTGTTGAGATATCAAGCTCTACCCCCGATATATCTCCTGGATGACTATCATTTATGTCACCGCCTATGTTAGTTGTACTCGTGGTGTAGTTAGACTACCACGTATGTTTTTGGTTTGGGTTCACATATGAACCACGTATTCTAGGGTTTGACATATAGGGTATTTCCCTCTTCTATTGTATTGTTGTTGTGTGCAAAAGTGAAGAAAGGCTTCACCCTCCAACCGTGTGTCCTCTCTCTTTTGTGTGTTGTGAAGGAAGCTGAACTTGAGTCTCCTATCTCTCTCCCTTATTCTTTACATGGTATCAGAGCCTTGTTCGTGGTAAGGAGCTCAAGAAAGCAAGCCAAGTTTGTGGTGTCCTGGTAAGAGGACCAGTGTTGCTTTCCTATTTCGAGTTTGGGAGCAAATCTCTGCAGGTAGCACAGCCAGAAGTGCAGGAGTGCACTGTTTCAGATTGAGAGGCCCTTCGCGGTGTGGCGAGAGCGCAGTATATGCTGCGGATAAGGGCAAAGCCCTAAGTGACTCTATTTTTTTGATTTGAGGCCGTTTCGGGGCCCGTTTTGAAGGCGGAAGTTCTTCGCAGGCACTCAGAAAAAGGCCCTGTTTTTCGCTGTGCGACCACTGCGCGGCTAGTCGGTGGAAAAGTGCCACAGAAATGGCATCGTATGCCTGTGTGCAAAGATATTGGGAGTTGTAGATTCATGCCTGTTGCCTGTTGATGCAAAATCGTCACTAGGAAGTGACTGTGTGGTGAAATACCACTTTTGTCAGTGTTGCAGATCTGCCCCTGTGAGGCTTTTTGCAGAAGTTTTGCTATTTGCCCTTGTGAGGCATTTGCTGTGTTTACAGGTTGCTGTTGCAATTCGTGATTTGTAAAATGTCTGAGAATCTGTCTACCATTGTCAATGAGAAGCTTGACAAGAACAACTTCCAAGCATGGAAGTTCAGGATGACAAACTTCCTTATGGGAAAGGGAGTTTGGGAGTACATCAGAGGTGAAACTGCAGAACCAGTTTTGGGTGCTGCTCCCACTCCTGCTGAATTGAAGGCCTTTAAAGAATGGCATGAAAAAGCCAGAAAATGCCTGTATTGGCTGTCTGTTAGCATTTCAGATTCTATGATTGTGCATATACAGGATGTAGAGACACCTAAGGAGGCATGGGATACATTGGTGAAGCTGTATAGCACAAATACCAAAGCACGAAAGATGCAGCTAAAGCAGGAGTTGCACAATGTGCAAAGGAAAAATCTGAATATAAATGAGTATTCCTTGAAGGTGAAAGGCCTTGCAGATTCTCTTGCCTCCATTGGAGCACCTGTTGATGATGAGGACTTAGTGTCCGTGACCTTGAATGGTCTTGGGAAAGATTATGCACAGTTTCGGACATCCATTGGAGTCCGTGAAACATTTCCTCATTTTCAAGAACTTATTGCTCTCTTGCTGAGTGAAGAGCAAAGGAATGGTGGTTCAGCCACCTCAACTTCTCAAGAGACTGCTTTCTACTCGAATACAGGTAGAGGCAGGGGTAGAGGAAGAGGCCGTTTTGGTGGCCGTGCAGGAAATCAGAACCAACAGCAACAACAGGAAAACGAGTCCTATGGAGGAGGACGTGGTAGTTCTAGAGGCAGGGGGAGCCAAAGAGGCTGTGGTTCATGGCAAAGGAACTAGCAAGTAAATAGCAACACAGAATGCTATTATTATGGAAAGCCTGGACACAAGGAGAATACATGCTATAAAAAGCAGAATGACATCAAAAGTGGGAAGTTGTAGCAAAGCAACTATGCATCATCAAGTGGGCATGGTGACGGCAGAAATGAGCACCTTTTTGTGATGCAGCATATGGTTAACTCCATGTCAGGAGATGCTGCAGCTTGCAATGATGTTTGGTATGTTGATTCAGGTGCCTCTAACCACATGACCAGTCATGGTGAGTGGTTTCATGATGTTAGAAATTTGGATAAGCCAGGTTATGTTGAAACAGGTGATGATACTACGCACCCAATTACGCAGGTTGGTAAAGTGCCATTGGCTATGCAGGATGGCAAAATGAAGTACTTGGCAGATGTACTTCATGTTCCAAAAATCACTAAGAACCTGGTTTCAGTTGGCCAGATGGTTGAGCAAGGTCTACAGGTTAGATTTAATCCTGATGCTTTGTTGAGGACTTGAAAAATAAGTGCTGCTTGGTTGCGAAAGGCAACAAAAATGGCAGAATGTTCACCTTGGATGTTGATATGCCTGAGGTGAAAGCTGCTATGTTTGCGCATGGGAGAGGTGTCATTGCAGATATTGAGATATGGCACAAGCGCATTGGGCACGTGAATATACAAAGGCTGAAATCTATGCAAACGAAAAACATTGTTGCAGGTTTGCCTAAATTCAGAGTTGAGGGAATGCAAAAGGTATGTGAAGCATGCCAAATGGGTAAGCAGGCCAGACATGCATTTCCCAAAAATGCTAAGGTGAGCAGAAGACCTTTGGAAGTGATCCATTCAGATGTTTGGACAACCAAAGCTGCTTCTATTGGTGGATGCCATTATTATGTGACGTTTATTGATGACTACACTAGGAAGGTGTGGATTTATTTTATGAAGCACAAAAGTGAAGTGTTCAGCCATTTCAAGGCTTTTAAGGCCATGGTTGAAAAAGAGAAAGGTGTGCATATTAAAGTGCTAAGATCTGATGGAGGGGGAGAGTACTTTTCAGAAGAATTTTGTGAATATCTGAAAGAACAGGGAATTCAAAGGAAGTACTCATGCAGGTCTACCCCTCAGCAGAATGGGGTTGCAGAAAGGAAGAACAGGCATATTGCAGAAGTAGGTTGCAGAAGTAGGATGGGCGATCCTAAATGAGAAAAACATGCCTGATTATTTTTGGGCTGAAGCAGTAGCAACTGCTGTTTATATTATGAACAGAACCCCCACTGCAGCTGTCCATGGCATGATGCCTGAAGAAATGTATACAGGCCAAAAACCAGATATTTCTCACTTGAAGGTATTTGGTTGCATAGCTTATGTTCATGTTCCTGATGAGAAGAGAACAAAGCTGGATCCAAAGGCAGAAAAATGCATCTTTATTGGATATGCTCTGCACCAGAAAGGGTATCGCTGTTATAACCCTTCCACCCGCAAAATGCAAGTGAGCAGAGATGTTGTTTTTGTTAGAATCCAAGAGCATGTGCCTAGCGTGCCCCCCGCCAAGACCGCTAGCACCTCACGGAAGTGCACAACCTTCATGGCCACTACGGAGGCTCTGGCATGTGTGTATGGCAGGTCCCCACCCCTGCCATAAGGCACCCTTGCCTAGCCAGCCCTCCAACCTCCACAAAAGGCAAGCTTGGGGGAATTGAAGATAGGTGGGGCAACTTGGACTATTTATGTCCCTTCATCTTCCACACACCTTTGTATGTGGGATAATTCAACCCTTTCTCCTTCTTCTTATCCCCTTTGTCCATGAGAGATTTGCACCTCCAACACCCCCCTCCAATCGATCATGGAGAGAGGTGGCCGGGGATCAGACCCGGGCTCTGATACCATGTTAGAATCCAAGAGCATGTGCCTAGCGTGCCCCCCGCCAAGACCGCTAGCACCTCACGGAAGTGCACAACCTTCATGGCCACTACGGAGGCTCTGGCATGTGTGTATGGCAGGTCCCCACCCCTGCCATAAGGCACCCTTGCCTAGCCAGCCCTCCAACCTCCACAAAAGGCAAGCTTGGGGGAATTGAAGATAGGTGGGGCAACTTGGACTATTTATGTCCCTTCATCTTCCACACACCTTTGTATGTGGGATAATTCAACCCTTTCTCCTTCTTCTTATCCCCTTTGTCCATGAGAGATTTGCACCTCCAACAGTTTTTGATGAAATGAGCAGCTGGTATGCACCAACTGTTATGGTAGGAGATGCAGATGCAGGAAATGGGAATGCTGCAATAAATGCAGAGCAGCAATCTCAAGCCTTGAGTGGACCCAGAGAGTCCTCTACTAGTGGATCTAATGCATGGACAGGGAGATTGAGATCTAGTGAATCGTCACATGGCAGCCCTGATAGTGTTGTGCAGGTATCACATAAGGGAAAAGAAAAAGTAGACCATGCTCCAGTGTTTGATGTGTCTGCTGGTAGCTCTCATGTTGATGGAGAGTCAAGCGGCTCTGAAATGAGCCTTGATGAGGAACTTGGGATTCCTTCTGTTGTTACACCTGGTGCAAGGAAAAGCAGGCATGATTTAAAGACTCCTGCAACTGATCCAGTTGTACGGAGGTCCACTCATGTTAAGTATCCAGTTGACAGGCTGAGATATGATGGGTATACAGCACATCACTATGCTTATATGGTCAAGGTTCTAGAGGAGCCAGAGCCCACATGTTTTGAGGATGCAGTAGGGCATAAAAATTGGGAAGCAGCTATGGATGAAGAGATGGCTGCCTTGGATGCAAACCACACTTAGGATTTGATGCCTTTGCCTCATGATAAGAAGGCTATTGGCTGCAAGTGGGTTTACAAAGTAAAGCACAATGCTGATGGGTCTGTTAGCAGGTACAAGGCAAGATTGGTTGCAAAGGTTTTGCACAGACATATGGAATTGACTATGAGGAAACTTTCAGCCCAGTTGCAAGGATGGCAACCGTGAGAGCAGTAATTGCTATGGCTGCTGCAAAGGGATGGTCTTTGCATCAAATGGATGTGAAAAATGCCTTCTTGCATGGTGATTTGCAGGAAGAGGTTTATATGATGCAGCCAGAAGGTTATGAGGATAATTCACACCCCGATTTTGTATGCAGGTTGCGCAAAGCCTTGTATGGCTTAAAACAGGCACCGAGAGCATGGTCAGACAAGATAGGGCAATATCTTGTCACTATTGGATTTCAGATTTCCAATTCAGATTTTTCACTTTATGTGAAAAGGACAAACAGAGGGATTGTGCTTGTAGTCATCTATGTTGATGACTTGATTATTACACGTGATAGTGATGCAGACATTAATGAAGTGAAGCTGCTATTGAAGCAAAAATTTGAGATGAAGGATTTGGGAGAGCTGCGTTACTTCTTGGGCATTGAGGTTATTAGATCCCCGAGTGGGATATGGCTGTTGCAAAGGCAATACGGTTTGGACATGCTATCCAAATATGGGATGACAGGCTGTAAGCCTATCTCTGTTCCATTGGAGCAGAATGTGAAGCTCAATGCAGAGACAGGTGAGCTTCTTGAAGATATTACTATGTACAGGCGCATAGTAGGTAGCTTGATTTACATGACTATAACCAGACCACATTTGAGCTATGCTGTGGGGCTGGTGAGTCAGTTTATGCAGGCACCGAGGAAGCCACATTTGGATGCGGCTAGGCGCATACTACGGTATGTGAAGTCCACATTGCATTATGGACTATTTTATGAAGCTGGGTGTGCATTACAGGTACATGGATACACAGATGCTGACTGGGCTGGTAGTGTCTCAGACAGGAGATCTACTAGTGGTTTTATGTTTTCCCTTGGGAGTGGTGCCATCAGTTGGAGCAGCAAGAAGCAACCAACAGTTGCCTTGTCGAGCACAGAGGCTGAGTACAGGGGTGCAGCAATGGCTGCATGTGAGGTAGCTTGGTTACGGAAGCTACTTGCAGATATGGGACAGTCAATTCATGCAGCAGTTGTCATTCATTGTGACAACATTAGCAGCATCATGCTTGCTAATAACCCAGTTTATCATGCTAGAACGAAGCACATTGAGGTGCATTATCACTTTGTGAGAGAGAAGGTTCTAGCTGGTGAGATTGATCTTGTCTATGTCAGCACTGAGGAGCAGGTGGCTGATATTTTTACGAAGGCAATGTTTATCGAGGGGGAGTGTTGAGATATCAAGCTCTACCCCCGATATATCTCCTGGATGACTATCATTTATGTCACCGCCTATGTTAGTTGTACTCGTGGTGTAGTTAGACTACCACGTATGTTTTTGGTTTGGGTTCACATATGAACCACGTATTCTAGGGTTTGACATATAGGGTATTTCCCTCTTCTATTGTATTGTTGTTGTGTGCAAAAGTGAAGAAAGGCTTCACCCTCCAACCGTGTGTCCTCTCTCTTTTGTGTGTTGTGAAGGAAGCTGAACTTGAGTCTCCTATCTCTCTCCCTTATTCTTTACATCCCCAGGCCCTGCTAGCCCTATGTTGAGAGTTCACGCTCAACATCATGTGATCATGTGTGCATAGCACCATCATGTGATCATATGTGCATAGCACTAACCTTATAGAGTGCTATAAAGGAAAGGGTTAGATCCCCTAACCCTAACCCTAAAAGGGTTTGTATATATTCTATTTTTTCAACTAATTCTAGTGTACAATTAGTCGTTTGTGGTGTGCTCTCTAGCTGTGCCCTCTCTCCTCATCTCCACTCTTCTCCTCTCCCCTCTTCATATTTTGTCATGGTATCAGAGCTTCCTTGTCTTCCGCTGAGACATTGAGATTCTTGAGAGTGCGAGAGAGATTGTGAGATTGAGAGTTCTCTTGAGTGATTGTGAGATTCTTCCCTTCACTTCCGTTGAGAGAAAATTCCGTCCATTTGAGAGAAAATTTCCGTCATTGCTTAAGAGATTTCCGTTCATTTCTTGGGTTCCATGTGAGGATTTCTCTTCATTCCATTGAGATCTTATGAGTGATTCCGAGAGACTGTGAGCAATGCTTTGAGAGAAATATAGGGAGTGTAATGCTTGAGAGGAATATAGGGAGAGAGAGAGAGCTGCTCCTCTATGTTCTCTACATTAGTGGTCGATCAAAGGTTCTCTACAGGACCTTCTACAACTGTAAGGCTTTCAACCATCTAGCCTTAGTGCCCGGCAGCTCGACTTGTTGCTAGCATCACAACAAGGATGGACAACTGCATCAACAGCCTCTTCTAAAGTTTCTCGCATAAGCCATCTACAGCAGCTCCTCAACCCGTGGTTCTTCAACAAAGCATTCAGCAGCTTGACCTACGGCTCACGGTTAGCCAGCAGCTCTAAGGCTTATACAACCACCACAGTCCAAGGCCTCAAGGCACGGCCTCAACCTGCGCGGACTTGCAGAAGACTTCTACGCAACCTCTCCATCGAAGGCCAGCGCAGCCCACCGAATGGCTGCCATTAGCTCTCATAGCGCTACGCCTTGAGCCTCCGAAGGCTCTTCGATGATCAGAGCTCCAAGCCTCTTCACCGGCTCCTTCCAAGCCCTTCTGCATAGCAAGTTACTCAGCTCATGTGCACTCAACGCGGCCTTCTACAACGTCAAGCTCCCTCCAAGCAAAAGCCGAACAAGCGGACTATGTGGACATGATCCACTCTCCCTATCGTGGCCACTTCTGCCAGAAATTGCTTCTTCCCTGTCTTCTGATATTTTGCATCTCTGGAGCTGCCTACTGCCGCTACGCTAGGAAGAGAACCCCTTCCCATGCATTTTCACGTGATGATGGGCGCCATTCTGAAGAAGAGGAGTAATTTGCATCGCTCATATTGAGGAGGCTCATCACCCTGGACACATGAAGGCAGACTGAAGTGTTGTGCTGGTAGAAGACGACAGCACAAGAGCAGTTGGATAGGCAAAGGTTGAGGCAGGCTGGTAGAGAAGCGGTGCTGTAATTCCAACCGATAACCAGCAGAAAGCTCCTTCACGTCAACAGCTTCTGTTCGAGCCTAGTGGGAGTAGCCTGCGACCCACAAGTCACTACATTGCTGTCGTTCCACGCTGCGAAAAGACGACTGGAGAGGTACGCCCGCAGACCAACGACTCCATCGACGGAATCTTTAAAGATTCTGAAGCATCTCCAAAGATTCTAGCTGCCCGCGCTCTGACACGTGGAGGATAAGGCATACATTCGTTATTGACACGTGGAGTCCTTATCCACGAGACACATCATCACCTTATCTCCAATTGACACGTCACCCCTGCCAGCTCATCCTGCCACATCATCTACCACGTCATCAGGCCATGTCATCTGTGCCACATCATCTACCACGTCATCAAGCCACATCATCTGTGCCACGTCATCTACCATGTCATCTGGCCACGTCATCAGTGACACCTCAGCACTACCACCTCAGCAGTCCAGTCAGCACTGACCCCTGCAGGCACAGTCCCTTGCCAGGCACACTGTGCACACACTGCATGTGCACACTCCTACCACCTCAGCACAAAGCTTCACTGGCACACCTCTTGCTAAGCATAGTGCCACATCATCACTGCATGTGACTCACAGTGACACATCATCATTGAGCACCATTTGCACTCCTTTTGCTCCTCCACCTAGATCAAGTCGTATCTCTTGATCCAGGAAGAATTTGAGGGTGCTCCAAAAAGGAAAGTCGCTCGATTTTTTGTGCTCTACGCGCTCGTTACATCACGCGCACATTTCGGTGCAAGTTACACTCACATTTGAGCCTTGCCGACAAAACCACTTCCTTCACGCACATTTGCCTCTACATCGACGCATCTGACCCAGCACTTAAAAAGAACAAAGGAAAAGGAATTATTTGCTGCTCTTTCATCGATCGACGGTTCGTTTAGATCTAGATCAGAGTAGACTAGATCGCCATAGAGGGGACGCTTTGAATTCCCCAAGTTGCCAATCTAAGCCATGCCCGAAATTCCCGACTAGTACCTACTCGGAGTCAGTCCATACGCTCACATCCGATTTCACATCATTACATTACCTGAAATCTTACGTTCATCAGTTCAGTGAGCAGACTTCAGAGTTCAGAGGCATTGCAGATTGATTCAGTGGGCAGATAGCACTTGATTTCACACACACATGCCACCATTGTAAAGCCTATTTGGCTATCTCACGGCATCGTGCACATCATTTTTCAGCCTTGTAAAGCCTCTTGGCTATTCCCGGCATCATTGCCACAAGCCTTGTAACACAGGTCAGATCTTATTTACTGCAGTTCTATCTTCACCGACGGTACAGAGATTTCACTTGGCATCTTTAGTGTATTTGCAGTTGATTCATACAGAGTTTTTCAGGACACTTTTGAGTACATTGTTTGCACCATGTCGACTAGCAACCTCAATCTGGAGGCATCTGCTAAGTTAGACAACTCCAATTACGGTACATGGAAATACCGAATGGAGACCATTCTTGTGCTTCAGGACAAATGGGAGTATGTCGATGGATTTATACCTAGACCATTGGCCGATCCAGCTACCAGTAGCTCTACTCCATCTGTTGTCACAGCACCAGCAACGGGATCTACATCGGGATCTACATCTACACAAACAGTTTCCGCACCAGTAGCAGATCCTGCCATTGCCCGAGCTCAAGCAGAATGGGATAAGAAAGATAAGTATGCCTATCACCTGATCAAGCAGAATGTGCAAGATGTCATGCTAGGACAGCTCAACACAGTCAAGACATCACAAGAAGCATGGGATATGTTCGCAGCTCTCTACAAGTCCAAGAACACATCCAGGATTCTCACCCTGAGAAACCAGATCAACCAGAGTTTCCGCAACAGCAGTGAAACCGGTCATGCTTATGTACTCCGCATCAAAGACTACAACAATCAACTTGCAGCAGCAGGAGAGACTATGAATCCCGCAGAAATGGTTCAAGTAATCCTGAATGGACTAGGAGAAGGATATGAGAATCTAGTCCAAAGTATTGCCATCCAACGGCAAATTCCAACACTGGAAGAACTTCAGTCAGTTCTACTTGGTGAAGAACTCAGGACTCAGGCCATTCAAGCACGTAAAGGTCATTCTAATGATCAAGCATTCACAGCTTCAGACAGAAGCAGAGGCAAAGGCAGAAACAGAGGTAGATCATATCAGAAAAGTGGTCATCATCATCAACAAAATCAAAATCAGAATCAGCATCAGCAGCATCCTCAACAACATCAAATCAGCAAAGAGGAAATCATTCCAACCGAGGAAGATTCCAAGGACGAGGGAATGCATCCACCAATGTGTCAAACATTCAATGCAACTATTGTCACAAGTTTGGACACTATGAAAAAGATTGCCGCAAGAAGCAGTATGACCAAGGCGGTCAATCTAGAGGGAATTCCCGAGGAAGAGGAAATCATCGTGGTGGACATTCTAGTCACAGTCATTTTGCAAATGAACATGGCAATATGTTTCTTGCAAGTGAGGAATTGCATCAGACTGATACAATGCACCTAGACAATGCACCTAGACACTGATTTCAATCCCAAAGAGGATTTCAGCTATCAAGTCGACCAAGTGGAACAGGATCCTTGGTACATCAACAGCGGTGCATCATCTCATATGACAAATCATCAGGAATGGTTCACAGAAATGAAGCCATTAGAAGGTCAAAAGAATGTCATCTACACAGCAGACAATACACCGAATCCGGTTCAAGGGACAGGTGTTATCCCTATGAACAATTTCACTGGTACAAAAGGATTAGTCAAAGATGTGCTCTATGTTCCGAAGCTCAGCAAGAACCTTTTGTCAGTAGGTCAAATGACGGAACACAACTACAAAGTCATCTTCGACGGTGATGAATGCACTATCAGAGACAAATCCAAAAGAGGTCAGCTAGTAGCAAAAGGTGTCAAGGAAGGACGCTTATACAGGATGCTAGCTACAGTACTAGATAAGCATGCCATGTCAGCTCAAATGCAACAGATGCCACTCTCTACAAAATGGCATAAGAGATATGGTCATGTCAACTTCAAGTACTTGTTAGACCTCAGGAATCAAAATATGGCAATTGGGATTCCGAAGCTACAGTTTCTTGGAAAGGTTTGTGAAGCATGCTGCTTCGGCAAACAAAAGCGAACCAACTTTGTCAAAAGTACCTCTCGTGCACGAGGTATTCTTGATTTAATTCATACAGATGTATGGGGTTATGCCCAGACCCGCAGCATCAATGGTTCACTTTATTACTTGACCTTCATCGACGACTACAGCAGATATTGTTGGGTCTACTTTCTGAAAGAGAAATCTGAAGTGTTTGCCAGATTTCAAGAATTCAAAGCCATGGTAGAAAACCAAACAGGCAGAAAGATCAAGGTCATGAGATCAGACAGAGGAGGTGAATACATGTCTTCAGCCTTCATGAACTTTTGCAAAACTCACGGCATTCGAAGACAATTCACATGTGCAGATACTCCTCAGCAAAATGCAATAGCTGAAAGGAAGAATGGGACTTTAGCAGACAGTGCTAGAGCAATGCTTAGTGAAAAGCATCTTCCGAATCAGTATTGGGCAGAAACAATAGCTACAGCTAACTACTTGCTTAATCGGCTTCCTACCGAACCGATACAAGGTATGACTCCTTATGAAGCATTCACTGGACACAAGCCACGCATTGGGCATCTCCGCATATTCGGTTGCATAGCATATGCCCACATACATGATGATCATCGCAGGAAATTGGATGCGAAGTCATGCAAATGCATCATGGTTGGCTACAGTGAAGAAAGTAAAGCATACAAATTGTATGATCCCATCAACCGCAAAGTCATTATCTCCAGAGATGTAATCTTCGATGAGGAATCAGAATGGAACACCTCACCTACACAGGAGATAGAAGCATCGACTTCACAGTCATCTACAGAACAGGTTGATGAAGAAGAGCAAGAATTGCCAGCAACACCCCAAGCAGTGCCACAGCAGCTCAGACGGTCTACTAGGGAAAGCAGACCACCAGCCAGAGTAACATATGCTCAGAAAGGCAAAGCAATTCAGGTGGAAACCACCAATTATGCTCTTATGACTACCATCATGGCTACAGAAGAGCCAGTGTACTTCGAAGACGCAGTAGATAAGCCAGAATGGCAAACTGCTATGAATGAAGAAATGGATGCTTTGTATAAAAATAACACTTGGGTATTATGCGACCTTCCACCAGGAAAGAAGGCCATAGCCAACAAATGGGTATACAAAGTGAAGTACAATCCAGATGGCAGTATTCAGAGATACAAAGCCAGATTAGTTGCAAAAGGATTTGCACAAATATGGTCAAGATTATGATGAGACTTATGCTCCAGTAGCAAAGATGGATTCCATACGGTTCTTGATATCACTAGCGACACTCAGTAAATGGAATGTGTATCAGCTCGATGTCAAGAATGCATTTCTCAATGGTTATCTAGACGAGGAAGTCTACATGCAACAACCAGCAGGTTATGTTGAACCAGGACAAGAGAACAAGGTTTGCCATCTCAAGAAAAGTCTCTATGGCTTAAAGCAAGCACCCAGAAGTTGGTACAGCAGAATTGACAAATATTTTGCTGATCTGGGATACATGAAGTCCAATGCAGATCATACTCTCTACTACAAAGTTCAAGGGGAAGATATCACTATTGCACTTTTGTACGTAGATGATCTGATTGTGACAGGAAGCAAGGATAGCTTCATCAAAAAGCTAAAACAAGACTTATCTGCAGAGTTCGACATGAAAGATCTTGGACTTATGCACTATTGTCTTGGAATTGAGTTCTAGAGAGATTCAGATAGCACATTCATGAGTCAGCTCAAGTATGTTGACAGTCTCCTGAAGAAGTTTCATATGGCAGATTGCAAGATTGCAGCCACTCCCATGGAACAGAGTTTGAAACTTACTAAAGATTCAGAAAAGCCTACAGTCAATGACAGATACTACAGGCAACTCATTGGATCTCTTATATATCTGACAATCACACGGCCAGATATTTGTTATGCAGTAAGCTCACTAGCACAGTTTATGGCAAATCCAAAACAGTCTCACTGGAATGCAGCCAAAAGAGTCTTGAGATACATCAGAGGTACAAGACAATTTGGGATAGAATACAGAGGAAGTCATCCACGGTTGCATGGATACTGTGACAGTGACTATGCTGGAGATCATGAGACCAGGAGATCGACACAGGGATATGCATTTTTCCTTGGTCAAGGTGCTATATCATGGTTGTCAAACAAACAGCCAACTGTTTCTTTGTCTTCAACTGAAGCAGAATATAGAGCACTCACTACAGGTGCATGTGAGGCTATATGGCTCAGAAGACTATTGTCAGAAACAGATTACTTTGATGAGTCAAAGCCAACAACAATATACTGTGATAATCAATCGGCTCAAGCATTGGCCAAAAATCCAGTATATCACTCCAGAACAAAGGACATTGATGTCAGAGAGCACTTCATCAGAGAAAGAGTGTTACTTGGTGACATCACACTGCAGCATTGTGATAGCAAAGAAAATGTTGCAGACATCTTTACCAAACCACTCGTTAAAGAGCTATTCGAGAAACACCGACTAGCTCTTGGTTTGATGCAGAGGAAGGACATTCCCATTAAAGGGGTGTGATGGAATGTAATGCTCAGTCCTTCTTCGATTCCCCAGAATCATCATCTTGAGGGAAGGCCTACTTCATGATGTTGATCTTGAGGGAAGGTGTTGAGAGTTCACGCTCAACATCATGTGATCATGTGTGCATAGCACCATCACGTGATCATATTTGCATAGCACTAACCTTATAGAGTGCCATAAAGGAAAGGGTTAGATTCCCTAACCCTAACCCTAAAAGGGTTTGTATATATTCTATTTTTTCAACTAATTCTAGTGTACAGTTAGTCATTTGTGGTGTGCTCTCTAGCTGTGCCCTCTCTCCTCATCTCCACTCTTCTCCTCTCCCCTCTTCATATTTTGTCACCCTAAGGCCAACCAATCATCACCAGAGGAGGGGAAGAGCTTACCCAAGGTTCCCATCAATAAGCTAGGCCAATACTTCGAGGGTGATGACACAAACATGGCTATCCCCATAAACTATCAACACCAAAAGGTTGATGTCATCTTGGATGGGGGATTGGGAGTCATTGTTTGTACCAAGGAATGCTGGGTAAAGTGGGGAAAACCTACACTCAAGCAAACTCATCAAGTGGTGAAATTGGTCGCTGATGGAAGAACTGCAAAAGCCTCGGGAGTCCTTACTAGCATTAACATTAAAGTATTTTGATTCACATACCCCATCAGGTGTGTAGTCATGGACTTCACCCACAACAGCCGGGATATGAGGCTATCCTAGGTAGACTCTTCTTACGAATGTCTATGCTCGTACACAACTGGCATACATATAACATCTATTTGCGGCATGAGGAACAAATCATGCGAGTGGACTTGTGCACCTAAAAGGCCCACCCATTGTCAAGACACCTTTTCTCTATGTGGAATCTGACACAACCATCCAGACCACATCCTTGAAGCTGTTCCAACACAGTGAGAGGGAAGAGGATGAAAAAGAGTCCTATGATTTTTGGTATGCACCTCTTTGTGAGCTAGAGGTTTTTCTCAAAACTAGATGCACGTCCTAGCCAACATTGATGTTCTAGAGAGAATAGGGTTCCAAATCACAACCCCTGAGCTCAAGAGAATGACCTCAGTGGTTCCTTGGATAAGGCCAAAAGGGCCACTTCTCCTACAAAAATCGAGGAGGAAGTTGACTAGAAGGAAGACCTACAACAGGTACCCACTACTACAAGGCTTACATGATTGAGGAACACAAGATCTTATACCAACAGGCCAAGAGATCTTGGGAAAATAGGTGCTCCCAAGGATATGATGGTCGAGCCTCGGTCAAGGAGGTAAACATGGCTCCAAAAGGGCAGGAACCCCAATCTATATTCATCACTGATGATCTCACTCCAAATGAGGAGAACACTCTAATAGCTCTCCTATGGAAATACACCGATATGAAAGGGGCACCCGCTAAAGTAGTGCAGCACATGATACCCTTGTTGGGTGATGCCAATATGGTACATCAATATCCCTATCCTATGAATCCCAAGTATGCACTCATAGTCAGGGAGGAAATCTAGAAACTCATAGATGCGGGATTCATCTATGAGATTGAGCATACGGATGGGGTGTCACCCATCATGATAGTCCTAAAGAAGAATAGAAAAAATGGAGTATGCGTGGACTTGAAAAAAGTTAATACCGCCACCAAGCACGAGCACTACCACTTAAAAAAAGTTAACGCTACAACCAAGCACGACCACTACCCCTTGCAATTCATGAAACTTTTGTCCTGGAAAGGGTAGCCAGAAAGGAAGTCTATAGCTTCCTAGATGGATTCTTTGGATACAACCAAGTGTCCATTGCCCCGTAGGATCAACATAAAGTAGCCTTCGCAAAACTGAGGGGTGTATATGCGGCTAGAGTAATGATATTCGGGTTGATTAATGTGTCGGCCACCTTCCAATGGAGGATGATCACTGTCTTCAAGGAGTACTTGAGAGACTTTGTGGAAGTCTTCTTGGATGACATATGCACGAGCTTGACGTGGGATGATCACCTAAAATACCTAAGACTCATCCTAGAAAAGTGCCGATTGTATCACATATCCTTGAATTCTCTTAAGTGCCAATTTTGGGTCAAACATGGCATAATTCTCAGCCACATAGTGTCCTAGAATGGATTCTCCACAGACCACAGCAAAATCGAACTCATCTTGGAATTTCCACCCCCCACCAATGCCAAGGGAGCCCTGATGGGAGTCAAAGATGACCTCCCTGATGCTTCCCTCTTTCTCATCGACCTCATACCCAAATGGGCGACCGAGGTCGGTCACTACCTAGCTAATGGCCTACCCTTGGGCTTAGCTTTCAAGAAAGATAGAGCCCACAAACTCATTAAGGAAGCAACACCAAATGGGCCATCGAGATTGGTCTTGACCTACCCTTGGGCCCAGCTCTTAAGAAAGATAGAGTCTGCAAACTCACTAAGGACGCAATGTCGTATCAACTAATTATAGGCTGTTGAGAGTTCATGCTCAACATCATGTGATCACGTGTGCATAGCACCATCATGTGATCATATGTGCATAGCACTAAACCTTATAGAGTGCTATAAAGGAAAGGGTTAGATCCCCTAATCCTAACCCTAAAAGGATTTGTATATATTGTATTTTTCCAACTAAATCTAGTGTACAGTTAGTCATTTGTGGTGTACTCTCTAGCTGTGCCCTCTCTCCTCATCTCCACTCTTCTCCTCTCCCTTCTTCATATTTTGTCATGGTATCAGAGCTCCCTTGTCTTTCGCTGAGGCATTGTGATTCTTGAGGGTGCAAGAGAGATTGTGAGATTGAGAGTTCTCTTGAGTGATTGTGAGATCCTTCCCTTCACTTCCGTTGAGAGCAATTTCCATCCATTGAGAGGAACTTCCATCCATTCATTTTGTGAGAGTTTCATTGAGAGAGTCATTCGACTCTCTATTCCATTCATTCTTCCGTGAGAGTGAGAGTTGTTCTTTTCTTCCGAAGAAAGAAATTTAGATAGATCTGTTTTATATTTGTGTGAGAGAGAGCTTTGTGATTTATGAGAAAGAAAGGTTTTAGTCTCATTCTAAGAGAAAGAGATAGAGAGGTGTCTCAACAGAGTTTTTGAGTGTTTTTGGTGGAGGTTTCATTCTTTGTGTTCTAGTTTGAGTCCTTCAATTCACAGCAAGCCAAGACGGGCAGCCTCTTCATTTATAGCTCCCAGCTTCGTTGACCTTCAAAGTAGCAACAAAGCTCTACCACCAAGCTCTCGACGTAGCTTCACGGGCTGCATCTGCAATAATAGTGCCACCAGACGACCAAACTCTGTAGTCTTAGCCTCTACAATGACCTACAACATCTTCTAGCCTCTCAACAAGATCCTATCTATAGCTTTGACGGATCAATCAACCAATGCGAGCCTCTTCATGGCCATCTACAACTGCCCACATAGATCCAAGGCTCCATAGCGTGCGATCCACTCAGTGGAACGACCTCCAATAGTCAATGCAGAGGTGCGCTTGGAGCAAGATGGAGCACAGGAAGAAAGAAGACTATTGTCATCAAACGGCTGACAACAGCTCTAGCTGCAATATCCACAGCCGACCTCAATTACTGCACCATCACGAGCACCTCCTACGACACCACACAAAGATCACCAACTCCAAGCTTTGTCAACGGCTCCTCCATTTGTGCACTGCTACCTCTTACGCCTCCTACAATGAGCAACGAACTCTGTAGTAGCTCCCGTGAGCTCCTAGCCGCCACCAACAACAAGCTACACCCAAGCACCTCGATTGACGCACTCCTGAACTAGTCCAGCTGTGGCCAACAGCAAGAAGCACATGTAGCGGCAAGCTCATACGCTAGCAATGGCTGACCAACGAGCAACAAATGCGGCTCCTGTTCATCGACCATCATCGACAAAGATGACGAAATCTCAAGATTTCGTTGGCATCTCAAAGATTTCGACAAGCCACTTTCGGTCGCCCTCCTAGTGCCACATGGCAGCGAGGGAGGATATCTTATCCTCAACCTCACCACACATTGAGGTGTGGCCAGCCAAGTGACACGTGGCCTGTCTACCATGTCATCATCTTATCCTCGCTTGCCACATCATCCAATTGACATGTGGCAGTCGATTGCCACATCAGCAACTTCCACGTCAGCAACCCAGCTCAATTGACATGTCATCAGTGCCACGTAAGTAGGCCATGTCATCCTACCATGTCATCAGTGACACATCATCATTGACTACCACATCATCAACCATGTCACCTATGCCATGTCATCAAGGACATGTCATTAGTACCATGTCATCAATGCCATGTCAGCATTACCACATCATCTTGTTTACATCATCTGTGCCACCTTAGCACTGACCCTCTGTAGGCATAGTCCCTTGTCAGGCACATTGTGCACACATTGCATGTGCACACAGCTGCCACCTCAGCACAAGGCCCCACTGGCACACATATTGCTAGGCACAGTGCCACATCATTACTGCATGATGTGACTCACAGTGACACATAATCATTGAGCACCATTCGCACTCCTGTTGCCCCTCCACCTAGATCAAGTCATATCTCTTGATCCAGGAAGAATTTGAGGGCACTCCAGAAAGGAAAGTCGCTCGTTTTTTTGTGCTCTACACGTTGTCACATCACGTGCACATTTTGGCGCAAGTTACACTCACATTTGAGCCTCGCTGACAAAACCACTTCCTTCATGCACATTTGCCTCTACATTGATGCATCTGACCCAACACTTAAAAAGAACAAAAGAAAAGGAATTATTTGTTGTTATTTCATTGATCAAAGGTTGGTTTAGATCTAGATTAGAGTAGACTAGATCGCCATAGAAGGGACACTTTGAATTTCCCCAAGTTGCCAATCTAAGCCATGCCCCAAATTCTCGACTAGTACCTACTCCGAGTCAGTCCATATGCTCACATATGGTTTCACATCATTACATTACCTAAAACCTTACGTTCATCAGTTCAGTGAGCAATCTTCAGAGTTCAGAGGCATTCCAGACTGATTCAATGGGCAGATAGCACTTGATTTCACACACACATGCCACCATTGTAAAGCCTATTTGGCTATCTCACGGCATCGTGCACATCATTTCAGCCTTGTAAAGCCTCTTGGCTATTTTCGGCATCATTGCCACAAGCCTTGTAATACATATCAGATTTTATATACTGCATTTCTATCTTCACCGATGGTTCAAAGACTTAACTTGGCATATTCAGTGTATTTACAGTTGATTCATACAGAGATCTTCATGACACTTCTGAGTACATTTCTTGCACCATGTCGACTAGCAACCTCAATCTGGAGGCATCTGCTAAGTTAGACAACTCCAATGACGGTACATGGAAATACCGAATGGAGACCATTCTTCTGCTTTAGGACAAATGGGAGTATGTCGATGGGTCTACACCTAGACCATTGGCCGATTGAGCCACCAGTAGCTCTACTCCATCTGTTGTCACAACACCAGCAATGGGATCTACATCAGGATCTACATCTACACAAATAGTTTCCGCACCAGTAGTAGATCTTGCCATTGCCTGAGCTCAAGCAGAATGTGCAAGATGTCATGCTAGGATGTTGGGATATCTCAAGGTGTATGCCTCAGGCACACCTTATGTTTCTATGTGTGAGTGCTAGAGGCACAGTTAGGTGCCCACAAGCACAATTAGGTGGTGGAAAAGCCACATAGGATGATTGAGAGAATCTAGGAGCAGATTGAGGAGATGATTGTGGAGCTTTGAGGTCATCAGTGATGTCAGTGACCTTGTATGAGGTGCCTACTTAAGGACCTCTTTCTTCTTCATTCTATAAGCAAGTATTCTGAGTTTGTGTCCACTCTACTCTTTCTTTTCAGTATTCCAACATGGTATCAGAGCCATTTGATCCCCCTTGAGCCCATTTCTGCCACATCATCATCTTCTTCTTCATCTTCTTCTTCTCCATTTTCCTCTTTCTTCCCAAAATCTTTGAGAGCTTGGTTCTCCATCTACAAACGACCATTGCCCAAACCCTCTGAGCTGGAAACTCCTCTAGTATGGGCGAACTTCCACCTGCAAGCAATTGAAGAAAAAACGTCTGTGGTGGCTGCCATTCTCCAAACAGCGAATTTCTTCTGTTGCTCAATACTCCCTGCATACTCTGCCATTGCCTGAGCCCTCTTAGGAGTAGATGGGCGACCTCAAGACGAAGATTTTGAGCTATTTTTCAAGTCATTTGGTTCAGTAACGAGGGAGAAATCGTCAAAACTCAGTTTCAGCCTGTAGCAACTCTCCCGGGCAAAAGTGCGCACCATTTCGTCCAACCTCTGTGCTGGACCTTCTCTGGTATATGAGCTTTCTTTTGCTTCAGAAAGCCCTCTTTTCCTTGCTTTGAAGAGTGAGCTACAAGCCCTCCAAGTTCAGCTTTTCAGTTTTGACAGTTTTGGACAAGTTTTTGAAGATGATGCTACATAAAATGCTACTCTAGCATTTCTGGTTTTTTGAAGTTTTCAATAACTTCAGTACAAGTGTGGATTCAATTTTGTTTTGACTTGCTAGACCTGGTTTTGATTGGAAAATGTTTATTTCATCCACTTCTATGAAGCATGTAAGAAGAAGCATCATTGTTTGAAAACTAGTCACTACTATTTGCTACAACAAGTGGCTATACTTTGGAAGTATTTCAGTTCTTTTTGCCTTGTAAGAGAGAAGACACTACCCAATACTTGGGTTAGAGCCTCTCATGGCTTGCTTATGCCAAATATGTGAAAAGCCAAAACATAAAGCAATGTCTTGTTATGCTACAAAGGATGAAAATGCCAACCTGACTTCCTTATTGAAGATTGCCAAAACAATGGTTGCCAAAAAGGAAGCAAATACAGAGATCTACACTCTCATGGCATTTTTATTTGACTCCAAGTACAAGAAAAAGATGAAGGTCAGACACCTAAGATATGCTTCTCTACACAACTATGGAGATGACAAGATAATTGTTCTCATGAAGGATATGACTTTCAGATCCACTTGTTCTATCATAGTACCATCTTATAAGGCACTAGACACTGCCCATGTGGTAAGACCTTGCCTTGACATGGATATTTTGCCTCCACAAGATGAGGCATCTCATGAAGATTATGCATTTTAAACTCATCTCTATGTATGCTCCAGATCTCTCTTTTTATGTCAAGGTACTCAGCCTGGATAGTCCTCCAAAATGAATGAAAATAAACTATTGTGTGTTGTGTGTTTTGTAAACACCTCTGGTCACCTTATGATGTAGACCATGTGTATGTTTTGTTCCATGGTACCTCCTACAGACATTGTGTGCATGTACATGTAGGGGAGATCACCATTGGAAGGTCTGTTTGTATCCCTTTCTGTTTACCTTACACCCAAGGGAACCCTTGCTAGCATGAGAACCTAGCCATAGATTTATCCTTGACCACCATGAGATGGCATGAGAAACTATGAGACTAGATGTATCCTTGACATAGCCTGAGGCATTTCCTTGAGGGGGGGTTTGTTGGGATATCTCAAGGTGTATGCCTCAGGCACACCTTATGTTTCTATGTGTGAGTGCTAGAGGCACAGTTAGGTGCCCACAAGCACAATTAGGTGGTGGAAAAGCCACATAGGATGATTGAGAGAATCTAGGAGCAGATTGAGGAGATGATTGTGGAGCTTTGAGGTCATCAGTGATGTCAGTGACCTTGTATGAGGTGCCTACTTAAGGACCTCTTTCTTCTTCATTCTATAAGCAAGTATTCTGAGTTTGTGTCCACTCTACTCTTTCTTTTCAGTATTCCAACATAGGATAGCTCAACAGAGTCAAGACATCAAAAGAAGCATGGGATATGTTCGCAGCTCTCTACGAGTCCAAGAACACATCTAGGATTCTCACCCTAAGAAACCAAATCAACCAGAGTTTCCACAACAGTAGTGAAACTGGTCATGCTTATGTACTCCACATAAAAGACTACAACAATCAACTTGCAGCAGTAGGAGAGACTATGGACCCCACAAAAATGGTTCAAGTAATCCTAAATGGACTAGGAGAAGGATACGAGAATTTAGTCCAGAGTATTGCCATCCAATGGCAAATTTGGACACTGGAACAACTTCAGTCAGTCCTACTTGGTGAAGAACTCAAGACTCAAGCCATTCAAGCACGCAAAGGTCATTCTAATGATCAGGCATTCACAGCTTCAGATAGAAACAGAGGCAAAGGCAAAAATAGAGGTAGATCATGTAACCAAAAAAGTGGTCATCATCAACAAAATCAAAGTCAGAATCAGCATCAACATCAGCATCATCCTCAGCAACATCAGAATCAGCAAAGAGGAAATCATTCCAACCAAGGAAGATTCCAAGGACGAGGGAATGCATCCACCAATGTGTCAAACATTCAGTGCAACTACTGTCACAAGTTTGGAAACTATGAAAGAGATTGCTACAAGAAACAGTACGACCAAGACGGTCAATCAAGCAGTAATCGAGGGAATTCCCAAGGAAGAGGAAATCATCGTGGTGGACATTCTAGTCACGATCATTTTGCAAATGAACATGGAAATATGTTTCTTGAAAGTGAGGAATTGCATCAGACTAATACAATGCACCTAGACACTAATTTCAATCCCAAAGAGGATTACAATTATCAAGTCAAGCAAGTGGAACATGATCCTTGGTACATCGACAGCAGTGCATCATCTCATATGACAAATCATCAGGAATGGTTCACAGAGATGAAACCATTAGAAGTACACAGCAGACAGTACACCGAATCTAGTTCAAGGGACAGGTGTTATCCCTATGAACAACTTCACTAGTACAAAAGGATTAGTCAAAGATGTGCTCTATTTTTTGAAGCTCAGCAAGAACCTTTTGTTAGTAGGTCAAATGACGGAACACAATTACAAAGTCATCTTCAACAGTGATGAATGCATTATTAGAGACAAATCCAAAAGATGTCAGCTAGTAGCAAAAGGTGTCAAGGAAGGACGCTTATACAAAATGCTAACTACAGTACCAAATAGGCATGCCATGTCAGCTCAAATGCAACAGATGCCACTATCTGCAAAATAAATGGCACAAGAGATATGGTCATGTCAATTTCAAGTACTTGTTAGATCTCACTGCAAAATGGCACAAGAGATATGGTCATGTAAATTTCAAGTACTTGTTAGATCTCAGGAATTAGAATATGGCAATTGGGATTCCAAAGCTATAGTTTCTTGGAAAAGTTTGCGAAGCATGCTACTTTGGCAAACAAAAGTGAACCAACTTTATCAGAAGTACCTCTCATGCATGAGGTATTCTTGATTTAATTCATACAGATGTATGGGGTTATGCCCAGGCTCGCAGCATCAATGGTTCACTTTATTACTTGATCTTCATCGATCACTACATCAGATATTGTTGGGTCTACTTTTTGAAAGAGAAATATGAAGTGTTTTCCAGATTTCAAGAATTCAAAGCCATGGTAGAAAACCAGACAGGGAGAAAGATCAAGGTCATGAGATCAGACAGAGGAGGTGAATAAATGTCTTCAACATTCATGAACTTTTGCAAAAGTCATGGCATTCGAAGACAATTCACATGTGAAGATACTCCTCAGCAGAATGCAATAGCTGAAAGGAAGAATGGGACTTTAGCAGATAGTGCTAGAGCAATGCTTAGTGAAAAGCATCTTCCGAATCAGTATTGGGCAGAAGCAATAGCTACAACAAACGACTTGCTTAATCAGCTTCCTATCGAAGCGATACAGGGTATGACTCCCTATGAAGCATTCACTAGACACAAGCCATGCATTGGGCATCTCCGCATATTTGGTTGCATAGCATATGCCCACATACATGATGATCATCGCAGGAAATTGGATGCGAAGTCACGCAAATGCATCATGGTTGGCTACAGTGAAGAAAGCAAAGCATGCAAATTGTATGATCCCATCAACCACAAAGTCATTATCTCCAAAGATGTAATCTTTGATGAGGAATCAGAATGGAAAACCTCACCTACATAGGAGATAGAAGCATTGACTTCACAGTCATCTATAGAACAGGTTGATGAAGAAGAGCAAGAATTGCCAGCAACACTCCAAGCAGAGCCACAGCAACTCAGACGGTCTACTAGGGAAAGTAGACCACCCACCAAATTGACATATGCTCAGAAAGGCAAAGCAATTCAGGTGGAAACTACCAACTTTGCTCTTATGACTACCATCATGGCTACAGAAGAGCCAGTGTACTTCAAAGATGCATGAAGAAATGGAAGCTTTGTATAAGAATAATACTTGGGAATTATGCAACCTTCCACCAGGATAGAAGGCCATAGCCAACAAATGGGTATACAAAGTGAAGTACAATCCAGATGGCAGTATTCAGAGATACAAAGCCAAATTAGTTGCAAAAGGATTTGCACAACAATATGGTCAAGATTATGATGAGACTTATGCTCCAGTAGCAAAGATGGATTCCATACGGTTCTTGATATCACTAGCGACACTCAGCAAATGGAATGTGTATCAGCTTGATGTCAAGAATGCATTTCTCAATGGTTATCTAGACGAGGAAGTCTACATGCAGCAACCAGCAGGTTATGTTGAACAAAGAAAGGAGAATAAGGTTTGCCATCTCAAGAAAAGCCTCTACAGCTTAAAGCAAGCACCCAAAAGTTGGTACAGTAGAATTGACAAGTATTTTGCTGATTTGGGATACATGAAATCCAATGCAGATCATACTCTCTACTAGAAAGTTCAAGGGGAAGACATTACTATTGTACTTTTGTATGTAGATGATCTGATTGTGATAGGAAGCAAGGATAGCTTCATCAGAAAACAAAAACAAGACTTATCTGCAGAGTTTGACATGAAAGATCTTGGACTTATGCACTATTGTCTTGGAATTGAGTTTAGGAGAGATTCAGATAGCACATTTATGAGTCAGCTCAAGTATGTTGACAGTCTCTTGAAGAAGTTTCATATGGCAGATTGCAAGATTGCAGCCACTCCCATGGAACAAAGTTTGAAACTTACTAAAGATTTAGAAAAGCCTACAGTCAATGACAAATACTACAGGCAACTCATTGGATCTCTTATATATCTGACAATCACATGGCCAGATATTTGTTATGCAATAAGCACACTAGCACAGTTTATGGAAAATCCAAAACAGTCTCACTGGAATGCAGCCAAAAGAGTCTTGAGATACATCACAGGAACAAGACAATTTGGGATAGAATATAGAGGAAGTCATCGACGGTTGCATGGATACTGTGACAGTGACTATGCCGAAGATCATGAGACCAAGAGATCGACACAGGGATATGCATTTTTCCTTGGTCAAGGTGCTATATCATGGTTGTCAAACAAACACCCAACTGTTTCTTTGTCTTTGACTGAAGTAGAATATAGAGCACTCACTACAGGTGCTTGTGAGGCTATATGGCTCAGAAGACTATTGTTGGAAACAGATTACTTTGATGAGTCAAAGCCAACAACAATATACTGTGATAATCAATCGGCTCAAGCATTGGCCAAAAATCTAGTATATCACTCCAGGACAAAGGACATTGATGTCAGAGAGCACTTCATCAGAGAAAGAGTGTTACTTAGTGCCATCACACTGCAGCATTGTGATAGCAAAGAAAATGTTGCAGACATCTTTACCAAACCACTCGGTAAAGAGCTATTCGAGAGACACTGACTAGCTCTTGGTTTGATGCAGAGGAAGGACATTCCCATTAAAGGGGTGTGATGGAATGTAATGCTCAGTCCTTCTTTGATTCCCCAGAATCATCATCTTGAGGGAACGCCTACTTCATGATGTTGATCTTGAGGGAAGGTGTTGAGAGTTCACACTCAACATCATGTGATCACGTGTGCATAGCACCATCATGTGATCATATGTGCGTAGCACTAACCTTATAGAGTGCTATAAAGGAAAGGGTTAGATCCCCTAAACCTAACCCTAAAAGGGTTTGTATATATTCTATTTTTTCAACTAAATCTAGTGTACAATTAGTCATTTGTGGTGTGCTCTCTAGCTGTGCCCTCTCTCCTCATCTCCACTCTTCTCCTCTCCCTTCTTCATATTTTGTCATAGGCCTATTATACTGCATGGGCAAGGATGGCGTCATGCATAGATGTGTGTGCGAGCATGTATACATCAAGGTGCTCAAGGAATCCCACTTTGGAATTGTAGGAGTGCACTTTGCTACCACTAATGTTACAACATGTAAAGTGCTCCAGGCTAGCCTTTGGTGGTTGATGCTGTTCAAAGATGCAGTCCAATTTATCAAGTGCTGCGACCCCTACTAGCGTGTGCAAATCCCACATAAGGTGGACATGATGCCCTTAACTTTAATATTAACCAATCAACCCTTTGAGAAATGGGGCATTGATTTTATTGGATCCATAAGTCAAGCAGCTAGAGGAATACATCATCTTGGCCACCACAGATTACTTCGCCAAGTGGGTAGAAGGGAGAGCCACCGTGAAGGCGGATGCGAGATCCACCGCTAAATTCTTATATGAGCAAGTTATCACATGGTTTGAATGTCCCTTATAGCTAGTCAGTAAGATGACGACAAGGAACTCATTTCCTCAATGAAACAATAGCAGTCCTGGCTAGTGAATTCATGATTATACATAGGAAGTCAATGCCATACTATCCTAGGGCAAATGGCTTGGTTGAGAGCTCTAATAAAAATTGTTGTAAGATTATAACTTGCACAGTAGAGGCCAGTCGTACTGACTGTGAGCATAAGCTCATTGCAGCTTATGGGCCTATAGAACATCCTATAAGGTGGCCATGAACTACACCCCCTTCAGCCTAGCCTTTGGGGTGGAGGTGGTGATGCCAATGGACTATGTAGTGCCTAGCCTCTGCCTTACCATCAAAGAAAGGCTCACAGAGAATGCCTTGGTAGAATGGTTAATTGACCTTGAAAACTTAGAGGAGACAAGGTTGTGTAAAGCCTACTGCCTTTGGGTGGAGAAGGCCTGATGCAAAAAGTGGTTCGACCACAACCTTAAGAACAAAGACCTTGTAGAGAGTGATCTGGGACTCCTCTATAGAATCCACAATGCCAAGTGCAAGCTGAAGTACCAAGGTATGGGTCCCTACCCTGTGGTGGAAATCACTCCACAAGGGGTGTGCCAAATAGCCACCCTTGATGGAATAGAAATGGATGGCTACCTTAATGGGAGCAAATTAAAGAGATACTATGAGCCACTCACACTACCTACCCTTCAAGCCATCCGTAGAGAAAAAGAACTCAAGGCTGAAGTAGCCAGGATGAGACACTAGGCCATCAAAGAAGCCAGAGCACGTAACGATAAGCTCAAATAGCATAAGAATATGGCATTGATTAAGGAAATGCTTGAACACCGAGGACCAGCGGATGAACTAAAGATAGAACCAACTAAGTTGCATGTTCAACTACAAGGTCTAGGCATGTGCATCAGGGCACTTGTGGATCCAAAAGTGAGCCACAACTTCATCTCCCACGAGGTATAGGAAAAGCTACAGGTACCCCTAAACCTCAACGTGGCTTTGGTAAGGGCTAATAATGACCAAATCATAAGCACATTGGGTTTTCTAAACTTAAGTCTAACTGTTGTTTGCCAAGAAGTGGACATACACTTTTACGCTCTCCCCATAGAAGCAATTGAGAATCTTGTTCCTCAACTTGAAACTGCTAGACCATTGTGGAGAGAATTGTGAACAATGAACACAATTATTCAATTCAAGTTATGGCTCAAAGAGAAGCTATGTCTCAAATGACCAAGTCCTACCCAACTCCTACATCAATGCAATGGAAGTTTGACAATTGATTTGCAAGCGCATGAACTATTTTTGTGTGTTACTATTGCCAATAATCAATTGCCAATAATACACACTAAAAAGAATTCAGCCTAGCAAACAATTGAGAGCTATATATCGATTCATCCTTTTGAAAGTGCTTGATGCCTTGAATCATGATTTGGAATACAGATGTAAAATCACAAAAGAAATAAATGACAACTTGAGAAGGAGGAACAAAATGGTGACTCCGCACAGACAACAATGCATTTAAGGGTAGAAAACACCTTGATGTAATGGTAATTGATTTTGATCCAATGGTGTACAATGCTTACATTAGATCCTAAGGACCAAGGTCTTCCAATGGTCATAACCACTTAGTGTCATTAATATATCGTAGATTTATTGTATCTTACCAACAAAACTATTATTCAAGGCAAGTTGATGAAATTGATGCTCTTAGTGCAAGGGTTTAATTTTAGGGTTATTCACATAAACCTAGTAAATCACATGCAAGAGTAGATTTTTTGTATTAACTTCCATACCATTGTGGCCAAAAATTCAAAGGAGGGGGAAGGCTTGGCATGACAGGTATATTATGGCCAAAAATATGAGGAAGGGTATGCTTGTGTTTTTATACAATATAAGGGTTGATAAGATGAAGCACAAGTTCAAATTTGGTTGGGATGGTCCATACAGTTGGTAGAAGTTCATGATAATGGTACTGTTGAATTGGCTAATCTAGAGAGCAGAGTGGTTCTTGAACTAATCAATGGTAGTCGAGTTAAGCCTTACCACAATGCCACAGTGAGTTTAGTAATAGTGAGACAATTCACAAAGATCGCGAATCAAATGCCACATGGCATTGAGTCTCTTAAACTCACCACTACTGGCATTAATTATGAGGTCTATAGCCATTGGGTTCCAGCCAAGGAGTCACATGGGAGGCTTCAATTGAACAAATTGCTAGAAACAAGCTATTGGCTCATGCAACATTTTGCACTATGTTAGCTTCATCTCACTCACTCTTCATCTCCATGCCAAGGATACCTTTTCAACAAATCCAAGTATTTCAATGCTCGACCATTCTATCGCTTCTTGATAGAGTATATTGGATTGGAGAAAATCCCATGCTACATTTCAAGAAAGTTTGTGGCCAAGGTACTCACGGCCTTTGAGGACGCAGCCATTGGCTTGACATCTTCATTGAAATCTTTGATAAGGAGCTAAAAAGGGTGTGTCTGGCACATCAAGCTCACTGCAAGCTTGGCCCACACCTTTGCATGATGTGATATTGATTGGAGTCTGAAGCAATGGGATGGCTGTGTACCACCCAACTTGGGGGACTCTAATGCAAAATTGATGATCACATGTGCACTAAGTGGATTAGGAGAAGCCTCTATGGGAGTGGAGAACAAGCAACAACTAAAGAAATAAGAGAGCCAAGCACAACAATTGAAGGTGGATCCACAATAGTGGAGTCTTAGGTCATGGACATTGGAACTTGGTTAGGGCCTCCCCCAATTTGAGCTTCTTACACAAGTCTTGCTCAACAACCACTTGTCTCCATAGACAAACATTAATGCCAATTCTAGAGAAACCTCCTCCTACCATTTTTATTGCCTCATCACCAAAATCAAAGAAAGATGTATTTACTCCCCCAACCTCTCCAGCAAAACCCAAATCTCAGTCCTCTTCCCCACATACACAAGCTTCACTAGATTAGAAGGAGGTCAAAGAAGAGGAAAAGGAAAGCAAATATGTGGCCCAAGATGCCACATTGCCTAGGAGATGTAGATAAGGAAGGCCAAAAGGAAACCAACATAGAGGTTGAGGAGAAGCAACCTACTAACAACTACTTGTCTCCATCAACAAACATTAATGCCAATTCTAGAGAAACCTCCTCCTACCATTGTTATTGCCTCATCACCAAAATCAAAGCAAGATGTATTTACTCCCCCAACCTCTCCAACAAAACCCAAATCTCAGTCCTCTTCCCCACATACACAAGCCTCACTAGATTAGAAGGAGGTCAAAGAAGAGGAGAAGGAAAGCAAATATGTGGCCCAAGATGCCACATTGCCTAGGAGATGTAGACAAGGAAGGCCAGAAGGAAACCAACATAGAGGTTGAGGAGAAGCAACCTACTAACAACCACTTGTCTCCATCGACAAACATTAATGCCAATTCTAGAGAAACCTCCTCCTACCATTGTTATTGCCTCATCACCAAAATCAAAGCAAGATGTATTTACTCCCCCAACCTCTCCAACAAAACCCCAATCTCAGTCCTCTTCCCCACATACACAAGCCTCACTAGATTAGAAGGAGGTCAAAGAAGAGGAAACGGAAAGCAAATATGTGGCCCAAGATGCCACATTGCCTAGGAGATGTAGACAAGGAAGGCCAGAAGGAAACCAACACAGAGGTTGAGGAGAAGCAACCTACTCTGGAGGCTAAAAATAAAGTAGAGTAGTCTACTGAGATTTCTCCAAAGGCAAAGATGCCATTAGCTACCTAGGATAAGGAATACCATGCTAGGCCCAACCCCAATCCTACAATAGAAACCAACCTAACAACAGATAACCATTGGAAGGTCTTTTTGTATCCCTTTTGTTTACCTTACACCCATGGGAACCCTTGCTAGCATGAGAACCTAGCCATAGATTTATCCTTGACCACCATGAGATGGCATGAGAAACTATGAGACTAGATGTATCCTTGACATAGCCTGAGGCATTCCCTTGAGGGGGGTTTGATGGGATATCACAAGGTGTATGCCTCAGGCACACCTTGGTTTCTATGTTTGAGTGCTAGAGGCACAGTTAGGTGCCCACAAGCACAGTTAGGTGGTGGAGAGCCACATGGGATGATTGAGAGAATCTAGGAGTTGATTGAGGAGACGATTGTGGAGCTCTGAAGTCATCAGTGATGTCAGTGAGCATGTATGAGGTGCCTACTTAAGGACCTCACTTTTCTTCATTCCATAATGCAAGTATTCTGAGTTTGTGTCCACTCTACTCTTTCTTTTTAGTTTCCCAACAACAACCATAATGGTTGCTCCTATGAGCTCAAAGGAAGCTGCATCAAAGCTCAAAGGAAGTTACATCGGAGGTCAAATAGATAGCAATTGAAGTGGCCACAAAATTCTAAAGAAACTCTAGTACTTTTGAAAATCTAAGCATTGATATAAGAGTCATCATGGCTCCTATGCATGTTGACATAGTGGCTGCCTGAGTCAACCATGTGGCCAACTGTAAAGAATAAGGGAGAGAGATAGGAGACTCAAGTTCAGCTTTCTTCACAACACACAAAAGAGAGAGGACACAAGGTTGGAGGGTGAAGCCTTTCTTCACTTTTGCATACAACAACAATACAATAGAAGAGGGAAATACCCTATATGTCAAAACCTAGAATACGTGGTTCATATGTGAACCCAAACCAAAACATACGTGGTAGTCTAACTACACCACAAGTACAACTAACATAGGCGGTGACATAAATGATAGTCATCCAGGAGATATGTCGGGGATAGAGCTTGATATCTCAACACTCCCCCTCAAGCTCAAATCCATCTCACGTACACCAAGCAAGCTCCTAAATCTGCGAAGCTTCTCGGTACCCAATGCCTTCGTAAAAATATCAGCCACCTGCTCCTCAGTGCTGACATAGACAAGATCAATCTCACCAGCTAGAACCTTCTCTCTCACAAAGTGATAATGCACCTCAATGTGCTTCGTTCTAGCATGATAAACTGGGTTATTAGCAAGCATGATGCTGCTAATGTTGTCACAATGAATGACAACTGCTGCATGAACTGACTGTCCCATATCTGCAAGTAGCTTCCGTAACCAAGCTACCTCACATGCAGCCATTGCTGCACCCCTGTACTCTGCCTCTGTGCTCGACAAGGCAACTGTTGGCTGCTTCTTGCTGCTCCAACTGATGGCACCACTCCCAAGGGAAAACATAAAACCACTAGTAGATCTCCTGCCTGAGACACTACCAGCCCAGTCAGCATCTGTGTATCCATGTACCTGTAATGCACACCCAGCTTCATAAAACAGTCCATAATGCAATGTGGACTTCACATACTGCAGTATGCGCCTAGCCGCATCCAAATGTGGCTTCCTCGGTGCCTGCATAAACTGACTCACCAGCCCCACAGCATAGCTCAAATCTGGTCTGGTTATAGTCATGTAAATCAAGCTACCTACTATGCGCCTGTACATAGTAATATCTTCAAGAAGCTCACCTGACTCTGCATTGAGCTTCACATTCTGCTCCAATGGAACAGAGATAGGCTTACAGCCTGTCATCCCATATTTGGACAGCATGTCCAAACCGTATTGCCTTTGCAACAGCCATATCCCACTCGGGGATCTAATAACCTCAATGCCCAAGAAGTAACGCAGCTCTCCCAAATCCTTCATCTCAAATTTCTGCTTCAACAGCAGCTTCACTTCATTAATGTCTGCATCACTATCACCTGTAATAATCAAGTCATCAACATAGATGACTATAAGCACAATCCCTCTGTTTGTCCTTTTCACATAAAGTGAAAAATCTGAATTGGAAATCTGAAATCCAATAGTGACAAGATATTGTCCTATCTTGTCTGACCATGCCCTCGGCGCCTGTTTTAAGCCATACAAGGCTTTGCGCAACCTGCATACAAAATCGGGGTGTGCTTTATCCTCATAACCTTCTGGCTGCATCATATAAACCTCTTCCTGCAAATCACCATGCAAGAAGGCATTTTTCACATCCATCTGATGCAAAGACCATCCCTTTGCAGCAGCCATAGCAATTACTGCTCTCACGGTTGCCATCCTTGCAACTGGGCTGAAAGTTTCCTCATAGTCAATTCCATATGTCTGTGCAAAACCTTTGGCAACCAATCTTGCCTTGTACCTGCTAACAGAACCATCAGCATTGTGCTTTACTTTGTAAACCCACTTGCAGCCAATAGCCTTCTTATCATGAGGCAAAGGCATCAAATCCCAAGTGTGGTTTGCATCCAAGGCAGCCATCTCTTCATCCATAGCTGCTTCCCAATTTTTATGCCCTGCTGCATCCTCAAAACATGTGGGCTCTGGCTCCTCTAGAACCTTGACCATATAAGCATAGTGATGTGCTGTATACCCATCATATCTCAGCCTGTCAACTAGATACTTAATACGAGTGGACCTCCGTACAACTGGATCAGTTGCAAGCATCTTTAAATCATGCCTGCTTTTCCTTGCACCAGGTGTAACAACAGAAGGAATCCCAAGTTCCTCATCAAGGCTCATTTCAGAGCCGCTTGACTCTCCATCAACATGAGAGCTACCAGCAGACACATCAAATACTGGAGCATGGTCCACTTTTTCTTTTCCCTTATGTGATACCTGCACAACACTATCAGGACTGCCATGTGACGATTCACTAGATCTCAATCTCCCTGTCCATGCATTAGATCCACTAGTAGAGGACTCTCTGGGTCCACTCAAGGCTTGAGATTGCTGCTCTGCATTTATTGCAGCATTCCCATTTTCTGCATCTGCATCTCCTACCATAACAGTTGGTGCATACCAGCTGCTCATTTCATCAAAAACAACATCTCTGCTCACTTGCATTTTGCGGGTGGAAGGGTTATAACAGCGATACCCTTTCTGGTGCTGAGCATATCCAATAAAGATGCATTTTTCTGCCTTTGGATCCAGCTTTGTTCTCTTCTCATCAGGAACATGAACATAAGCTATGCAACCAAATACCTTCAAGTGAGAAATATCTGGTTTTTGGCCTGTATACATTTTTTTAGGCGTCATGCCATGGACAGCTGCAGTGGGGGTTCTGTTCATAATATAAACAGCAGTTGCTACTGCTTCAGCCCAAAAATAATCAGGCATGTTTTTCTCATTTAGGGTCGCCCGTCCTACTTCTGCAATATGCCTGTTCTTCCTTTCTGCAACCCCATTCTGCTGAGGGGTAGAACTGCATGAGTACTTCCTTTGAATTCCCTGTTCTTTTAGATATTCACAAAATTCTTCTGAAAAGTACTCTCCCCCTCCATCAGATCTTAGCACTTTAATATGCACACCTTTCTCTTTTTCAACCATGGCCTTAAAAGCCTTGAAATGGCTACATGTGAGGGCATAAATAGTCTTTTCTACTTGAGAGATTGTTAAGCCTACAGGTGGTGGCCAATGATTAGTATCAACTATGAGAGTCAATATAACATAGGTAGATTAGACTGGCCATCATGTGGCACAGACATGGTTACCACCATAAACTTTATTTTTTGATTGTCAAGAACATGCATGGCATGTTTAAGAAATGTGGGGATGGTACCATGAACTCGTCAAAGTCTCTCTCATGAGAGAGAGAGAGAGAGAGAGAGAGAGAGAGAGAGACTCTGAGAGAGAAGAAGAAGAAGAAGAAGAAGAAGAAGAAGAAGAAAAAGAAGAAGGAGGAGGAGGAGGAGGAGGAGGAGGAGGAGGAGGAGGAGGAGGGCAAGGAGGAGGAGGAGGAGGAGGAGGAGGAGGAGGAGGAGGAGGAGGAGGAGGAGAAGGAGGACAAGGAGTGATAGTGGAAGTGAGAGAGAGAGAGACAGAGAAGTGCACACGATATAGCTACCTGTACACTAAGTGTATTGACAATGAACATGAATGTATACACGTGAACCCCTTAGGGTTAGGGTTAGGGTTTGCCCCTATGCCCTATGTGGATAGTGCAATTTACACTATCTTTAACACCCCCTCTTAAATTGCACTAGGTAAGTAGAGGGTGCAATGTACAATAAATTTTTGTGGATTTTGTTTGATGCATATGATAGCATCCAAAACTGAAAAGAAAATTGAAAGAAATCAAAGTAGTATGTGCGTAAGTGAGCACAGTGACTACGCGCGGAAGCATGTACAATGAGTATAACTTATGATCCTGTACATAATGTGGATTTCCCCCTCTTAAGTTGTGGGGTGTCCTTCACCTTTGGGAATAAAACCCAGAGGACAGGCCCAAAGGAAGAGGAAGGAAATTTGCAGAAAGTCAAGTCCGCTTGGATCAAAGACTGGTCGATCAAATGATGATTGTGTGAATGACAGTGTGTATGGCTGCATGCTAAACATGTTAAGGATGAACATGTCATAAGTCACCATGAACTATGTAGTTGCTTTGTGGAAGAGGCATCTAGATGAGAGGCTAGTCGATGTAGCTATGGCAATGTGATCTGGTAGATTGTGACATACAAGACTATCACCAACCCAAAAGAACTGATAGCAATGTGAGAGGTATGCTGCAGTAATGTAATCTCTGTCAAATGATGCGGGGTCAAAGAAGAACACATAGTCGGTGTGGACAAATTGATGATCCAAGGGTTGAAAATATGGGGCCAAATGTGTAGGTATGATATACTGCTTTGTTGAAGAAGAGGCCCGTACAAATGACAAGGTATAGAAACTTATCTAACCTATATGCTCAATTGTCGAGCTAAAGGTTGTCAGTTGTGTATATGGCTAAACATCCATCAGCATGGGATGTAGCATTTGTCATAGGCTCATCAAGAAGGAGCTGATAGTATAAAGGCCTATAAGCCTAAAATACAATTGAAAATGCATAAGATGTCCCTGAGCATATGAGGTGCCAAATGTTGATGAAGGGATTGATCTGTAGTCTTAGATCCCCAACCACTAATTTGCATCATGTAAGGGCTATATGCAATGGCCATAAGTGTTGAGATATCGAGCTCCACTCGTAATATGCCAGGGCGACCGTTGTGCATTTATGTCATCGACTTGTTAGCTGCAGATGCGGTTGGTACACCGCCCTAGTTCGTCGCTTAGTTAGTATGCCACCTTAGTTATTTGAGTTTGGTTTGAGACCCACATATAGGGTTCATCTATTTCTTTGTACTAGAATTCTTTTGGCTTTCACAACTAAGAAGAGGAAAACTATCTTCAGCCTCCACCTTTGTGTGCATTCCCCCACTTGTGTATGTGAGAAAGCCACAAGTGAGACTCCTTCCGTCTCTCCCACTATCTTCACATGGTATCAGAGCTTGGTTTGTGGTAAGGAGCTCAAGAAAGAAAACCAAGTTCACGGTGTCCTAGTAACAGGATCGGTGTTGCTTTCCTTTTTCAAGTTTGGGAGCAAATCTCTGCAGGTAGCACAGTCGGAAGTGTCCTAGTAAGAGGACCGGTGTTGCTTTCCTTTTTCAAGTTTGGGAGCAAATCTCTGCAGGTAGCACAGTCAGAAGTGCAAGAGTGCACTGTCTCAGATTGAGACGCCCTTTGCAGTGTGGCGAGAGGGCAGTATATGCTGCGGGTATGGGCAAAGCCCTGGGTGACTTTATTTTTCTGATTCGAGGCCATTTCGGGGCCCATTTTGAAGGCAAAAGTTCTTCACAGGCACTCAAAAAAAGGCCCTATTTTTTCTATGCGACCAGTGCTCTGCTGATCAGTGAAAAGTTGCCACAGAAATTGCATCATATGCCTGTGTGCAGAGATATTGGGAGTTGCAGAATCATGCTTGTTTCCTATTGATGCATAATCGTCACTAGGAAGGACTGTGTGGTCAAATACCACTTTCGTTAGTTTTGTAGATCTACCCATGTGAGGAAAAGCTATGTTTTTTGCAGTGACATAATATTTTACAGTGTTCTATAATGGCGTCTGATTCTCTTTCACAGATTGTCACTGAAAAGCTTGACAAGAATAACTTCCAGGCATGGAAGTTTAGAATGACGAATTTCCTTATGGGAAAAGGCTATTGGGAGTTCATTACAGGAAATGAAGAAGCACTAGTTCTTCCTAATGTTCCCAATCAACAAGAAATGCAGGCATTTAAAGGATGGCATGAGAGAGCTAGAAAAGTTATGTACTGGCTGTCTATTAGTGTTTTGGATTCTATGATTGTGCATATTTAGGATGCAAGTACGCCAAAGGAGGCATGGGATACTTTGGCAAAAATGTACAGCACAAATACACAAGCTAGGAAAATGCAGCTCAAGCAGGAGTTGCACAATATGCAGAGAGAAAATATGAGCATCAATGACTACCACATGAAGGTGAAGAAAATTGTAGATGCACTTGCTTCCATTGGGTCGCCAGTGGAAGATGATGATCTAGTTTTTGTGACCTTGAATGGTCTAGGAAAGGATTATGCACAGTTCTGGACATCCAGAGGACATCCATTGCCGTCCATGAAAAATTTCCTGATTTTGAAGAGTTGTTTGCTCTTCTAATTTTTGAAGAGCTAAGAAATGGGGGTGCATCTTCTTTAGGAGGAACTTCAAAAGAAACTATCTTCTACTCAAATGCTCGAAGAGGTAGAGGTAGAGGAGGCCGATCTAGAGGCCATGGTAGAAATCAGAATATGCAGCAAACTCAAGAAAACCAATCCTATGGAGGAGGACGTGGTAACTCTAGAGGCAGGGGGAGCCAAAGAGGCCGTGGTGGATGGCAGAGAGGCCGAAATGCAAATAGCAATGTTGAATGCTACTACTGTGGTAAAATGGGTCATATGGCTAAGGACTGCTACAAAAAGCAGAATGACATTATGAATGGAAAATTGCAGCAAGGCAATTATGCATCTTCTAGTAGATAGGGTGATGACAAAAATGAGCATCTATTTATGGTACAGCACATGACCAATTCTGTGACAAGTGTAGAAGAACGAAATGATGTGTGGTATGTTGACTCAAGTGCATCAAACCACATGACAGGTCATGCAAAATGGATGCAGGATGCAAGGAAAATGGATGCATAATTGCAGCAAGGCAATTATGCATCTTCTAGTAGACAGGGTGATGACAAAAATGAGCATCTATTTATGGTGCAGCACATGACCAATTCTGTGACAAGTGTAGAAGAACAAAATGATGTGTGGTATGTTGACTCAAGTGCATCAAACCACATGACAGGTCATGCAAAATGGATGCAGGATGCAAGGAAAATGGAAAAACCAGGATTTGTGGAGACTAGTGATGATACTGCACATCCTATTGTGCAGATTGGTAAAATTCCTTTGTCTATGCAGGGTGGGAAAAAGAAATACCTGTCTGATGTATTTCATGTCCCGAACATCACCAAGAACCTGGTTTTTGTTGGTCAAATGGTTGAGAAGGGCTTGAAGGTCAGATTTAATCCTCATGGATGCTTTGTTGAGGATATGAAAAATAAGGGTCGCTTGATAGCAAAAGGAAAGAAGAAGGGCAAGATGTTTACATTGGATGCGGACATGCCTGAATTGAGTGTAGCAATGTTTGCACATGGGACCGGTGGAGTTGCAGATATTGATATTTGGCATAAACGCATTGGTCATGTTAATATACAATGACTTAAATTAATGCAAGCCCAAAAATATTATTGCAGGATTGCCTAAATTCAAGGTTGCAGAAATGCATAAGGTTTGTGAAGCCTATCAATTTGGAAAATAGGCAAGGAAACCATTTCCTAGGCATGTTCAAGAGAGTAAAAAGCCATTGGAATTAATTTACTCTGATGTGTGGACTACTAAAGCTACATCTATTGGAGGCTGTCACTATTTTGTCACTTTTATTGATGACTACAGCAGAAAAGTTTGGGTGTATTTTATGAAAAAGAAAAGTGAAGTGTTTGGGCATTTCAAAGCTTTTAAAGCTATGGTTGAAAAAGAAACAGGCCTGCAAATAAAATGCCTAAGGTCAGATGGAGGGGGAGAGTACCTCTCAAATGAGTTTGCAAGGTTCCTGCAGGAGCATGGCATAAAGCAACAATATTCATGCAGTCATACCCCACAGCAAAATGGACTTGCAGAAAGGAAAAACAGGCATATTGGAGAGGTATCTCGGGCCATGCTAAATGAAAAAGATCTACCAGATTATTTTTGGGCTGAAGCAGTTGCTACAGCAGTTTACATAATGAACAGGACTCCCACTGCAGCAATACATGGCATGACGCCAGAGGAGATGTATACTGGTAGGAAACCGGATATTTCTCATTTTTGGTTGCATTGCCTATGTTCATGTGCCAGATGAGTTGAGGTCCAAGTTGGATCCAAAAGTTGAGAAGTGTGTCTTTATTGGTTATTCTCTGCAGTAGAAAGGGTATAGATGTTATAACCCTTCTATTTGTAAGTTTACAGTGAGTAGAGATGTCTTTTATGAGATGAGTAGCTGGTATAAACCAATAAATGTGATGATTGATGTAGATACACAAAATGGTAATGCCACACAGAATTCATAGCAGCAATCACAAAATATAAGTGGACCTGCAGTGTCGTCTAGCAGTGGTTCACATACTTCACCATGGATAGGCAGATTGAGATCAGGAGAATCTCCTAAAAGCGATGTAGAGAGTGGTACACAGGTATCACAAAAAGGAAAAGAGAAGGTATATCAGCCCATGTTCAATGTGAATGCAGGTCACTCTTACATGGATGGTGAATCCGGTGGCTTAGAACAGAGCATTGATGATGAGTTGGGTATTCCTTTTGTTGCTACACCTGGAGCAAGGAAGACAAGGGATGTTTTGAGAGCACCTGGAAGTGAGCCTATTTAGCGCAGGTCTACCAGAGCTAGGAATCCTATGGATAGGCTGAAATATGATGGATTTACAGCCATTCACTATGCCTATATGGTCAAAGTGATACATGAACTAGAACCCACTTCTTTTGAGCAAGCCATGGGAAAAGAAAACTAGGAGAAAGCCATGGATGAAGAAATGGATGTCTTGGAAGCAAATGCTACATGGATTTTGGTGCCTTCGCCTAAAGACAAGAATGCAATTGGCTGCAAGTGGGTTTATAACGTGAAGCACAATGCAGATGTGTTGACTCTGTGCCAACATGAACTTATGAAGAAAGAGAAGGTGTAACAACTTTGTGATACAACTTTGTGATACAACTTTCTGTTACAACTTTGTGACACAACTTTGTGTTACGACTTTGTGTAACAACTTTGTGTTACGAGTTTGTCTACATGAAGAGAGAGAATGTGTTACGACTTTGTGACACAACTTTGTGTTACAACTTTGTGTTACAACTTTGTGTAATAACTTTGTGTAACAACTTTGTGTTACAACTTTGTGTTACGAGTTTGTCTACATGAAGAGAGAGAATGTGTTACGACTTTGTGACACAACTTTGTGTTACAACTTTGTGATACAACTTTGTGTTACAACTTTGTGATACGACTTTGTGTTACATGCAGAGAGAGAAGCTCTCCAACTTGTATAAATACCCTATAATGGAATGAAGCCCACACTCTTGGGGCATTGTGTTGAGTCTACATTGGTATTCCAAGCATTTGTCTCAAGTGTCCATGCTTCCTTGCACTGCACGTCCAAAAGCATGTCCTAACCTTGCAACCCTTCTCCCCTCTCCTCCATCCCTGCAACCCAACCTCTCCCTCTCCTCCTCCCTCCTCCTTCCTCCTTCTCCTCCTCCTCCCTCCTCCTCTCCCTCCTCCTCCTCCCTCCTCCTCCTCCTCCTCTCTCCTCCCCCTCCCTCCTCCTCTTCCCTCCTCTTCCTTCCTCCTCTCTCTCTTCCTTAACCCATGCTCTTACACCTTCTTCCTCTCCCACTCCTATGCTTTCCTAAACCCTTAAACTCCATGATCTACGAGGGAGACGAGTTCTCCACCATGTACTCTACTCTGAACCTTGGAACCTCCTTCTAACCCTGGACTCCTTCTAAACCTTGGAACCTCCTTCTAAACCCTGAAACTCTTTCTAACCTTGAACTCTTTCTAAACCCTGGATCCTCCTTCTGAACCCTTGAACTCTTTCTAAACCCTGGAACCTCCTTCTGAACCCTTAAACTCCTCCTAAACCCTACAACCCCCAATGAAGGCGAAAGCCTTCATTACCCCAACAACGATGGTTTACGTGCCTTTTACACATGCTTGCACTTTGTTTGCTTACCACACTTAAGCCTACGTCTCTCACCGGAACACGACTCGAGGTCCTAAGCTACTCATATACTACAACGACAATCCCAACATATCTGTAGGTGACAAAAAGCCTCGGAACCCTGCAACATAAAATACCCAGCTCTTCCTACGAAAGTAGTAGGAAAGAGCCAACAAGATGGTTCTGTGAATAGATACAAGGCAAGATTAGTTGTCAAGGGGTATGCACAGACATATGTCATTGATTATGAAGAAACATTCACTCCGGTTGTAAGGATGGCAAGTGTAAGAGCAGTCATTTCTTTGACTGCATCAAAGGGATGGCCTTTACATTAGATGGATGTAAAGAATGCTTTCTTGCATGGTGATTTACAAGAAGAGGTCTATATGGAGCAGCCACCAGGTTACGTTCATACTGTTCATCCTAATTTTGTTTGCAGGTTGAAGAAAGCCTTGTATGGCTTGAAGCAAGCACCTAGAGCATGGTCTGACAAGATAGGACAGTATCTTGTCACTATTGGCTTTCAGATTTCCAAGGCAGATTTCTCACTTTATGTGAGAAAAACAAAGAAAGGCATTATGCTACTTGTCATTTATGTTGATGATTTGATCATCAGAGGTGATAGTGATGAAGATATCCTTCATGTGAAAATGCTATTGAAGCAGAAGTTTGAGATGAAGGATTTGGGAGAGCTACGTTACTTCTTGGGCATTGAGGTGATTAGATTTACAAGTGAGATATGGCACTTGCAGAGGTAGTATGGATTGGACATGCTGTCCAAATATGGGATAATAGGCTATAAGCCTATTTTAGTTCCTTTGGAGCAGAATGTGAAGCTGAGCACAGATGCAGGTATGCTTTTGGAAGACCCTACTATGTACAGATGCATAGTAGGAATTTTGATTTATATGACTACTACCAAGCCAGATTTAAGCTATGCTGTTGGATTGGTAAGTCAGTTTATGCAAGTTCCAAGGAAACCGCATTTGTATGCGACTAGATGCATACTCAGGTATGTGAAGTCCACATTGCTATATGGACTATTTTATGAGGTTGGGGTTCAGATACATTTGCATGGATACACTGATGTTGATTGGGCTAGTAGTATTTTTGATAGATGATCCACCAGTGGATATGTGTTCTCTTTTGGAAGTGCTGCAGTCACCTGGAGCAGCAAGAAATAGCCTACAGTTGCCTTGTCGAGCACAGAGGCTGAGTATAGGGGTGCAGCAATGGCTGCATGTGAGGTAGCTTGGTTGCATAAGCTACTTTATGATATGCATCAGTCCAATTGTCATTTATTGTGACAACATGAGCAGTATACACTTGGCAAATAACCCATTCTATCATGCTAGAACAAAGCACATTGAGGTGCATTATCACTATGTGCGGGCGAAGGTTTTACTAGGTCTCATTGATCTAGTTTATGTCAGCACAGAGGTTCAGGTAGCTGACATATTCATGAAGGCATTGGGCACAGAGAAGGTGCGCAAGTTCAGAGACCTACTTGGTGTGCAGGAATTGGGATTGAGCTTGAGGGGGAGTATTGAGATATCGAGATCCACTCGCGATATGCCACGGTGACCGTTGTGCATTTATGTCACCGACTTGTTAGCTGCAGATGCAGTTGGTACACTGTTCACGAATTATAGCTGGATGACAGCTATCCTTATCTACTCTAGTTCATGGCTCAGTTAGTATGCCACCTTAGTTAGTTGAGTTTGGTTTGAGACTCACATATAGGGTTCTTCTATTTCTTTGTACTAGAGTTCTTTTGGCTTTCACAACTAAGAAGAGGAAAACTGTCTTCAGCCTCCACCTTTGTGTGTATTCCCCCATCTGTGTATGTGGAGACTCCTTCCCTCTCTCCCACTATCTTCACAATAAGTGCATGATGAAACATTAAGTATCCCCATGTTGCACTATGGCTAAACCTGATGATGTCCACTACACTAGGGCAAGACCGCACTGATGCATAGGTATCCTCCTACTGAGGAATGATCTGTTGATCGAAAGTGGTGGTGGTGATAACTGGATCCAAGGATGTAATGCGCCATGAATAAGCCGATGTTGGAATGTTTTGAAGACTGATGTGCTAATCTTTGTTCAAGGGAATTGTGTCCATGATATGCTTTATGTTAGAGGTGAAAGCATCAGTGATGGATGATGGAATGGAATCACCTGAAGAGCTGGATGCATTGGGGCATATATCTTTGCATGTGGTTGGAGATGTGAGTGCTTTTTATTGAGGACTTACCTGTTGCTGAATAATTGCATGATCACTTCCTGCTAAGTATCTGCATTTGTGGCAAAGGATGAGTCAGATCTATGCATGAATGTGATGTTTGTACATAACTAGGATAAGTTTGTGCTAATGTAGATGAGACTGCCTTGTACTGAGGACTTACTATCAAATATGCCTCATGCTGAGGGCTTACTTTTGAATGTGCCTCATGCTAAGGGATTGCTAAGGAATGTGCATGATCAAAAACTATGGGCTGATCCTTGCTAACATTCGAAGCATCTACATTTGATCTATCGAGGCCAATGAGGCTCGAGTCAGCATCATACAGTCGATCTATCAAGGCCAATGAGGCCAATGAGGCCAATGAGGCTCGAGCCGGCATCATACACTAAAACATAACCTGTGACATAAATGGCACTGGAACATAATCTGTGGCAATAAATGGTTTAAGAAGGTTCTCTTTCCTCTCATGGATCTTGTTTGGAGTCATGATTGGTGTATCATTAGGAGTGTAATGAGAATAACTCCATGCTGGAGGCAGTCTAGTGCTCTATGCAAGAGGCTTACCCGTGTAGCAGTGGCGAGAGTGTCTACCCATGAGAACACTATAAAAGAGCTTTCACTAAGGGGCTTATGTTGAACGATCAAGACCAAGTCATGTGAGAAATTTTGTATGCCAAGGATCAAGCCTTTAGTAAATTGGACGATTGTGTGTCCAGAGTAGCCAAGAGGCTATACAAGGCTAATGTATGTGTCTGAAAGCCAATGCCAAAAATAGTCAACAATATGGGACTTTACATGGGTGGCATGTGTGTGTGCAAGAAGAATGCAACAATCTTGGATCCAAAAGGGATAACTCTACTAAGTGTCACACTCAGTGATGAACTGCCAAATGCCAAGAGAATTGAACTGGTGTCACTATGTGAATGTGTATACCGATGATAGATCCGATGGGACTAATGCCAGTGGGAACTAATTAGGTAATGTGGCAATAGATGACTTGGCTTGGTGGAATTGGATCTCCTCTATGGCAGTGCTAATCTATAGCTAGACTACATGTCAAATCACAAAATGCCACAAAATGAGTTTTAGTTTGTTCATTTTATGTGTTGGATGCACTGCAATGGAACAGAAGGTTCTTCCAATGATGTGGATTCAATGATGCTGACCTGTGACAATCTCATATGCTCGGGGGGGTCACTATGTATAAACCCTCTATATCACGTGCGTTCAAGGCCTATATTTAAAATCCCTTATCTGTAAATTTTTTCATTAATAAAATGTACCCCTTTTCTATACAAATCTGTAAATTTTTTCCAAAACTTTTTTAAATAGTCCCTTATGTACATTTATTTCTGTAAATTTCGGGAATAAAAAATATCCTTCTGTTGAACTCACGTGATAAGGTTACATATGATGAGTGACCCCCCCGAGCTCATATGTGAAATATGATGTGACGTGTGTAGAGCACGAGCTGGAAAGGAATTTTGCTCTTTGGATCACCTTCGAACCCCCCCTGGATCAAAAGTTATGTCTCCCAAAAGGATGGTCGAATTTTGCGAGTTGTTGTGCATGTTGAAGATGCAACTATTTTCATCATGGCCACTGATGACATAGATATGGCACCACAACCTTGGCGGTGGATTTTCTTGTGCGGTGATCCTGGCTCTAAGGACTGAGCACTCATTTGCTGTATGATTTGCTAGGCAGTGTAGACACCATACATTTTCTCGCCGTGGATATGTTTGAGTTGGCGGCTGAGACTTGAAGTTTTTGATCCATGGCCTGCGTCATATCTTCTTTCAGCTTCAAGGTCATGGCCTCTAGGTGATCTTCATTTGATGTTTCAGCAATAGACTTGGATTTGCCTTTTTTGGAGTGCTTATCTCAGATACTAGATGTGCCATCATCACTGCTAGTGTCTGAGGCTATCATGCCATCCTCGATGTCAATGGCTGCCGCATGAGCAACACGACGTTTCATAGCTGTTTATCTTTTTCATATCCTTTTGGATTTTCTTTCTAAGTCTTGCAATGAACCATGTCGTGAGGTACTTTGCATTTGGGTGTGGGTCATATTTGGCGATTAATCTCTTCAGCTTACCCAAGTACGTGCGTACATCTTCTCGCCAGCCTTGTTCGAGCTTGCTTAGTTGGAGAGCGGGATCATCTTATAGCCTCTCTATTTGAAAGCATCATTTAAATTCTGTTTAAAGTAGTTCCCATGTGGCGCGTTCTTCATGAGGAGGTCTAGGTACCATTCAGATGCTTCATCAATTAAGGCCATGGGAAACCAAGCCACCTTGGTTTCATGGGATTGATCTCCACCTATGCAACATGCGGCATCAAAATGCTGGAGGAATCGAGCTAGATCTCCTCGACCATTATATTTTGGAAGTTTCAGTTTTCCCAAGGGGCGTCGACCTTGATTGTTGTTATTTCTTTGATTGAAGAAATTGTTCAGCCTCTGCATCAAGGTCGATATCCCCATCATTGTCATGATGGCGTCCAGCCATGTTAGGGCATGGAGGAGTTAAAGGGAGTGGTTGAATCTCAGGGGGCGATTCGGGGTAGAGGATTGGCAGGGGTCATTGTTGCAGCGGAGTTATATGTGGATGTGGCAAACATTGGAGTTGAAGGCATTGGTCGAAATGTAGCTACATGCAAATTGGGCGAGATTTGCCAAGGGTGTCTTTGCCACAAGTGCAGGTGTGGATGTAGCTTTGTTAGGAGGGTTAGAGGGGTGTTAGTTTGTGTAGGGACCATCATGTTAATAATGTGCCTAAGATTGTCCTACAAATGTAGGGAAATGTGCCAGTGCAGATGGATCGTTAAGCGGAGGTCACGACATGAAAATACGAGCGAATTTGTGCGAAACGAGGCTCACACAGGGGTACGAATGAACGTGTTCTAGGGATGCCGAAATGGTGTGCAATGGGCTGGAAAAATACCCTGTAGCGTGCTGTTTTTGTGTGTGAAATCTAGGTTCAAATAGGTCCAGTTTGGGTCCCAAACGGATGAGTTACGAGGGGTTAAAGTAGGGGTAAAATTGGCCTTTTTTTGGGGGGGTGTCCTAAGGGTGGTGTGAATGGACTTTAAGTCCAATTGACGGGTTGGAACCAAGTTGATCTAGTTAGGTTGACTAACTGAAGGTTAGTGAACCTAACCTAACTATTTGTAACTAACCTAGGTAAACTAACCGTAGTTAGACTAACCTAGGATAACTAACCTAACCTAACCTAGTCTAACTAATCGAGGGCTAACTAAACTAACCTAACTTAACTAACAAACTAACCTAACCTAACCTCAATTAGTAACTAACCTTAGGTTAGTTTTAGGTCAGGTTTTTTTTTTCCAACTGTGGGGGGGGGCTTCCCCAACAGCAGTGCAGGGGGGGGGGTTTGAGCGGGGGGGGGAAGGGGAAAGGGGACGAAATGGAGGGGGTATCCAAGGGAGGGGAGGGGAGAGGGGAGAGGGCGGGGGTTGAGAGGAGAGGGGGGTAGGGTAGCGGGCAGCACCATTGCAAGTCACCGTCGGGCGACAGTGGGTGGGGGGCGGGGGGCGAGAGGAGAGGGGGCGAGGCGGTGCTACGGGGCAATGTCGCGGGGGCGAGGAGCGGGGGCACAGGGGAGAGCAAGGGTGGAGGGGTGCAGGCACCCGGGCGCTGCCATTGGTGGCTCCACCATCGATAGGGCAGGCGCCGCTGGCGCACTACCGCGGGCCACCCTTTGCAACAGTAAGGGCCTTAAGGCCCTTGCTTTAGAAGGTAGGGAGTGGATAGGGAGCGATCAACGAGGGGGGGTAGAGAGAGAGGGGGGGGGAAATAGAGAGAGGGGGGGAGGAGGGGGAGGGCGAGAGAATGAGAGAGAGAGTGAATAGAGAGAGAAAGAGAGAGAGGGAGAGAGGGAGAGAGAGAGAGAGAGAGAGAAGAGAGAGAGTGAGAGAGAGAGTGTGTGTGAGAGAGAAAAAGAGAGAGAGAGTGAGAGAGAGAGAGAGAGAGAGAGAGAGAGAGAGAGAGAGAGAGAGAGAGAGAGAAAGGGAGAGGAACGGGGAGGGAAAGAGAGAGAGAGTGAGAAAGGGGGAGGGAAAGAGGGAGGGGGTGGTGGGGATGGAGGGGGGAGGGGGAGGGGGAGCGAAATGGGAGGGGGAGAGAAATGGGAGGGGGAGGGGGGGAGGGGGTGGTGGAGATGGAGGGGGGAGGGGGTGGTGGTGGTGGATATGGAGGGGGAGGGAAAGAGGGAGAGAGAGAAAGGGGGAGGGGGTGGTGGAGATGGAGGGGGGAGGGGGTGGTGGAGATGGAGGGGAGAGGGGGTGGTGGTGGTGGAGATGGAGGGGGAGGGAAAGAGAGAGAGAGAGAGAGAAAGGGGGAGGGAAAGAGGGAGGGAGTGGTGGAGATGGAGGGGGGAGGGGGTGATGGTGGTGAAGATGGAGGGGGGAGGGGGTCATGGAAATGGACTAGGGAGGGGGTGGTGGAGATGGAGGCGGGAGGGGGTGGTGGAGATGGAGGGGGGAGGGGGGAGGGGGTGGTGGTGGTGAAGATGGAGGGGGGAGGGGGTGGTGGAAATGGAGGGGGGAGGGGTGGGTGGAGATG